>NC_052152.1:202311499-202670609 GCF_902713615.1 Scyliorhinus canicula | reverse complement strand
GAGGCCTGAGTATAAGAAAAAAAAGCAGTTTATTATGTCAGAATTCTGGGAGACAAGGGGCGGGAATCTCCCCTACCCGGCGGGGCAGGGGGTCCCGGCATAGCGGAGTGGCGCCAACCACTCCGGCATCGGGCCTCCCCAAAAGTGCGGAATTCTCTGCACCTTTAGGGGCCAAGCCCTCACATTGAGGGGCTAGGCCCACGCCAGAGTGATTGGCGCCAAAACCGGCACCAACGGCTTTCGACGCCCGCCCCCCCCGGCGTCGGGGCTGGCCGAATGGCCTTCGCCGGTTCGCGCATGCGCCGGTGCATCGGTAGGGGATTCTCTTCCGCCTCTGCCATAGTAGAGGCCGTGGCGGCGGCGGAAGTAAAAGAGTGCCCCCACGGCACTGGCCCGCCCGCCGATCGGTAGGTCCCGATCGTGGGCCTGGCCACCGTGGGGGCACCCCCCGGGGACCGATCACCCCGCGCTCCCCCCCAGGACCCCGGGGGGGCCCGCTCACGCCGCCAATCCCGCCGCCACCAGAGGTGGTTGAAACCACGGCGGCGGGAGAGGCCTCTCAGCGGCGGGACTTCGGCCCATCGCGGGCCGGAGAATTGCCGCAGGGGGCTTGCTGATCGGCGCGGCGCGATTCCCGCCCCCGCCAATTCCCAGGTGGCGTAGAATTCCGGCCATGGCGGGGGCGGGATTTTCACCGGTCCCGGGCGATTCTCTGACCCTGCGGGAGGTCGGAGAATTTCGCCCAAGATAGAACATAGAACATAGAATGATACAGCGCAGTACAGGCCCTTCGGCCCTCGATGTTGCACCGACATGGAAAAAATCTAAAGGCCATCTAACCTACACTATGCCCTTATCATCCATATGCTTATCCAATAAATTTTTTAATGCCCTCAATGTTGGCGTGTTCACTACTGTTGCAGGTAGGGCATTCCACGGCCTCACCACTCTTTGCGTTAAAAAAAAAAAATCTGGGAGCTCTGACTAACTAGCCGTCATGGAGAGCTCAATTGCCCCCTTAATTCAGGCTCAGCATGGGTCCTCGAGCAGCCAATTAACATGAAAGAAAATGGTATAGCGGAACAACAAAACAAAACCAAAAAAAAGAAATTCTAAACTGAGTCTTTTACTCATTTGGCCTTGATACCAGATTCGTTGGATGTTACCTCACCATCTGTTCGCCTTGCCGAATGACTCTAATTTTTGGCGGTCAAAGGTTTGACTACTCGCCTTGTCCACTGGCTCGAGCGGCGTCCGGCTCAACAACATCCTGCCGACTACGCCAAATTTTAGGGGTGCAAATATTCACACTAAGGCCTGAGTATAAGTAAAAAAAAGCAGTTTATTATGTCAGAATTCTGGGAGACAAGATCTGGGGGTTCCGCAGCCCCTGACAGCACCTTATCCCACTTGCGTTAAGGCTCACATGGATTAATATACAGATACAGAAGCAAAATCAGTTCATAATCTCATTTACATACAGCCAATCACCTTTATTCGCGTCACAATCATTACATGCAACTAATTAGACCTAATTAGTCCTCCATTATCTCAGTCCTAATTGTTATTAGGTTGTAACCTATTGCCTCTCTCTATTGCTTGTAGCTGGCTGGGCAAAACAGAGTTATCTTAAGGCATTTAGACCTTGAGTGAACTTTGTGAATAGTTCATTTTCTTCAGGTCAGTACCTGGTGATAAGTCATTTGTTTTGCTCACAGGACTGTCTTTTGTACCAAACACAGAAAGAACATCGGCTACGAAGTTAGCTACAATTTGCAACAATTAGCTATAATGCAAACAGCAGGTTATTTACACCAATATGTCCCATAGCCATATAATGTGAGAAGAGAAATGAATATACTGTGAGAGACAGAATTTTCCCACCAACAGCCTGTTTGCCTCACTTTGTCTTTTAAGGCAAGTCAGTTGGCTTCAACTGCTACAATTCCCGAGTTTGAGGGATCATTGAAGCAGCTAAAGAGCAGGTGGCTCTGCTTAATTTCAACTGGTTCCAGTTTGCCTACCAACTGGTCGCAGTAAGGTTACAGCTGAAGTCAACTGGAATTGGAACAGGGTTTCCACTGTGTACCGGTTATTCTGGTTGTGTACAGTTAGACCAGTAAACAGTTCACTAGCCCCAGTATGATTCCAATGCCCCTGATAAATCACTTGAAGAGCCCCTGCAGACACTATGGGCCAAATGGCCTCCTTCTGCCCCGTAACGATCCTGTAATCCATGTGAAATCCAACTGGATAATTCGGGACATCAGCTGGTTTCTGCTGTGTTATGCTTCTTCATGTAGCATAAGCTGCTTCCTTGATGTATACTCTGACGAAGGAAGGTTCAGACTTGGAGATAGGTTTAACACATTTATTGAACAGTTAACAATTCTCCTACTTGAGTTCGACTCTCCTGCTAATCTTGCTATAGTAACTCAATCTAACTAACCAGTCTGCTCTAAGCCATGTGGTGGGTGTGATGCTTCTGATCTGCCCCTGTACTTCTCTCTGAGTGTCGCTTGTGGAAAGAGAAAGTGCATGTGTGCCCTGTCCTTTTATATGGGTTGCCCCCTTGTGGTAGTGTCACCTCTGGGTGTCTTGACTGCCCATTGGTCGTGTCCTATTCTATGTATTCATTAGCTGTATGTCTGCATATCATGATGTCTCTGGTGCTCCCTCTAGTGTTTACTTAGGCTTAGTGTATTTACATTAACCCCTTATGTATTTACAGTGGTACATATCACCACAGTGTCCAGTTATAATCTCCGGTTATTTTAGTTAGAATCGGTTTGTGACCTGTTATTGCGGTCAAAGTCAGTTGTGACCAGCTGGATTTCCCGACTGGCAGCTACTGATCTTTTCATGAGGGAATGTGGGTCAGCGAGCACAGGGATGACGGGGAGAGGCTCTTGGTGTGAGTTAGGTTGTGAGTAGGAGAGTTTTGGATGACCTCAAGTTCAACCTCGACCAAATTTAGCCCACTTCCTCCTACTCCCAACAGCAAACATAGGGGAGATCCATTCGAGGACCGAGTTCACTTATCTTCTTCAACAATTATTTTCATTTCTTCCATCGATCCCTTTTTCCCCTCACCATTGTCTTCCCTCCCCTCACCCTATCCCACTCGGGCCATCTGTTCCCTGGGCTGGTGATTTGAGGCAAACCTGGTGGACTTTGTCCTGGTGTTGTAAGACATCTTACTTTAACAAAGAAGCACAATTCCCTGTCACAAAACAGAATTAAAGGCATCATTTCCCTGAGAGAACTGTTAAATATGTATTAGCAATTTTGAAAAACTTGAGGGTCGACAAGTCCCCTAGGTCAGATGGGATATATCCAAGGATTCTTTGGGAGGCAAGGGATAAGATTGCAGAGCCTTTGGCTTTGATCTTTGGGTCCTCACTGTCCACGGGGATAGTGCCAGAGGACTGGAGAGTGGCTAATGTTGTTCCTCTGTTCAAGAAAGGGAATAGGAATGACCCTGGTAATTATAGGCCAGTTAGTCTTACTTCGGTGGTCGGTAAGTTAATGGAAAAGGTCCTGAAGGATAGGATTTATGACCATTTGGAAAGATGCAGCTTAATCCGGGATTCGCGAAGGGTAAGTCTTGCCTCACAAATTTGATTGAATTCTTTGAGGAGGTAACTAAGTGAGCAGTTGATGTCGTTTACATGGATTTTAGTAAGACTTTTGAAAAGGCTCCCATGGTTGGCTCATGAAGAAAGTAAGGAGGTGTGCGATAGAGGGAAATTGGGCCAATTGGATAAGTAACTGGCTATCACATAGAAGACAGAGAGTGGTGGAGGATGGAAAATTTTCAGACTGGAGACCAGTTACCAGCGGTGTACCACAGAGATCAGTGCTGGGTCCTCTGCTATTTGTGATTTTCATCAATGACTTGGATGATGGCGTTGAAGGTTGGGTCAGTAAATTTGCTGATGACACCAAGATCGGTGGAGTAATGGATGAGGTGGAGGGCTGTTGTAGGCTGCAAAGAGACATTGATAGGATGCAGAGCTGGGCCGAAAAATGGCAGATGGAGTTTAACCCTTATAAGTGCGAGGTGATTAATTTTGGTATAAAAAATTTGAATGCGGATTACAGGGTCAACGGCAGGGTTCTGAAGAATGTGGAGGAACAGAGAGATCTTGGGGTTCATGTCCACAGATCTCTGAAGGTTGCCACTCAAGTGGATAGAGCCGTGAAGAAGGCTTATAGTGTGTTAGCGTTTATTAACAGGGGCTTGAGTTTAAGAGCCGTGGGGTTATGCTGCAACCATACATGACCCTGGTGAGACCATATTTGGAGTATTGTGTGCAGTTCTGGTCACCTCATTATAGGAAGGATGTGGAAGCATTGGAAAGGGTGCAAAGGAGATTTACCAGGATGCTGCCTGGTTTGCAGGATAGGTCTTATGAGGAAAGGTTGAGGGAGCTAGGGCTTTTCTCTTTAGAGCGGAGGAGGATGAGAGGCGACTTAATAGAGGTTTATAAGATGATGAGGGGGATAGATAGAGTGGACGTTCAGAGACTATTTCCTCGGGTGGATGTAGCTGTTACAAGGGGGCATAACTATAAGATTCAGGGTGGGAGATATAGGAGGGATATCTGAGGTAGGTTCTTTACTCAGAGAGTGGTTAGGGTGTGGAATGGACTGCCTGCTGTGATAGTGGAGTCGGACACTTTAGGAACTTTCAAGCGGTTATTGGATAGGCACATGGAGCACACCTGAATGACAGGGAGTGGGGTAGCTTGATCTTGATTTCGGACAATGCTTCGCACAATATCGAGGGTAGAAGGGCCTGTTCCGTGCTGTACTGTTCTATGTCCTATGTTCCAAGTTATCCTTGGACACATCGCTTACCCCTGCTCTGCCATGAACACATGCTGATCTCTTAATGTGCCACTATCAGCACCCTTCTTAGCCTTGATCAGCCCCATTTACATTCCCTTTGTCCTTTTGTCCATGACATCTTTGTCAATCTCCACCTGTCGCTGGCTCTCTATCCAGCCCCCCCCTTGCTCCACCCCCCCCCCCCCCCCCCCCCCGCACAACAGGATAAATCTACTCCTATTCCCAGTTCTCCCCAGCTTTGACAAGGAGTCACCCAGATTCGAAACGTTAGCTCCGATGCTGTCAGACCTGCTGAGATTGGCCAGCATTTACTGTTTTTGTTTCGGATTCTAGCATCCGCTGTCATTTGCTTTTATTTGATTTCACCTATCGTCTTCATCTTACCTGGTGCTAATCTGGGTAAGGCTTTTACCACATGAGAGAATCTGTGTGAATGGCTATGTTTGTACTCATTTGTCCTGTGAAGCCCAGGATGGTATGATCAGGTCTACATTCTATCACAAACACCAATCTAATAAAAGGCATTGAAGGATCACTGGAATAACATTTTCCAAAGCAGTCGCTTCAAAGGACTGCATCGTCCATTAAGAATCTCCGATTTTCCCACCAGAATCCCAAGTATAAAGCGCTCCCCTCCTGGGGAGAACAACACTCCACAGTCCATTTTCAAAACACTCAACACCCATCGTAACTTCAAGAAAACAAGCTAGAATTCTCAATTGATTCATTAATCTCTCCTTTCAGCTCCTGGAGGCACTAAATGCTTCCTCTCTTTCAGGGCTGTCACATACTCTGCCACTGACAGAAGCCTATGTGTATAAACCCCCCTAGTGTGAAATCACAATTTCAGTTAAAATGACCATCTTTTCAGTGGAAGTAAAATAGCAGTAACTGGAGGTGGTCTCAAATAAACTCCATAAATTTCAAATGGAAACTTTTCATCCGAGGTTAAGATCCCGTGATTCCATCACATTCTAAACTTACCTTGTT
Source organism: Scyliorhinus canicula (assembly GCF_902713615.1). NCBI lineage: Eukaryota > Metazoa > Chordata > Chondrichthyes > Carcharhiniformes > Scyliorhinidae > Scyliorhinus > Scyliorhinus canicula. The sequence goes on along the minus strand of NC_052152.1, from coordinate 202,664,765 downwards.
TTTTTGTGTGTCATGGTGCTAGGGGAACGGAACACTTTTCGATTCTGACGCCATTGGGATTTTTCACCGTTGACAATCTATGAAGTGGATCACGCGCCCATTGGAGTCACTGCTTTTTACAATTCGCTGCCAATCAGGCTCTTTACAATAGACGGGTATTCCACTCCATTACTTCCCCAGATGGTGATATTTTAAATTACCGTCCTCCCCTTCAGGGCCCAGGAGGGGGAGATTCCAAACACCAGGGCCTGGGACACAGAAGGCAGTATCACAATTCCACACCTTCCGCTATGGCCTTCGTATGGTCTAAAGCCATTAGACCATAAGACATAGGAGCAGAATTAGGCCACTCGGCCCATCGAGTCTGCTCCACCATTCAATCATGGCTGCTATTATGGGCAGCACGGTAGCATAGTGGTTAGCACAATGGCTTCAGAGCACCAGGGTCCCAGGCTCGATTCCCAGCTTGGGTCCTGTCTGTGTGGAGTCTGCACGTTCCCCCCGTGTCCACGTGCGTTTCCTCCGGGCGCTCCAGTTTCCTCCCAAGTCCTGAAAGACGTGCTGTTCGGTGAATTGGACATTCTGAATTCTCCCTCTGTGTAGCCAAACAGGCTCCGGAATGTGGCAACTGGGGGATTTTCACAGTAACTTCATTGCAGTGTTGATGTAAGCCTATTTGTGACAATAAAGATAATTATTATTATTTTCTCATCCCCATTCACCTGCTTCTCCCCATAACCCCTGATCCCTCATCAATCAAGAACCTATCTAGCTCTGTCTTAAAGACACTCAGTTATTTGGCCTCCGCAGCCTTCTGCGGAAAAGAGTTCCACGGATTCACCAACCCTCTGGTTGAGGAACACAGAGTAAAGCTGCCATACTCTGGATATTAAGCATCAGTTGGGGCCAGGAATGGAGGTGAATGGGAACTAAAACTAGCCCCACAGGCTGGTGTGCTCAATTGCTGTGCTCCATCCTCCAGCTAATTAAACCAATTGGAGGCCTAAGGAAGCCTGGCTGGCCGGGACTTTGCAGTTGGCCTCACGGTTCCCAGCACCAGGCAGGGGAGCCTCCAGCCGAGGCAGGGCCCGAGGCCCTCCTGACTTGCCCGGCTGTAGCAGCAACTGCAAGCCTTCCTGTATAGAGGCGCCTCCACCACCCAATGACAATAATCTTTATTATTGTCATAAGTAGGCTAACATTAACACTGCAATGAAGTTACTGTTAACCCTGCTGCTTTCCAGCCAGCCTGATTGGGCCTCCAGTTCCGAGTGTTCTCATGACGACAAACCCTCCTTTGGGTTATTAATTGGTTATTTCTGGGGAAATCGGAGGTGGCTCCCTCCTGGCTGACAATACCGGGGCCTGTCCTCCTCTGGAAGCACGTGAGGAGCCATGAGTCCAACCCCCTGGTCGAGAGGGTCCAGCTCCTTCACGCCAACCCTCAGTATGCCTACGTGGCGCACCATGACGGCCGACAAGATACAGTCTCCTTCCGGGATCTGGCACCCGCCGGTTCCCCTGTGACCATCACCTACACTCCCCCCCCCCCTACGCCGATCACCGCCCCCGCCCCTACACGGCCTACCACCCCGCTCCCCCCATCGCCAACCTACCGTGATGAAGCTTCAGACAACACGCTCCCGGAGTCAATGAGCCTAACACCCGTGCCTGCAGCGACGAGTTCAACACCCGTGCCCGCAGCGAAGCCAGAGCTCAGGCGATCGCAGAGAACGATCAAGGCGCTGGACAGACTCGATCTGTGAGCCCACTTCACCCGCGCTGGACTTCAATTTTTTATCAGGGGGTGAATGTGGTGAACATATTGCTACTACAATTCACCACTATATTGTATTGTATTATGTTGATGCCTGTGGCTCCGCCCCCTCAGGGGTGGTATATAAACCTGCAACCTGTAGACGGCACTCAGCACAGAGCTGTCGCAGGCAGGCACAGATCTAGCTTATTAAAACCACTGTTCACTTCTACTAATCGTCTCGTGTGAATTGATGGTCGCATCACCTGGTGCGCGACACTGATCCAAATGAGCCACCTGCTAACACCGATGAAGAAATGCTTTTGCAGATTGCTGATACTTTTGTTGCTGGTGTGGTGAGTGTTGCATGTAACTGGCACGTCACCGCGGGTTAAACACGCTGGAATCAAGGATGTTCAACTGCACCCTGAGCGCCAGTGGATACCAGGATTTGGTTGCGGTGAGATTGGGCCGTGTGGGATGGGCCTGCACAGCTAAGGCTCCTGGACAGAGAATGTTACACATTGATGGACAGATCATTTCTCCAGCAAGGTTCAGGACATGATAACACGTTCTCAGGCTTATCCTCTATTCCTGTTGAGGAACCTGCGAGGGGTGGCAGGCGGAATTCAAGCCAGGAGAGAGGGGTTGCAGCTGGGTGGAGGTTGTTGGTTTTCTTCCTACATTGTCCAATCAGTCACGCTGCCCGTACTGACAGCCGCTGCCACTGTCTCCCAGGGGTCATTGCTGACCCTGCAGCTGGATCTCCGACCCGCTCGGGAAATCAGGCGGTCCCCTCTGACATCCACAGCGTCGAGAAGGTTGGCCAGGGTGCCATCCCCAAAGCCAGGAGTAGTAGGTCTGTGCCCTGCTATGCTTGTGTGACTGGGAGTGAGTGCTGAGGGAGCGTTTAAAAGCAGCTCCCCCTTGTTAGCGGTGAGAGGCAGAGGCACTGGTCCGGTGAATCCAATGGCGGGAAGCTTGTGGGGGCTCCTTTCCAGCACTAAATACGGGTCACGTTCTCGGCAACACAACCGTCGAGACACACCCGCCAATCACAATAAATGGATAGCCAGAGACTTTTCCCCAGGGTGGAAATGGCTGTCGGGAGGGGACATAATTGTAAGGTGATTGGAGGAAGGTATAGGGGAGATGTCAGAGGCCGGTTCTTTACACAGAGAGTGGTGGGTGCGTGGAATGCACTGCCAGCAGAGGTGGTGGAGTCAGAGTCATTAGCGACTCTTAGACAGGCACATGGACAGCAGTAAATTGAAAGGGTGTAGGTTAGGTTGATCTTAGATTAGGATAAATGGTCAGCACAACATCATTGGCGAAGGGCCTGGACTGTGCTGTACTGTTCTATGTTCTATTCTACAATCGCCTCCAAAATGACACGTAGAAAGTGTTCCGCTAAAGTGCTCCCCTGACTGCCCTCCCGGTTGGACATGGCATCATTTGAAGGAGAGTCAGGAAGTCCTGGCCAATATTTATTTTTCAACAAACGGCGCTATAAACAAATCATCCATCCGGCCACTGTCTCATCACTGAGGAGTGTCCCAATAGGTCCTGTCTCAGCCTCTGAGCCAGAAATGGATCAGATTAATTCCAAGAGCAGAAGGTTCAATCCCCGTTCCGGCTGGGCTGGATTCAGGTCTTCTTGTCCTGTGGTTGAGAAGGTGGTGCTCTGCGTTGGACCTGCCTTTGGGAAGCGAACTCAAGAAGAGCAATTTATAAGGTGCAGTAGCATAGACTTTATTAATATAGGGTTTAAAAGCGACTTCGATAAGACACTACTTCAGCCTCAGCCGGATGATTGCTTTTCACACAGCGAGTGGTTGATGTCTGGAATTTGCTGCCTGAGAGAGTGATGGAGGCAGGTTCAATCGAAGCATTTATAAGGGAACGGGTCTGTGATCAGGGAAGGAAAAATGTGCAGAGTTACTGGGAGAAGGCGGGAGAATGGCATGAAGGGAATTGCTCGCTCAAGAGACAGTACAGACCTGATGGGCTGAATGGCCTCCTTCTGCAGTGCAAAGAATTCTGTGATTCCGTGACTACATTTCAGAAGTACTTCATTCGCTGTAAAGTGCTTTGGGAAGTTCTGGTGTCCTAAAACACCGATATAAATGCACGTTCATTCTTTGTACTAGCTCAGTACAGTGGCAGTGACTTGGCACAGCGCAAAATCCACGACAAATTCTCAACATTTCCATGTTTATGGCCCAAGTGAGGAGATCTTGCATTAAAAACTCTCCGCAGACCAGCGACTGGGTGAGGACCAACCAATCTGCTGTGGGGAAGGCCTCTGACGATCTCTAATTTATCAGGAGCAGCCACTGATCAAAGGGATTTGCCCAATCCTCTTTTCCCTCCCCAGCATGCGGAATGAGCTTGGCTGCTTCAGAGAGCGATAGTTTGCAGAGTGCGTTCAGCCTCCCTGTCAGTTTCATGGGCTTGCTGTGAAATGTCACTCAGTAGCAATGCATTACCGCCTTATTTTCACTTCTGGGAAACACCTCATAATTCCCTTCCATTCGCAGTGTTTATGAGGTACGGATTGCTCAAGCTCAGGAAATGAACCCAATAATGTACTGGCGGTGGTGGGACATACTCTGCACATTTAAAGAATGTGTGTACCTTCTCTTTGCCCACTTCCTCCACGGCCTCAAGCCATGGCCTAGATGCCCACAATGTGTTCTTTCGAGAAGGACAGCATTGAGCTAAAAGTCCAGAATCCAATTGTGCTTCAACTGAAACCCTTGGCTTCATGAACTAAAGAGAAACTTAATGAAATACAGCCAAATGGAAGCGATTGGTTCTCTTTGTTGTGCTCACTGGCTTGCTGTTCACTGCCCTGGGGCGGGATTTTCTGACCTTCCGCATCGAAATTGTGTTCGTCGTGGGGGCGGCGAATGACCCAAAATAGACTCCCACGCCGACATGCGATTGCCCGGCGACCGGAGAATCGCTGACAGTCGCGCGCGTTCGACGCAGCACCAGTTGGGGGCCGTTGAAAGCGGCCCTCGCGGCGATTCTGCGCGCTCAACGGGCCGAGTGCCCGCCGAGTCCCACCAGCGTGGTTCACATGTGGTCCAGCCCGGTGGGACCTTGCCGTTCTGACTGCGGGGGCTGTCCTGGTGGTGGGGCATGGGGATCCGACTCCGGAGGGGCGGCCTCCACGGTGGCCAGGCCCGCGATCGGGGGCTACCGATGGGCAGGCGTGCTTATTCCGGGGGGGGGGGCTATGTTCCTCCGCGCCGGGCCCCTGTAAGGCTCCGCCATGTTGTGCAGGGGCCGTGCGAAGATGACCGCCGCGCGGCCGTGCAGGCGTAACTGCAGGGCCCCACCGGCAGCCGGAGCTGCGGGACGCACGCCTGGGCCCTGCTAGCCCCCTTAAAAACGGAGAATCGCCCGGACTTTCTGGGGAAAAATCCGGAGTGATTCTCGACTGTGTTCTGGCGGGCACGGGGACTTAGTCTCCAGAAGGGAGAATCCCACCCCTGATCTATAATCCCTACGTTAAGGTTGTCTCACTATATCCTGTCATCATACACCTCCCCTGGACACTCGGGGTCTCCTTCCCTGCATCCCAACCCCCACCTCACCTTTTCCTTTCACAAGGATTAGATTTAACTCTCTATCTCTGTCACTGAAGGTGGGCAGAGGTATGTTTTTGCCCGTTAGTCTGTTTCTCTGTCTATAGTACAGCCCCGATTCCTGTATCCCAGTGAAGTCACACATCGGGTCACGCGCTACGGAACTTAGTGTTTCCTGCTGGGAAATACAAATTTCCTGTGCCTTCCTGACCACATGTCATTTTCATTCAGCCCCACTCGTGGCTCAGGAAGGCCTTGGGTGCAAATTGCATCACTTCCCAATTGTGAGGGACACAGGAAAATTGTATTCCTCCCACATATTATTTTTGTGTGAGGATGTGGGATTTGGAAGCCTGGTCAGATTGTGGGCACTATGGGAAGCTGCTCATGAGACTGGAACATCGCGATAGGTAAGTGTAAGATATTTTTAAACTTTCACTATTCGATTCTGCAATGTGATGTGGTTGTGTTTTTAATACTCTGTCCTGACCACAGTATGTCGATGTTGATAAAAGAAAGCCTTTGCTAGGGTAAAGACTCCACGTACTTGCAGACCGAGTGTGCCCAGAAGCACAGGGCAGTTTCTGTGCCAGCTGATCTACTGTGAACATTATCTTCTCCAGCCAGAAAAGAAGTGGGAGGAACAGGGTTTACCTCTTTACCTTATTTTCAAAGCCGACTTGTGACAATAATAAAGATATCAATATTGTACGTTGAATATCTCCCAAGCGACTCAGTCTCATCCACTGCTTCCATGATAACATGCAACATGACAGCGCACGACATGAGAACATACAACATGCACAACATGTTTAGCATAACAACATGACAACATGCAACATACACAACATGCAACATGCACTACATGACAACATCCAGCATGACAACAAGCACCATGACAAAAAGCAACATGACAACATGCAACATGACAACATGCAACACAATATGCACAACATGCAACATGACAACATGACAACATGCAACACAATATGCACAACATGCAACATGACAACAGGCAACACAATATGCACAACATGACAACATGCAACACAATATGCACAACATGCAACATGACAACAGGCAACACAATATGCACAACATGCACCATGACAACATGCAACACAATATGCACAACATGCAACACAATATGCACAACAAGCACCATGACAACATGCAACACAATATGCACAACATGCAACATGACAACAGGCAACACAATATGCACAACATGCAACATGACAACAGGCAACACAATATGCACAACATACAACATGACAACAGGCAACACAATATGCACAACATGCAACATGACAACAGGCAACACAATGTGTGCAACATTACAACAGGCACCACAATATGCACAACATGCAACCTGACAACAGGAAACACAATATGCAACATGACAACAGGCAACATGTAACATGACAACAGGCAACAGGACAACAGGCAACATGCACAACATGACAACATGCAACACAATATGCACAACATGCAACATGACAACATGCAACACGACAACATGCAACATGACAACATGCAACATGACAACATGCAACACAATATGCACAACATGACAACAGGCAACATGCAGTATGACAACATGCAACATGACATGAAATATGATGACATGCAACAAGAACAGCATGACAACATGCAACATGACCACATGCATGACACAACAACATGCAATATGCACAACAGGACAACATGTAACATTGCCAACATGACCACATGCACAACATGACTACATGCAACATGGACAACATGACAACATGCACAGCATGACAATATGCAACGTTCACAACATGTAACATGTACAACATGCAACATTCACAACATGGAAACATGCACAACATGCAACATGACAACAGGCAACACAATATGCACAACATGCAACATGACAACAGGCAACACAATGTGTGCAACATTACAACAGGCACCACAATATGCACAACATGCAACCTGACAACAGGAAACACAATATGCAACATGACAACAGGCAACATGTAACATGACAACAGGCAACAGGACAACAGGCAACATGCACAACATGACAACATGCAACACAATATGCACAACATGCAACATGACAACATGCAACACGACAACATGCAACATGACAACATGCAACATGACAACATGCAACACAATATGCACAACATGACAACAGGCAACATGCAGTATGACAACATGCAACATGACATGAAATATGATGACATGCAACAAGAACAGCATGACAACATGCAACATGACCACATGCATGACACAACAACATGCAATATGCACAACAGGACAACATGTAACATTGCCAACATGACCACATGCACAACATGACTACATGCAACATGGACAACATTCACAACATGACAACATGCACAGCATGACAATATGCAACGTTCACAACATGTAACATGTACAACATGCAACATTCACAACATGGAAACATGCACAACATGCAACAGGACAACATGCCAACATGCACTTTAATGTACAGTTTGGTGCCGCCTCATTCAACAGTCTCAGACTAAAGAATGGAGTGAAACAGGGTCTGAGGTGGTTGGTGAAGATGAGTAGTCACATGATGACATCTCCAGGATTGTGTCCAACCAAAGTTGGCAACACCCACCCTTGCCCTATTTTTTGCTACATGTTATGGCTTCTTTCCACCCCCACAAATTGAAATTGTAGAATGGAGGCTGATCTTCGCCCAACACTGGCATTACCTTTTTTAAAAAAAATGTATGTCAATCTGTGCAGTTTCCTCATTGAATTTCACTCCACTCTTCTCAACATTCCACTTTCCCATGTACGTTGTGTTGTCTCCAAACACTGACATTTTAATTTGAACACATTCATCAAGATCATTTCCAAATGCCACAAAGAACAGAATCCCCTGGACTGACCCTGGGATACGCCTGGTCAATACAGTCCAATCAAAACTACGATTATTGGCCACTGCATGTTGTTGCCTATCAATTATCCCATGTATTACCCGTTCATGACTTCCTATTTTATCCCAGGGGCTCTCCCATTATTCACGGGTCCCTTGTGAGGCACATTATCAAATGTCTTCTGCAAGTCAGGATATAGCATTCATCCACCAACTCTGTTCACTCCTTAAAGAGTTCCAATAAATTCGTTAGACATGCCCTGCCTTTTCACAAACCCATGTTGGTTTAGAATTATTGCCTTTATGCTTGTTAAATGTACTTGAATTGTTTCCTTTCTAACAGACTCGAATGTTTATTTTCAAGTATAGATGTTAAGCCAACAGGCCAGATAATTCCCAGGATCATGATTTTGACCTTGTTTTAAAAAAAAACTGGAAAAACATTAGCTGTTTTCCCATCTACTGCACAAGATTTAGTGAACTTCAAAATAAAAATCCAGACTCCTTCGTTCTTTATCTTTGACGGTCAAGCAAATAACGAAGAACGGGGGAATCTACAGGTTGCACAATGTTAGGAGGGGCAGTAAGTTGTGTAGATGGGAGCAGAAGATGGCAAAGGGATATTAAGAGTTTTAGTAAATGGCAACGCTCTGAAATGGAGTTCAGTGTGGGGAAGTGTGAGGTCGTCACTTTGGATCAAAGAAATATAAACCAGGGTAGATTCTCAATGGTAAGAAAGCAGGAATTGTGGAGGAACAAGTGTGATTTAGGAAACTAAGTACACATCATTGAAAGCCAGTAGCCAAAAGCAGCCTTTAATGCTAATGGAATGTTGGCTTTTATCATAATGAGGAATACAAAGGGACAAAGTTATTCTGCAGTTGTACAGAATCCCATCGCGTTCAGTTCTGGGAAGGACATTTTGACCATGGAGGGGATGCCGCGACATTCGTCAGAATGGACCACAGCTTAAAGGGTTAAATTATAAAGACTGGTTGCATAGGGCTGTCAGTTTAGGGGGTAACCTGATCAAGGTGTTCAAAGAAAGTCAAAAACAATTTGGTTGGGATATTTCCTATGGTGGAGAAAATCAGGAATGAAGTGGGCATAGCCTTAAAGTTATTGCCAGCCCATTCAAGAACGTCAGGAAGCCCCTTTTCACCTGGAATTTTGGAATTTTCTGCTAAAAAAGTCTTTGTATTATTCAGGGGATTGTTGTGTGAGATCAGATTGAGTCAATAGGTCTATATTCCCTGGAGTTTAGAAAAATGAGAGGAGATCTCACATCAAACATAAAGTTCTTAAGCAACTTTGCCAGTGTAGATTCTGAGAAAATGTTTCCCCCGCTGGGAAGACTAGAACATTGGGTCTCTCTGAGAATAAGGAGTCAACCATTCTGGACTGAGGTGAGTGGAAATTTCTTCACTCAATGGGCTTTGGAATTTTTTGCTCCCCCAGAACCTCGGATGCTCAGTCGTTGAACATATTCAAACCGAGATCGAAAGATTTGGGGGCATTAAGAAAATTGAGGGAAATGTGTTTGTGTGGGAAGGTGAAGTTGAGAGGTAGAATCTATAAACAGACCCGACGGGTAAATTGGCCTCCGCCAGCTTTTATTTCTTATATTCTTATGCCCAAATTAGACCAATGGGGTCACATGTGGCAGAATGGTCCACATTGTACAAGCAAGGAATGGTGAGCATTGTTCACCACCTTAAAAAACCTTTCACAGGCTTTCGAATGATAACTTGCTGTCATTGGATGTCTGATCTAGCATGGTCCCCTCTGCAAAGGATCTATAGCATTTGTGACAGAGCAGGCAACAACGGAGCTCTTCAACCAATCATATCGAAGAATCCACACTGAAACATGAAGCAGAGTCAAGATCAAAAGTATAAGGTAGATATTACGGACAGGCTGTTCCAGTACAGCTACAGCACTGGCATCTACCCAGCAATGTGGAAAATTTCTCAGCTGTGTCCCGTACACAAGAAACAGGACAAATCCGACCCAGCTAATTACCGCCCTATCAGTCGACTCGCCACCATCAGCAAAGTGACAGAAGGGGTCATCAACAGGGCTATCAAGCGGCACTTACTCAGCAATAACCTGCTCACGGGCACTCAGTTTGGGTTCCGCCAGGGTCACTCAGCTCCTGACTGCATTATAGTCTTGGTTCAAACATGGACAAAAGAGCTGAATGCCAGAGGTGAGAGTGAGAGTGACTGCCCTCGACATCAGGGCAGCATTTGACCAAGTATACCATCAAGGAACCCCTGCAAAACTGGAGTCAATGGGAATCAGGGGGGAAACTCTCCGCTGGCTGGAGTCATACCCGGCACAAAGGAAGATGGTTGTGGTGGTTGGAGGTCAATCATCTCAGCTCCAGGATATCACTGCAGGAGTTCCTTAGGGTAGTGTCCTAGGCCCAACCATCTTCAGCTGCTTCATTAATGACCTCCCTTCCATCATAAGGTCCGAAGTTGGAATGTTTACGGGTGACTGCACATTGTTCAGCACCATTTGCGACTCCTCAGATAATGAAGCAGTCCGTGTCCAAATGCAGCAAGATCTGGACAATATCCAGGCTTGGGCTGACAAGTGACAAGTTACATTCATGCCACACATGTGCCAGGCAATGACCATCTCCTGGAAGAGAGGTTCTAATCATCGCTCCATGACATTCAATGGCATTGACATCACTGAATCTCTCATAATCAACATCCTGAGGTTACCATTGATCAGAAACTGAACTGGACAAACCATATTAACACTGTGGCTACCAGGGCAGGTCAAAGTCTAGGAATCCTATGGCACGTATCTCACCTCCTGACCTCCCTAAAGCCTGTTCGCCATCTACAAGGCACAAGCCAGGAGTCTAATGGAATACTCTCCACTTGCCTGGATGTGTCCAGATCCAACAACACTCAAGAAGTTCGACACCATCTAGGACAAGCAGCACACTTGATTGCTTCCCCTTCCACAGACATTCACTCCCTCCACCACTGACGAACAGCGGCAGCCGTGTGTACCATCTACAAGATGCACTGCAGGGACTCACCAATGTTCCTTAGACAGCACCTTCTCAACCCACGACCACTACCATCTAGAAGGTCAAAGGACAGCAGATACCTGGGAACCCCACCATTTGGAGGTTCCCCTCCAAGTCACTCACCACCCTGACTTGGAAATATATCACCGTTCCTTCACTGTCGCTGGGGCAAAATCCCGAAACTCCCTCCCTAACAGCACAATGGGTGAACTGTATTGTGAGTGCCCCTTTAAGAAAGGATTTTGTCTTATCACATGACTTCAGTGATGTCATTTTGTGGGTGGATCTGGGCTGTGGCTGTGTGAAGTTTTTAGTTTTGCATTCAATGTTGACTGGTGTGGACTACAGGCAGAGAAAATAAATGTTTTGGCCTTTCTCTATTTTCATTTTAAATATCTGTTCCAGTAAAAAAAAACATTGATTATAGCTACCTGCTATATATAGTTTGCTCTACGGAAGGGTTAAACCTGCTGGTGAGACGGGGTCAGAATCTCAGGGATAGCCAATCTTATTCAAGTGAGAATGTAGAGTGCTGGGCCACGCCCTTGAAAAGGGTTTTTTGTTTATGGGATTTTGTTTCCGAATTGGAACAGTTAAGGGGGAATTCATTCAGTGTTATACATAGATTACTGTAGCTGTGTGAGGCTGTTATGTTTGTCATTAATAAAAATTCTTGCTGTTTGTTTGTATATATATATATGTTAACTAAGTCTGAAGAATAAAGTTTTTTGATTGAAGTGTCTCTGAAGACTGATGAATCACACCTGCAGTGAAGGCTCTTGTGCTCATCCTACACAAATTCAACATAATGGTTGCTGGTCAGGTGGACTTCATAATATACTTTGGAGTTTCTAAGCCCTGGCCCATAACAGTATCTACACCTCAAGGACTGTAGCGGTTCATGAAGGCAACTCACCACCACCTCCTGAAGGGCAACTAGGGATGGGCAACAAATGCTGGCCTAACCAGCGACGCCCACATCCCATAAATGAATTATAAAAAACGGGAGTGATGCAACTTGAACTCTTTTGTTATCCTGTCATCTCTCCGTAAGCAGAGGTGTTCTAAGATTTGAAAAAGGCTGTGGCCTATTTCCCCAAACTGTCAAGTACAAAGAACAAAGAACAAAGAAAAGTACAGCACAGGAACAGGCCCTTCGGCCCTCCAAGCCCATGCTGACCATGCTGCCCGTCTAAACTAAAATCTTCTACACTTCCTGGGTTCATATCCCTCTATTCCCATCCTATTCATGTATTTGTCGAGATGCCCCTTAAATGTCACTATCGTCCCTGCTTCCACCACCTCCTCCGGCAGAGAGTTCCAGGCACCCACTACCTTCTGTGCAGAAAACTTGCCTCGTACATCTCCTCTAAACCCTGCCCCTCGCACCTTAAACCTATGCCCCCTAGTAATTGACCCCTCTACCCTGGGGAAAAGCCTCTGACTATCCACTCTGTCTATGCCCTCATAATTTTTTAGACCTCTATCAGGTCGCCCCTCAACCTCCTTCGTTCCAGTGAGAATAAACCGAGTTTATTCAACCGCTCCTCATAGCTCATGCCCTCCATACCAGGCAACATCCTGGTAAATATCTTCTGCACCCTCTCTAAAGCCTCCACATCCTTCTGGTAGTGTGGCGACCAGAATTGAACACTATATTCCAAGTGTGGCCTAACTAAGGTTCTATACAGCGGCAACATGACTTGCCAATTTGTATACTCAATGCCCCGGCCAATGAAGGCAAGCATGCCCTATGCCTTCTTGACTACCTTCTCCACCTGTGTTGCCCCTTTCAGTGACCTGTGGTCCTGTACACCAAGATCTCTCTGACTGTCAATACTCTTGCGGGTTCTACCATTCACTGTATATTCCCTACCCGCATTAGACCTTCAAGAGTGACTCGCAACAAGCTCTCTTTAGGGTTAAATCAGAAGTATTGTTTATTCATACATTCAAACCCGGGGGAGAGTTGTTGCAACTGCACACGCACAACACAGGCACACGAGAATGACATGTGAAAGAAAAGAGTTTTACAATTAGGAATAACTTGAAAAAATGAACCAAGGATATAGATATTAATGCGACGTGAATCTCAGAGCCCAGTGAGGGTTCCTTCATGTAGGAGTTATGGTTCAGGTGCTGTCAAGAGTTGGAGAATTCCTTTCAGGTTGGTGGTGACGCAGCAAGATGAAATTGGTATTCCGAGTATTCCACTCTGCAGGCGATAGATAGGTAGATAGAGAAATACAGCATAGAACAGGCCCTTCGGCCCACGATGTTGTGCCGAACTTTTGTCCTAGGTTAATCATAGAATTTTGGACACCAAGGGCAATTTATCATGACCAATCCACCCAACCTGCACATCTTTGGACTGTGGGAGGAAACCGGAGCACCCGGAGGAAACCCACGCACACACGGGGAGGATGTGCAGACTCCACACAGACAGTGACCCAAGCCGGAATCGAACCTGGGACCCTGGAGCTGTGAAGCAATTGTCCTATCCACAATGCTACCATGCTGCCCTTAAGAAGAAATTAATCTACACTCCATTATTCTACCCTAATCCAAGTACCTATCCAATAGCCGCTTGAAGTTCCCTAACGTTTCCGACTCAACTACTTCCACAGGCAGTGCATTCCATGCCCCCACTACTCTCTGGGTAAAGAACCTACCTCTGACATCCCCCCTATATCTTCCACCATTTACCTTAAATTTATGTCCCCTTGTAATGGTTTGTTCCACCCGGGGAAAAAGTCTCTGACTGTCTACTCTATCTATTCCCCTGATCATCTTATAAACCTCTATCAAGTCGCCCCTCATCCTTCTCCGTTCTAATGAGAAAAGGCCTAGCACCCTCAACCTTTCCTCGTATGACCTACTCTCCATTCCAGGCAACATCCTGGTAAATCTCCTTTGCACCTTTTCCAAAGCTTCCACATCCTTCCTAAAATGAGGTGACCAGAACTGCACACAGTACTCCAAATGTGGCCTTACCAAGGTTTTGGCCAAGGTTTTGATGGCTGGAATCTTTCAGAGAACCAGGCTCTGTGGATGTTTATTGCCAGCCTGTAGTCCTGCATTGGTACAGACAGGCTGGATATTAACAGCAGACCACTCTGGGAACCCGAGAAGTGTAACCTTAAAACTTTCCAAGGGTCAAAGGAACTTAGATCATGTGGCGTTGCCCCATTGATACGTCAGTTTCAGGTAAACAATGGGTGGGATCCTCCCCTACCCGGCGGGGCGGGGGGTCCCGGTGCTGAGGAGTGGCATGAACCACTCCGGCGTCGGGCCGCCCCAAAGGTGCGGAATTCTCCGCACTTTCAGGGGCTAGGCTGACCCTGGAGTGGTTTAGCGCCGTGCCAACCGGCACCGAAGGGCCTCCACGGCCGGCGTGAGTTGGCGCATGCACGGGAGCTGCCAGCGGCCGCCGACCGCCGCAATTCGCACCCCTGCCAAATCCCCGGCGTCGGAGAATTCGGCAGCCAGTGGGGGCGGGATTCACGCCACCCCCCCCCCCCCGGCGATTCTCCGACCCGGCGGGGGCCGGAGAATCCCGCCCAATGAGTTTCTGTGTGTCTGGTCAAAACCCAGTGTTCATCTTAGGAGATAGATGGTGGCTGTTTGCACCTCTGCTGATATCACGAGTTTGAATGGTTCTCTCTATTCTAAGTCCAGGATGGGGAGACAGACTGTGTGATGCTTCCTTGTTTCGTTGATTTTAATGGTTTCACATAACAAGTAGGTCTGAGAATCCGCGCTGCTGAGGGTTGGACCGTGTTCTGTAATTACTGTTAGATGTTTACAGAACTGTAGCCAACGTGCAAATCATGTGACCTGTAGCAGCCATATTTGTGGTCCAGCCAAGTCCATTTTTAAATAAGCAGAAACTAAGGTTTGAGTTAAACAGTTTACGATCTCTTATATGTTTTCTGGCCATAACATCCCTCGCGCCTTCTGGGAAATAATTAATTCTGTTTCATTTTTTTTCAACATGTGCAAAAAGCAAAAAGAAATAAAGGGTTATACATTATTCACACTTGAAAGTCAAACACAGTTAGCTGGTGAAATGCCAGTTCCCTGCTATTTTCTGAGAGTTTAAACTTGTAATAGGGTATCAGCGACAATGTTATTCTTTCCTATGGCAGTACCCATTGCAAAACATAGATGTCAAGATGCTGGGGAACTAGAAGGAGGCACAAGGTTTTTTTCTTGACTGTGCCGTACCTTTTCTGGTGTCTATTATCATAGATAATTTCAAGATAAGTTTATTATCATAGAATGTACTGTGCAGAAGGAGGCCATTCGGCCCATCGAGTCTGCACCGGCTCTTGGAAAGACCATCCTACCCAAGGTCAACAACTCCACCCTATCCCCATAACCCAGTAACCCCACCCAACACTAAGTGCAATTTTGGACACTAAGGGCAATTTATCATGGCCAATCCACCTAACCTGCACATCTTTGGACTGTGGGAGGAAACCGGAGCACCCGGAGGAAACCCACGCACACACGGGGAGGATGTGCAGACTCCGCACAGACAGTGACCCAAGGCGGAATCGAACCGGGGACCCTGGAGCTGTGAAGAAATTGTGCTATCCACAATGCTACCGTGCTGCCCTACTACAGTTGAGATTTCTGGAAAGATAGCCATTGGACGGATGCTCGATCCCGGGATCACCTTCTTGGAGTGGGATGGCTCCTACCCTTAGATCACTGGGGTTGATGGCAACCTTAACGGTTTATTAAAGCCTGGGGCAGCTAGTATGAGCTCGTTTACCAAGGTGGTTTTCAAAGGTGGTCTCTGTCCACTTTGAGTTTCTTTTGAATGCATCTGTTAGTGGGGCAGCTAGGGCACTAAATGTTCAGAACAAACTTTCGGTTGAACCCACACATCTTTCCCTCTTGTTTTTGAGAAAAGGAAAATTGACTATAATAATAATAATCTTTATTGTCACAAGTAGGCTTACATTAAATCTGCAATGAAGTTACTGGGATTGGGTGGTTACTGCATTCACTTTCCGGTAATCCATGCAGAGCCATTTTGATCCATCCGGCTCCAGGGCCAGTACAATGGGCAACTGCTTTGGCTGAGCTCAACCAAACCATTATCCAGCATGTCCTGGAGTTCCAGCCTTACATAAGTACATAAGATTTAGGAGCAGGAGTAAGCCATCTGGCCCCCCGAGCCTGCTCCACCATTCAATGAGATCATGGCTGATCTTTTGTGGACTCAGCTCCACTTTCCGGTCTGAACACCATAAACCTTAATCCCTTTATTCTTCAAAAACCTATCTATCTTTATCTTAAAAACATTTAATGAAGGAGCCTCTACTGCTTCACTGGGCAAGGAATTCCATAAATTCACAACCCTTTGGGTGAAGAAGTTCCTCCTAAGCTCAGTCCTCAATCTACTTCCCCTTATTTTGAGGCTATGCCCCCTAGTTCTGCTTTCACCCACCAGTGGAAACAACCTGCCCAGATCTATCCTATCTATTCCCTTCATAATTTTATATATTTCTATAAGATCCCCCCTCATCCTTCTAAATTCCAACGAGTACAGTCCCAGTCTACTCAACCTCTCCTCGTAATCCAATCCCTTCAGCTCTGGGATTAACCTAGTGAATCTCTGACCCTCCAATGCCAGTACAACCTTTCTCAGGTAAGGAGACCAAAACTGAACACAATACTCCAGGTGTGGCCTCACTAACACCTTATACAATTGCAGCATAACCTCCCTAGTCTTAAACTCCATCATTCTAGCAATGAAGGACAAAATTCCATTTGCCTTCTTAATCACCTGTTGCACCTGTAAACCAACTTTATGCGACTCATGCACTAGCAGACCCAGGTCCCTCTGCACAGCAGCATGTTTTAATATTTTGCCATTTGAATAATAATCCTTTTCCTGTTATTCCTACCAAAATGGATAACCTCACATTTGTAAATGAGAAAGACTGAGATTTGTCTCACCCGAGGGGGTCATGGGGACTTGTCAGTACCTTTATAAAAGGTTGCAATTGCTGAGTTTGCCAAGTGGCTACCTTGTCCATACAATCCTCAAGGTGTGGGATTGGGTGGTTACTGCATTCACTTTCCGGTAATCCATGCAGAGCTATTTTGATCCATCCAGCTCCAGGTCCAGGGGCCAGGCTCCAGGGGAAAGGTTTCTTCCTGTCTATACGATCCATGTCCCTCATAATTTTATACATCTCTCTCATGTTCCCCTTCAGTCTCCTCTGCTCCAAGGAAAACAACCCCAGTCTATACAATCTCTCTTCATAAGTAACACTCTCCAGCCCAGGCAACATGCTGGTAAATCTCCTCTGCACCCTTTCCAGTGCTATCACATCCGTCCTGTAATGTGGATTCCAGAACTGCACACAATACTCTAGCTGTGGCCTAACCAGGATTTTGACCCCTGCTGTTCAAAATAATCACACTTGGCACATTGTAATGTTTGGATTTCAGCAATTAATGGATTTTACATTGATTTGATTTCTGTTTTCGCAGAAAGTGAAGTAATTCAATGTTTAGTTTGTTGTGTTGTAAAGAGTTGATGTAGTGTGTGACATTAACCCAGCACAAGACGGTGGCAATATATCACCAGGCACTTGTCCCATTGTAACCATCAACGTATTGTCCAGCTGATTTAAACATATTGTGCTGGTCGGTCAAGAGTGGATTTTATGACAATCGTTAAATGTAACTTTAACAGCACAGCTATCAGGTTTTGATAGATCAGTGTGTCATTCCCTCTTTCAACTCTCTCTTTCTTTCTGTGTGTTTGTCTGTCCCCCCCCCCCCCCCCCCCCCCCCCTCTCCGTCTCTCCCTCCCTCTCTGGCAGCTGCAACCTCTTTCTGTTTACAGATTACAACAAACTTTCCCTTTTAGACCCTACCTTGGGTTGCCATAGTTACTACAAAAAAAAAGTGAAATCGAAGGCTAACGTTTTATGGTGGGGCCCTGAAGTGATGCGTCCCCTGCGACCACCCTCCCTAACAACTCGACAAGTCTAGCTGAAAGGTTTTAACAGGCATGTGCTAAAAGAAATCTGACACTTACCTCAGCCAATTGCTTAACCCTGTACGTCTCCAAAACCCTCTCGCAGATTTTCAGACTGGAATGTATGTTTGTACCAGTGCTTAGAGCTGGTGGGAGTGACTCAGGCCCCTCTCTCTCTCTCTGGGATTTACTGGCTAGAGTCTTTTCACCATTTCGCAAATGCGCTTGCAATGATCTGAATCGTTACTGACATTGTCTGCGGCTGCCGGGGTGTCAGCTTTGGCGCAGTGGGCCGCACTCTTGGTCTCTGTGGCAAGCTGTGGGTACACTGTCCCTAGACTCTGGAAACCTGGGCATGTTGGGAGTTCCGTGCGTGACTGCGGGAAAGATTGCAGAACTCGGTGGTACAGAGGGATCTGGGTGTCCTGGTACATAAACGTAGCATGAAGATACAGCAAGCAAAAAGGAAGGCAAATTATATGTTGGCCTTTATAGCCGCAGGATTTACGTGGCACAGTTAGACTGGGATCCACCATCTACATGGCACAGTTAGACTGGGATCCACCATCTACGTGGCACAGTTAGACTGGGATCCACCATCTACGTGGCACAGTTAGACTGGGATCCACCATCTACGTGGCACAGTTAGACTGGGATCCACCATCTACGTGGCACAGTTAGACTGGGATCCACCATCTACGTGGCACAGTTAGACTGGGATCCACCATTTATGTGGCACATTTAGACTGGGATGCACCATCTACATGGCACAGTTAGACTGGGATCCACCATCTATGTGGCACAGTTAGACTGGGATCCACCATCTACGTGGCACAGTTAGACTGGGATCCACCATCTACGTGGCACAGTTAGACTGGGATCCACCATCTATGTGGCACAGTTAGACTGGGATCCACCATCTACGTGGCACAGTTAGACTGGGATCCACCATCTACGTGGCACAGTTAGACTGGGATCCAACATCTACGTGGCACAGTTAGACTGGGATCCACCATCTATGTGGCACATTTAGACTGGGATCCACCATCTATGTGGCACAGTTAGACTGGGATCCACCATCTACGTGGCACAGTTAGACTGGGATCCACCATCTACGTGGCACAGTTAGACTGGGATCCACCATCTACGTGGCACAGTTAGACTGGGATCCACCATCTACGTGGCACAGTTAGACTGGGTCGATGGATAATGTTTCAAAAGCCTGTCCTTTTTGAATTTTGCCCATGATTACAGTTAGGATCCCAAAAACTGCTATTGAAATCAATGCACGGGAGTGTAAAAGGCAAGGCTGGAGCGTTGGCAATCCTGTATCCAGTGGATTTACCATCTTGACCTCTTCTTGAGCTCCCTGGCAGCACAACTGTCTGTCTTCAGCCAATTCAATTCATTCCATGTGACATCATGAAACAGCTGAGTGCACTGTACATGGCAATAGCTGGGTCCTGACAACATTCTGGCTGCGTTGCTAAGTGCCTGTGCTGCAGAACTATCTGTATCCTGAGCCAGGATGTTAGCATCAACCCAGCAATGTGGAAAATTGTCCCAAGTATATTGCCCAAGTTGGGCAGCACAGTGACACAGTGGTCAGCACTGCTGCCTCACAGTGCCAGGGAGTCGGGTTCCATTCTGACCTCGGGTGACTGTCTGTGCGCAGTCTGCACGTTCTCCCCGTGTTTGCGTGGGTTTCCTCCGTTGCTCTGGTTTCCTCCTACAGTCCAAATTTGTGAAGGTTAGGTGGATTGGCCTGGCTAAAATTGCCCCTTAATTTCCAAAGTTTAGGTGGGGTTACAAGATGCAGAGAGGAAATGGGCCTCGGTAGGGTGCTTTTCCAGAGGGTCGGCGTAGACCCGATGGGCTGAATGGCCTCCTTCTGCACTGTAGATATTCTATTCTAGGATCCTGTCCACAAAAAGGCAGCTGGATTTAACTGGGTCAGTTACCACCTGCTGTGATTCTAGGCCAGACCCCCAAGATATTGGTACGGTTTGGTGAGGAACTGATGACATTTTGTTTATAGTAGATGAAGTTTGAGATGTAGTTTGGGTTTTGAACAAACAAAAATAAATTTTACTATACAAGAATAGAAAGATAAAACAATTTACCATGTCTACCTTATACTCCAACTTTCAGGGTTAATTTAAGGTACCTGTGAATTAATGGGCAAACTGTGGTCGAACACTGTATACTAAATAGCAAATGCTACCAAGCTAGAGTCCTTGGATTTCTCAACAACCCTCCCAGACGTCAGTAACACTGAGTGAACCAATCTCACTGAAACTTCGGCAGGAATTTTCCAGCTCTTCCGGAAAGCGGGCCTTCTGGTCCTCCCCTGATGGTGATTCTCCACAATGCATTTCCTGGCAGTGGAGGGTACAAACTCCCATCCTCTGCCTCTCTCACTAGGGATTCCAGTCTTCAGCTTGACAGATCTCGCCTTGGAATTCTCCCCAAAAGACGTTGCAACTCGGATGGTGTCAATGACAGCCCACCCCACAGGGTGTCAATCTTGTCCCCCAAGATTCCGTTCACCTGGATTCACGAATGTGCACTCACAATCGGATCTTCGACTGTATTGGGCAGATTGCTACTGTTCCGAAGGGGTACCTTTGCCCCAGTGGCCCACTGCATGGAGTCACTAACCTTCTGCTGTTTTAAGAGCAGGGAGGTTATGCTGGAGCTGTATAACATGTTGGTTAGGCCACAGCTAGAGTATTGTGTGCAGTTCTGGAATCCACTTTATAGGAGGGAAGTGATAGCCACTGGAAAGGGTGCAGAGGAGATTTACTAGGATGCTGTCTGGGCTGGAGAGTGTTAGCTATGAAGGGAGATTGGATAGACTGGGGTTGTTTTCCTTGGAGCAGAGGAGACGGAAGGGGGCATGATTGAAATGTATAAAATTATGAGGGGCATAGATGGAGGGGACAGGAAGCAATTTATCAATGACCAGGGGGCATAGATTTAAGGTGAGAGGCAGGAGGTTTAGAGGGGATGTGAGGAAAATCTTTGTGGGCGGCTGAAACACACTACCTGAGAAGGTGGTTGAAGCGGGAACCCTCATAATATTTAAGAAGTATTTAGATATGACTTGCGTTCCCAAGGCAGACAGGGCTAATGCTGGGAAATGGGATTTGAATAGTCAGGTGGTTGTTCTTGACTGTGATGGGCTGAAGGGCCTTTTTTGTACAGTGGACCTCTATGACTTAATAACTCTTGGATCTTCAGGGTTTATCCTGAGCCCGGTTCACTTAAAGTCTGCCAACCACCGTCCTTCCTACTTGGAGCCTTTTTATCTGCTCCAATCTTAACTGAACGGGGACTTCTTCCTGTCCCTGTATACTGTCTGGGACAATTCTATTGGGATCTTTCCCTATTCTCTCTCTTTACTCCTGTTCGGTACATTGGTCTTCAATGGCACGCTACTCCCAGTCACGTGATTTGGGGTTTTATGCCACTTTCTGGACACACAGATGAGCTGAGCACAAACCAGTTAAAAATGCCGAAGTGTACGTGTGGAGCCCACTCCCAGTCTGGACATGCATGGAAACTCCGAGGTCTGTCTGGACTTGGAGTTACTGATCTCTGCACTCAACTTCAGGGTAAGTCTGGCTTTCATAACACACCCCATCAACCGCCCCTCGATCATCAGGAATGTGATGGAAGGTGTTCATGATCGCACTATCAAACAGTACTTACTTTGCAATAACCGCTGCGCAGTCTGGTTTCTGCCAAGATCACTTGTCCCTTGACCTCAATGCAGCCTTGGCCAAAGCACATACCAAAGAGTTGAATTCCTGAGGTGTGATGAAGATAATTGGCCTTCAGACTAAAGCAGCGTTTGACTAGGTGTGGCATCGAGGAGCCTTGGCAGATCTGAAGTCAGTGGGCATCAGGGGGAAAACTCTCTGTCGCTTCGAGATACACCTTGCCTGAAGGGATTGTGAATGGTGAAGGCTAATCGTCTCAACTCCATGACATCACTGTAGGAGTTCCTCAGGGTAGTGTCCTCGACTCAACCATCTTCAGCTGCTTCATCAATGACCTCCCTTCCATCATAAAGTCAGAAATTGGGATGTTTGCTGATAATTGCACAATGTCCACCTCTGTTTCCGATTCTTCAAATAACCGTCCTGGACAACATCCTGATAAGTGGTACATCACACAAGTACCGAACAATAAGTATCTCCAACCCTAGAACATAGAACTGTACAGCACAGTACAGGCCCTTTGGCCCACGATGTTGTGCCGAACTAGTCTGAAACCAGGATCAAATCAACCTACTCCCAATCATTCTAATGCACTCCATATGCCTATCCAATAACCGCTTGAAAGTTCCTAAAGTGTCCGACTCCAGTACCATAGCTGGTACCATAGCTCCCAACCATTCTCTGAGTAAAGAACCTACCTCTGACATCCCTCCTATACCTTCCACCATGAACATTATAGTTATGTCCCCTTGTAAAAGCCACATCCACCTGAGGAAAAAGCCGCTAAACATCCACTGCATCTATCCCGCTCATCATCATCATATACACCTCAATTAAGTCACCTCTCATCCTCCTTCACTCCAATGAGAAAAACCCTAGCTTCCTCACCCTTTCCTCATAAGACCTACCCTCCAATCCAGGCAGCATCCTGGTAAATCTCCTTTGCATCCTTTCCAATGCTTCCACATCCTTCCTATAATGTGGTGACCAGAACTGCACACAATACTCCAAATGTGGTCTAACCAAGGCCTTGCACAGTTGCAGTGTAACCTCACGGCTCTTAAACTCAATCCCCCTGTTAATAAACGCTAACACACTATAGACCTTCTTCACGGCTCTATCCACTTGGGTGCCAATTTTCAGAGATCTATGGACATGAACTCCGAGATCTCTCTGCTCCTCCACATTCTTCAGAACCCTGCCGTTAACCCTGTAATCCGCATTCAAATTTGTCCTACCAAAATGAATCACCTCGGACTTATCAGGGTTAAACTCAATGTGCCACTTTTCAGCCCAGCTCTGCATCATATCAATGTCTCTTTGCAGCCTACAACAGCCCTCCGCATTATCCACTACTCCACCAATCTTGGTGTCATCAGCAAATTTACTAACCCAACCTTCAACTCCATCATCCAAGTCATTGATAAAAATCACAAATAGCAGAGGACCCAGCACTGATCCCTGTGGTACACCGCTGGTGACTGGGCTCCAGGATGAAAATTTACCATCTACCACCACCCTCTGTCTTCTACGTGATCGCCAGTTACTGATCCAATCGGCCAATTTCCCTCTATGCCATGCCTCCTTACTTTCTGCATGAGCCAACCAAGGGGCTCCTTATCAAATACCTTACTAAAATCCATGTATACGACATCAATTGCTCGACCTTCATCTATGTACTTAGTTACCTCCCCAAAGAATACAATCAAACTTGTGAGGCAAGACTTATCCCTCACAAATCTGTGCTGACTATCCTGGATTAAGCTGTATCTTTCCAAATGATCATAAATCCTATCCCTCAGGACCCTTTCCAATAAATTACCTATGACCGAAGTGAGACTAACCGGCCTATAATTCCTTGGGTTATACCTATTCCCTTTCTTGAACAAGGGGACAACATTCGCCTCTCTCCAGTCTTCTGGTACTATTCCTGTAGACAGTGAGGGCATAAAGATCAAAGCCAAAGGCTCTGCAATCTCATCCCTCACCTCCCAAAGAATCCTAGGATATATCCCATCAGGCCCAGGGGACTTATCTATCCTTGGGCTTCTCAAAATTTCTAACACATCTTCCTTCCGAATATCTACCTCCTCCAGCCTACATCGCACTATCCTCCTCAACAATATGGCCCTCTTCTTTGTGAACACTGAAGAAAAGTATTCATTTAGGCCTCTCCTATATCTTCAGACTCCATGCACACATTCCCACTACTGTCCTTGACCAGCCCTAACTTCACCTTGGTCATTCTTTTACACATAAGTGTAAAAAGCCTTGGAGTTTTCCTTGATCCTACCCACCAAGGACTTTTCATGCCCCCTCTTAGCTCTCCTAAACCCTTTTTTGAGCTCCTTCCTAGCTATCTTGTATCCCTCAAGTGCCCGAACTGAACCTTGTTTTCTCATCCTTCTTCCTCTTGACAAGACATTCAACCTCTTTTGTAAACCATGGTTCCCTCACTCGACCATTTCCTCCCTGCCTGACAGGGACATACATAAGGACATGCAGTATTTGCCCCTTGAACAAGCTCCACATCTCAATTGTGCCTATCCCTGACAGTTCCTGTTTCCATCTTATGCTCCCCAATTCTTGCCTAATCGCATCGTAATTACCCTTCCCCCAGTTATAAACCTTGCCCTGCCATATGTTCCTATCCCTCTCCATTGCTATTGTGAAAGTCACCAAATTGTGGTCACTATCTCCAAAGTGCTCTCCCACAACCAAATCTAACACTTGGCCCAGTTCATTACCCAGTACCAAATCCAACGTGGCCCCGCCTCTTGTCGGTCTATCCACATATTGTGAGGGGAAACCCTCCTGCACACACTGGATAAAAACAGCCCCATCCAAACTATTCATATTATAGTGGTTCCAGTCAATATCTGGAAAGTTAAAGTCACCCATGACAACTACCCTGTGACTACCGCAATTATCCAAAATCTGCATTGCAATCTTTTCCTCCACATCTCTGTTACTGTTTGGGGGCCTATAGAAAATTCCTAATGAAGTGATTGCTCCTTTCCTATTTCTAACTTCAGCCCACACTACTTCAGTAGACAGATCCTTCTCAAACTGCCTTTCTGCAGCCATTATACTATCCTTGATTAACAATGCCACTCCTCCACCTCTTTTACCATCTTCCCTCATCTTACTGAAACATCTAAACCTCCAACAACCATTCCTGCCCCTGTTCTATCCACGTCTCCATAATGGCCACAACATCGTAGTCCCAGGTACCAATCCATGCTTCAAGCTCACCAACCTTATTCCTGATGCTCCTTGCATTGAAGTAGACACGCTTCAAACCACCTTCATGCCTGCAGGTCCACTCTTGTGACCTTGGTACCTTCCTCAGTATTCACTACCCTCAATTTCCTGAACTCCAGCAATGCTATCTCCTGGACTACTAATCAGTTTCCCACCCCCCTGCCAAATTATTATTTAAAAAAAATTTAGAATACACAATTATTTTTTCTAATTAAGGGGCAATTTAGCATGGCCAATCCACCTACTCTGCACATTTTTGGGTTGTGGGGGTGAAACCCACGCAGACACGGGGAGAATGTGCAAACTCCACACGGACAGTGACCCAGAGCCGGGATCGAACCTGGGACCTCAGCGCCGTGAGGCAGCTGTGCTAACCACTAGGCCACCGTGCTGCCCTCTGCCAAATTAGTTTAAACCCCCCCCCCCCCAAAGAGCTGTAGCAAATTTCCCTCCCAGGATATTGGTGCCCCTCTGGTTCAGGTGTAACCCGTTCTGTTTGCACAGGTCCCACCTTCCCCAGAATATGCTCCAATTCTCCAAGTAACTGAACCCCTCCCTCCTACACCATCCCTGTAGCCACGTGTTTAACTGCACTCTCTCCCTGTTCCTCACCTCGCTAGCACGTGGCACTGGCAGCAAATCAGAGATGACAACACGGTCTGTCCTGGCTCTCAGCTTCCACTCTAGCTCCCTGAATTCCGGTTTTGCACCCCATCCTTTTTCCTACCGATGACGTTGGTACCGATGTGTACCATGACTTGTGGTTGCTTCCCCTCCTCCTTAAGGATCCTAAAAACATGATCAGAGACATCACGGACCTTGGCAGCCGGGAGGCAACACACCAACCATGAGCCTCTATTGTTGCCACAGAACCGCCTATCTATAGAGTCCCCAATAACTATTGCTCTTCTTCTCTCCCCCCTTCCCTTCTGAGCCACAGGGACAGACTCAGTGCCAGAGACCTGGTCACCGTGGCCTCTGGTAGGTTCCCCCACCAAACAGTGTCCAAAACGGTATACCTGTTATTGAGGGGAACAACCGCAGGGGATCCCTGCACTGACTGCTTCTTCCCCCTCCTTTTAAACGTCACCCAGCTACCTTCATTCTTAGAAGTAACTACATCCCTGTAGCTTCTATCTATAACTGACTCTGCCTCCCGAATGAGCCTCAGTTCATCCAGCTCCAGCTCCAGTTCCCTAACACGGTCTTTGAGGAGCTGGAGATGGGTGCACTTCTCGCAGGTGAACTCAGCAGGGGCACTGACGGTGTCCCTCACCTCGAACGTCCTGCAGGAGGAACATTGCACTGCCCTCTCTGCCATCCCTTCCATTTATCCACTTGATAATTACAGAGAGAATAAAAAGCTTACCTGATTTTCACACTCCCCGCAGGTTAGGAGGTGGTGAAAGGGTGGAGAGAGGAAAAGGAAAGAAAAGCTTACGTCACCAACTAGAGGAGGAGGATGGGTGGGAGACCCTACCTATGTAGCGTCTCAGGTTTAGCCACTGCCTGAAATATATTCGTTCTAGAAATTCACCCGGCAGCAGCTTTCCACAATTCACTCCCCGCAGCAGCCAATCAGCGTCGCCGCTCTGCCGCCCTCTGCAGGATGAGATGAAGAGATTTTTCATTTTAACTTGAGAAGAAAATTGTTGTGTGTTAGAACCACAGCGAGTGAGAGAATTGTGGTGATGCAGTGGATTGGAATGTCTCTGTTTCAGCTGCAGGTCCTCGGACCAAATCCAATGCTTCCCACATGGTGTGAAAATATCTTCTCTCTCTCTTCTGGCTATCAGGTTGCTGTGAATTTGGCCAGTCTCAACCAAGTTCCCATTGAGCTCAGCGTAATAGCTGCCCCTAATTTAACACCGATTGGCACCAAGAGTTAGCTCAACGTGGCTTCTACCTGGGCCGAGCAATGGCAAATTAAGTTTAGTGAGCACAAAGCCAGGATAGGACCTGTTGGGAAATCAAAATAGGAGGGACTTATGCTCTAGGCTCTAAAGCTAGTTGTCAACATTCCAGGAATCTCCTAAATCTCCAGGAATGAAAGATTAATCCTCAAGATATTGCTCTATCTTGCAAAGGAAGAAAAATCACAAAACTATGAACTTTTTTTCATTTTTTTTTGCACGTTTTTATTTGTTAGTTAGCAAAGTATTGAAAAGGCAAAAAAAAATCTGACAGTGAAGAATCATCCAATCAGGGTCATGATTTGTCTCCTGGGCTGGCTGTGGGAAAGCAGTGCTCTGTGATGATTGACATGTTGGGTGACTAATGGTGGGGCCATGTTGCGGGGGGGGGGGGGGGGGGAGGGGGTAGTTGGAGCCAAGAAGTCATGTGATTAACCTTCCAGGAATATGTCTAACCAGAGTTGGCAAGCCAACAAGGTGTGGGAAAATGAAAGTCGGAGCAACATGTGTTCCAACTGGGCTATTGAACTGGCCAAGAAGGAAGTTGAAAGTAGCTCAGTGGGATAAAATGACACATTGTTTATCGTATGTAAACAGTGTGAGGAGGAATTTAATGAATCCAGGATAGTGGACTAGAACATAGAACATACAGTGCAGAAGGAGGCCATTCGGCCCATCGAGTCTGCACCGGCTCTTGGAAAGAGCACCCTACCCAAGGTCAACACCTCCACCCTATCCCCATAACCCAGTAACCCCACCTAACACTTAGGGCAATTTTGGACACTAAGGGCAATTTATCATGGCCAATGCACCTAACCTGCACATCTTTGGACTGTGGGAGGAAACGGGAGCACCCGGAGGAAACCCACGCACACACGGGGAGGATGTGCAGACTCCTCACAGACAGTGACCCAAGCCGGAATCGAACCTGGGACCCTGGAGCTGTGAAGCAATTATGCTAACCACCATGCTACCTGCTACCGTGCTGCCCGTTACAACCCCCCCCCCCCCCCCCCCCCCCCACCCCACACACCCAGGGTCTTGAATTTCATGGTTCATACAGCCTGGAGGCTTTATAACGCTTCCATATCTAGTTTGCAGTTCTATCGGAGGAGTGGTAGGCTCCTCCATTGCTGGCTCTCTCTGTAGCTCCGGAAGTTCAATTAGAATCCATTCCTTCCAGTTACACCACACTTGGTCAGCCCGGCTGGTGCGTTGATCGGTCATTGCTGCTTTTCGAACCCATTTCCCGTGGGCTGGACGAACATTGTCGTCTCCTTGTCACTTCTTTCACTTATTTTGTAATTCTACGGGTCACCTCGATGGCTTCTGTGGCTGAGGGAAAGCGTTCCTGCAGCAAGAAGACTGTTTAGGCGGACGCAAGGTTCCTGTAGCTTTGGCACAGGAGTTTCAGAGTATGCACAGTGGTTGCAGTGTTGACCTGCTGGACCATTATCCAGCTGGAGCTAGAGACTTCCCAGATGGCTGATCACACCTCTCCTGCCGGGAGAGTATGTGGTCACCTCCAGGGTGATTGAGTGGTCTGAACGTTCAGAGCTGGAGTCATGGTTAGGATACTCAATTTTGTTTGTGTTCTCAAGAAAGTGCAATTAGTTAATGACAGCCGTTGTCTTGACATCAACTACTGTCTTGTTGAGATAGAAACATAGAAAATAGGAGCAGGAAGAGGCTGCAGTGATCTCTGTAAATGTATAAAGGGTTAATGTGCAGTCAGTACAGTCAGGTGATCACTAGAGGGCAACACTAACAGGGAGTATAAATACAAGCGCAATCTGTTTTCCCATCTCTTTGGGTGTGTTGTGACTAGAGAACAGAAGTGTAGAGTTAGCAAAATATAATATTCATAGTTTAATCTAATTCTATCTTGTTTAATTTAACTGCTGGTAAAAGTATGAAAGAATTGAACTCACAAGTTAATTGATTAGTTACTCAATAAATTAGTTGTTATCACTGGGCGACTCAGAGCATTCACCATCATCAAAGTTAAGAACTTCTCGGCATAAACAAATGAATAACATATGTTACTTCAAGTAATATCACAGAGGCCATTTGGCCCTTCAAACCTTCTCCATCATTAATTAAGTCACCTGTTCCCACTTACCCTCCCCCATGTCCTTTGATCTCTTTAGTCTCAAATGCGTTAACTAACTCCTTCTTGAAAACATACACGGCGGGATTCTCCGTTCCTGAGGCTAAGTGTTGACACCAGCACGGAATTCGTAGATTTCCATGACAGCAAAAATGTGCCGCACCTGGACCCATTCAGCGAATGTTAAGGGGCTAGCACCGGCGCCACGTGGAACACAATCGATTCCAATGAGAAACGGTGTGGGATTCGGCGGGTTCGGGATTGACACTCTGGAGGCTGACAAGCTGCAGCCGCACTGCACTCCCCACACACACCACCCCACACTGCACTCCCCACACACACCATCCCACACTGCACTCCCCACACACACCATCCCACACTGCACTCCCCACACACACCATCCCACACTGCACTCCCCACACACACCACCTCACACTGCACTCCCCACACACACCATCCCACACTGCACTCCCCACACACACCATCCCACACTGCACTCCCCACACACACCACCCCACACTGCACTCCCCACACACACCATCCCACACTGCACTCCCCACACACACCATCCCACACTGCACTCCCCACACACACCATCCCACACTGCACTCCCCACACACACCATCCCACACTGCACTCCCCACACACACCATCCCACACTGCACTCCCCACACACACCACCCCACACTGCACTCCCCACACACACCACCCCACACTGCACTCCCCACACACACCATCCCACACTGCACTCCCCACACACACCACCCCACACTGCACTCCCCACACACACCATCCCACACTGCACTCCCCACACACACCATCCCACACTGCACTCCCCACACACACCACCCCACACTGCACTCCCCACACACACCATCCCACACTGCACTCCCCACACACACCATCCCACACTGCACTCCCCACACACACCATCCCACACTGCACTCCCCACACACACCATCCCACACTGCACTCCCCACACACACCATCCCACACTGCACTCCCCACACACACCATCCCACACTGCACTCCCCACACACACCATCCCACACTGCACTCCCCACACACACCATCCCACACTGCACTCCCCACACACACCATCCCACACTGCACTCCCCACACACACCATCCCACACTGCACTCCCCACACACACCATCCCACACTGCACTCCCCACACACACCATCCCACACTGCACTCCCCACACACACCACCCACACTGCACTCCCCACACACACCACCCCACACTGCACTCCCCACACACACCATCCCACACTGCACTCCCCACACACACCATCCCACACTGCACTCCCCACACACACCATCCCACACTGCACTCCCCACACACACCATCCCCACACTGCACTCCCCACACACACCACCCCACACTGCACTCCCCACACACACCACCCCACACTGCACTCCCCACACACACCATCCCACACTGCACTCCCCACACACACCATCCCACACTGCACTCCCCACACTCGCCATCCCACACTGTACTCCCCACACACACCATCCCACACTGCACTCCCCACACACACCACCCCACACTGCACTCCCCACACACACCACCCCACACTGCACTCCCCACACACACCATCCCACACTGCACTCCCCACACACACCATCCCACACTGCACTCCCCACACACACCATCCCACACTGCACTCCCCACACACACCATCCCCCACTGCACTCCCCACACACACCATCCCACACTGCACTCCCCACACACACCATCCCACACTGCACTCCCCACACACACCATCCCACACTGCACTCCCCACACACACCATCCCACACTGCACTCCCCACACACACCACCCCACACTGCACTCCCCACACACACCACCCCACACTGCACTCCCCACACACACACCATCCCACACTGCACTCCCCACACACACCATCCCACACTGCACTCCCCACACACACCATCCCACACTGCACTCCCCACACACACCACCCCACACTGCACTCCCCACACACACCATCCCACACGCACTCCCCACACACACCACCCCACACTGCACTCCCCACACACACCATCCCAACTGCACTCCCCACACACACCATCCCACACTGCACTCCCCACACACACCACCCCACACTGCACTCCCCCACACACACCATCCCACACTGCACTCCCCACACACACCATCCCACACTGCACTCCCCACACACACCATCCCCACTGCACTCCCCACACACACCATCCCCCACTGCACTCCCCACACACACCCACCCCACACTGCACTCCCACACACACCACCCCACACTGCACTCCCCACACACACCATCCAACACGCACTCCCACACACACCATCCCACACTGCACTCCCCACACACACCATCCCACACTGCACTCCCCACACACACCATCCCACACTGCACTCCCCACACACACCACCCCACACTGCACTCCCCACACACACCATCCCCACACTGCACTCCCCACACACACCATCCCACACTGCACTCCCCACACACCCACCCCACACTGCACTCCCCACACACACCATCCCACACTGCACTCCCCACACCGCCATCCCACACTGCACTCCCCACACTCCCCATCCCACACTGCACTCCCCACACACCCATCCCACACTGCACTCCCCACACACACCATCCCACACTGCACTCCCCACACACACCACCCCACACTGCACTCCCCACACACACCATCCCACACTGCACTCCCCACACACACCATCCCACACTGCACTCCCCACACACACCATCCAACACTGCACTCCCCACACACACCATCCCACACTGCACTCCCCACACACACCATCCCACACTGCACTCCCCACACACACCATCCCACACTGCACTCCCCACACACACCATCCCACACTGCACTCCCCACACACACCATCCCACACTGCACTCCCCACACACACCATCCCACACTGCACTCCCCACACACACCACCCCACACTGCACTCCCCACACACGCCACCCCACACTGCACTCCCCACACACACCATCCCACACTGCACTCCCCACACACTTCATCCCACACTGCACTCCCCACACACACCATCCCACACTGCACTCCCCACACACACCATCCCACACTGCACTCCCCACACACGCCACCCCACACTGCACTCCCCACACACACCACCCCACACTGCACTCCCCACACTCGCCATCCCACACTGCACTCCCCACACTCCCCATCCCACACTGCACTCCCCACACACACAATCCCACACTGCACTCCCCACACACACCATCCCACACTGCACTCCCCACACACACCACCCCACACTGCACTCCCCACACACACCATCCCACACTGCACTCCCCACACACACCATCCCACACTGCACTCCCCACACACACCATCCAACACTGCACTCCCCACACACACCATCCCACACTGCACTCCCCACACACCCCATCCCACACTGCACTCCCACACCACACCCCATCCCACACTGCACTCCCACACACACCATCCCACACTGCACTCCCACACCACACCATCCCACACTGCACTCCCACACACACCATCCCCACACTGCACTCCCCACACACACCATCCACACTGCACTCCCACACACACACCACCACACTGCCATCCCACACACACCATCCCACACTGCACTCCCCACACACGCCACCCCACACTGCACTCCCACACACACCATCCCACACTGCACTCCCCACACACGCCATCCCACACTGCACTCCCCACACACACCATCCCACACTGCACTCCCCACACACACCCATTCCCACACTGCACTCCCACACCACCATCCCACCCTCGCACTCCCCACACCACCACCATCCCCACACTGCACTCCCCACACACCCCATCCCACACTGCACTACCCCACACACACCATCCCACACTGCACTCCCCACACCCCTCCCACACTGCACTCCCCACACTCGCCATCCCACACTGTACTCCCCACACACACCATCCCACACTGCACTCCCCACACACACCACCCCACACTGCACTCCCCACACACACCACCCCACACTGCACTCCCCACACACACCATCCCACACTGCACTCCCCACACACACCATCCCACACTGCACTCCCCACACACGCCACCCCACACTGCACTCCCCACACACACCATCCCACACTGCACTCCCCACACACACCACCCCACACTGCACTCCCCACACACACCATCCCACACTGCACTCCCCACACACACCATCCCACACTGCACTCCCCACACACACCATCCCACACTGCACTCCCCACACACACCATCCCACACTGCACTCCCCACACACACCATCCCACACTGCACTCCCCACACACACCACCCCACACTGCACTCCCCACACACACCACCCCACACTGCACTCCCCACACACACCATCCCACACTGCACTCCCCACACACATCATCCCACACTGCACTCCCCACACACACCATCCCACACTGCACTCCCCACACACACCACCCCACACTGCACTCCCCACACACACCATCCCACACTGCACTCCCCACACACACCACCCCACACTGCACTCCCCACACACACCATCCCACACTGCACTCCCCACACACACCATCCCACACTGCACTCCCCACACACACCACCCCACACTGCACTCCCCACACACACCATCCCACACTGCACTCCCCACACACACCATCCCACACTGCACTCCCCACACACACCATCCCACACTGCACTCCCCACACACACCATCCCCCACTGCACTCCCCACACACACCACCCCACACTGCACTCCCCACACACACCACCCCACACTGCACTCCCCACACACACCATCCCACACTGCACTCCCCACACACACCATCCCACACTGCACTCCCCACACACACCATCCCACACTGCACTCCCCACACACACCACCCCACACTGCACTCCCCACACACACCACCCCACACTGCACTCCCCACACACACCATCCCACACTGCACTCCCCACACACGCCACCCCACACTGCACTCCCCACACACACCACCCCACACTGCACTCCCCACACTCGCCATCCCACACTGCACTCCCCACACTCCCCATCCCACACTGCACTCCCCACACACACCATCCCACACTGCACTCCCCACACACACCATCCCACACTGCACTCCCCACACACACCACCCCACACTGCACTCCCCACACACACCATCCCACACTGCACTCCCCGCACACACCATCCCACACTGCACTCCCCACACACACCATCCCACACTGCACTCCCCACACACACCATCCCACACTGCACTCCCCACACACACCATCCCACACTGCACTCCCCACACACACCATCCCACACTGCACTCCCCACACACACCATCCCACACTGCACTCCCCACACACACCATCCCACACTGCACTCCCCACACACACCATCCCACACTGCACTCCCCACACACACCACCCCACACTGCACTCCCCACACACACCATCCCACACTGCACTCCCCACACACACCATCCAACACTGCACTCCCCACACACACCATCCCACACTGCACTCCCCACACACACCATCCCACACTGCACTCCCCACACACACCATCCCACACTGCACTCCCCACACACACCACCCCACACTGCACTCCCCACACACGCCACCCCACACTGCACTCCCCACACACACCATCCCACACTGCACTCCCCACACACACCATCCCACACTGCACTCCCCACACACACCATCCCACACTGCACTCCCCACACACACCATCCCACACTGCACTCCCCACACACGCCACCCCACACGGCACTCCCCACACACACCACCCCACACTGCACTCCCCACACTCGCCATCCCACACTGCACTCCCCACACTCCCCATCCCACACTTCACTCCCCACACACACCATCCCACACTGCACTCCCCACACACACCATCCCACACTGCACTCCCCACACACACCACCCCACACTGCACTCCCCACACACACCATCCCACACTGCACTCCCCACACACACCATCCCACACTGCACTCCCCACACACACCATCCAACACTGCACTCCCCACACACACCATCCCACACTGCACTCCCCACACACACCATCCCACACTGCACTCCCCACACACACCATCCCACACTGCACTCCCCACACACACCATCCCACACTGCACTCCCCACACACACCATCCCACACTGCACTCCCCACACACACCATCCCACACTGCACTCCCCACACACACCACCCCACACTGCACTCCCCACACACACCATCCCACACTGCACTCCCCACACACGCCACCCCACACTGCACTCCCCACACACACCATCCCACACTGCACTCCCCACACACGCCACCCCACACTGCACTCCCCACACACACCATCCCACACTGCACTCCCCACACACGCCATCCCACACTGCACTCCCCACACACACCATCCCACACTGCACTCCCCACACACACCATCCCACACTGCACTCCCCACACACACCATCCCACACTGCACTCCCCACACACACCATCCCACACTGCACTCCCCACACACACCATCCTACACTGCACTCCCCACACACGCCATCCCACACTGCACTCCCCACACACACCATCCCACACTGCACTCCCCACACACACCACCTCACACTGCACTCCCCACACACACCATCCCACACTGCACTCCCCACACACTCCCCACCCCACACTGCACTCCCCACACACACCATCCCACACTGCACTCCCCACACACTCCCCACCCCACACTGCACTCCCCACACACACCATCCCACACTGCACTCCCCACACACACCATCCCACACTGCACTCCCCACACACACCATCCCACACTGCACTCCCCACACACACCACCCCACACTGCACTCCCCACACACACCACCCCACACTGCACTCCCCACACACACCATCCCACACTGCACTCCCCACACACACCATCCCACACTGCACTCCCCACACACACCATCCCACACTGCACTCCCCACACACGCCACCC
The DNA here is from genome assembly GCF_902713615.1 of Scyliorhinus canicula. Classification (NCBI taxonomy): domain Eukaryota; kingdom Metazoa; phylum Chordata; class Chondrichthyes; order Carcharhiniformes; family Scyliorhinidae; genus Scyliorhinus; species Scyliorhinus canicula. The sequence continues at coordinate 202,628,499 of NC_052152.1, read as the reverse complement.
CACACTGCACTCCCCACACACACCATCCCACACTGCACTCCCCACACACACCATCCCACACTGCACTCCCCACACACACCATCCCACACTGCACTCCCCACACACACCATCCCACACTGCACTCCCCACACACTCCCCACCCCACACTGCACTCCCCACACACACCATCCCACACTGCACTCCCCACACACACCATCCCACACTGCACTCCCCACACACACCACCCCACACTGCACTCCCCACACACACCACCCCACGCTGCACTCCCCACACACACCATCCCACACTGCACTCCCCACACACACCATCCCACACTGCACTCCCCACACACACCATCCCACACTGCACTCCCCACACACACCACCCCACACTGCACTCCCCACACACACCATCCCACACTGCACTCCCCACACACACCACCCCACACTGCACTCCCCACACACGCCATCCCACACTGCACTCCCCACACACACCACCCCACACTGCACTCCCCACACACACCATCCCAGCCAACAAGGTGGCAGCAAGACACGTGGCCCCACAATTCAACAACGCCAAGCTTGAGACCCTCCTGGATGCCATGGAGGAGAGGCGGGCCACCCTGTGCCCAGCTGTGAAAGAGGCTGCCAGTCGCCGCAGTTCGCCACGCCTGGGTGCAGGTGGCAGAGGCGGTCAGTGCCGTGAGCAACACGATCTGCACCGGCCAGCAGTGCCGGAATAAACTGCATAACCTCCTCAGGGCGGCCAGAGCGAGTAGGCAGCACCATGCCCCTGGCACTAACTCCATCCCACACACCTGTATCCCCAAACCCCCACCCGGAGGGCAGTAGAACTCCCACCCTGAACCACATACTGGCACCCATGCCCGCAGTCATGGCCGGGAGCCCTGGCCGCTGAGGCCACCAGCTACCCACCCCCTGGGCAGCTGGCACCCATGCCTGCAGTCATGGCCGGGAGCCCTGGCCACTGAGGCCACCAGCTACCCACCCCCTGGGCAGCATGTGTCAGACTGTCTAACACTGTCATTTTCTGTTTCTCCCACCGGAGAAGATCAGGCGCAATCGGCGGGAGCGGCAGAAATCTGGGGTGAGCTTGGCTCAGGGGCTGCTGTTCAGCCAGCACTCACTGCTACGTCGTGCGGCCTCCCGTGCCTGCCCAAGCCCCAAGTCCTGACCATTCTCGCCCTCCGCTGCATCCCCCTTGTTGGACGAGGCCTGCGTTCATCCTCCTCCTCCAGCACGTCGCTGCGGTGGGTGCGGCGGTGGTGGGGTGGAGGGTGGGGGCTGGGGTGGGGTCCCCCGTACAGCCGGTGTCACGCTGCAGAGATGGGGGCCAAGGTGGGTGGTCAGTGGGGCGCGCAGAAAATGGCTGCTTTGCGGGCTGTGGCAATGACCGTCCATTGCCTAGATACCGCCCCGTCTTACGGCTCTTCCCACCAGTCACCCCCTGCTGCCCTCTCCCCCCCCCCCAGCCAGTGTCAGGACCGGCAGCCCACGGTCGCACCTCTCCATGTCCTACCTACTCTCTCTCCCCCATTACGATTTTTAAAAGCACAAGTGAACCTTGCCATCGGGAATTCGCCCTGGTGGGGGTGGAAAATTGCGGAAGCCCCGGAGAATACCGGCTCGGGCCGCTAATGAAAAGCCGACGGTGTTTACTCTTCGTGTGGATTGGAACGCATTGACGCTGCTGTTGAGGCACTGGGAAATTGCAATTTGTCGTCAAACCAGCGTTAGACCGAATGGCGTTTCCCGATTCCTGCATCAGTCGACAGAGAATCCCGCCGAGAATGTTTTGTCCTGAACTATTTTCTGTGGTGGTGAATTCCGCAACCTCACCACTCTCTGGGTGAAGACATTTCTCCTCATCTCAGTCCTAAATGGTCAACCTCATTCATATCCTTAGATTGTGACCCCTGACCCCTGATTCCAGACTCCGCCCCCCCACCCATCCCACCACCACTCCACATCTGGAATTTCCTTCCTGCATCTACCCTGTCTAGTCACGTCTGAATTTCATTTGTTTCTATGAGATCCAATCTTATACTTCTAAACTCCAGCAAATATAATCCTAACTGACTCAATCTCTCCTCATACATCAGTCCCGCCATCCCAGGAATCAGCCTGGTAAACCTTTGCTGCGCTCCCTCCATAGCAAGAACATCCTTCCTCAGATAAGGAGACCAAAACTTCACACAATACTCCAGGTGTGGCCTCACCAAGGCCCTGTATAATCGCAGCAAGACATCCCTACTCCTGTACTCAAATCCTCTCGCTTTGAAGGCCAACATACCATTTGCCTTCTTTACCACCTGCTGCACCTGCATGCTTACTTTCAGTGACTGGTGTACAAGGACACCCAGGTCTTGTTGGGGCAGCATGGTAGCACAAGTAGCTAGTACTGTGGCTTCACAGCGCCAGGGTCCCAGGTTCGATTCCCAGCTGGGTCACTGTCTGTGCGGAGTCTGCACATTCTCTCCGTGCCTGCGTGGGTTTCCTCCGGGTGCTCCGGTTTCCTCCCACAGTCCAAAGACGTGCAGGGTAGGTGGATTGGCCATGATAAATTGCCCTCAGTGACCAAAAAGGTTAGGAGGGGTTATTGGGTTACGGGGATCGGGTGGAAGTCTAAGAGGGCTTAAGTGGGTCGGTGCAGATTCGATGGGCCGAATGGCCTCCTTCTGCACTGTATGTTCTATGTTCTTGTTGCAAATTCCCTTCTCTCAAATTTACAGCCATTCAGATAATAATCTGCCTTCCTGCATTTGCTCGCATTTATCCAGATTTAACTGCATCTGCCATTCATTTGACCACTCACTCAACTTGTCCAGATCTCACTGCAGCATCTCTGTATCCTCCCCACAGCTCATCCTCCCACCTAGCTTTGTGTCATCTGAAAATCTAGAAATATTTCATTTAGTTCCCTCATCTAAACCGTGAATATACATGGTGAATAGCTGGGGTCCCAGCACCAATCCCTGCGGTGCCCACTAATCACTGCCTGCCATTTGGAAATGGACCCATTTAATTCTACTCTTTGTTTCCCTGTCTGCCAACCAGTTTTCTATCCTTCTCAATATACACTATCTCTAATCCCATGCACTTTAATTTTACACATTAATCTATGTGGGTCTTTGTTGAAAGCCTTCTGAAAGTCAAAATAAACCACGTCCATTGGTTCCACCTTGTCAACTCTGCGAGTTATATTCTTGAAGATTTGATGAGCATGATTTCCCTTCCGCAAGTCTATGCTGACTCTGCCTGATCCTGCCACGCTTTTCCAAGTACTCTGCTGTTATTTCTTTTATAACGAACTCTAAGCATTTTCCCCACTGCTGACGTCAGGTTATCTGATCTATTTTCTCTCCCTCCCTTGTTAAACAATGGGGGGTTACATTAGCTCCCTTCCAATCTGCCAGAGCTGTTCCAGAGTCTATAGAATCTGGAAGATGACCACTATGTATCCATCATTTCTCGAGCCACTTTCTTAAGTACTCTGGGATGTAGATTATCAGGCCCGAGGAATTTATCAGCCTTTAATCCAATCAATTTCCCCAACACCATCTCTGTACTACTATTGATCTCCTTCAGTTCCTCCCTCTCACTAAACTGTGCGTTCCCCAACATTTCTGGGACATTTGTCTTCACCAATCTTTTTCTCTTCACATATGTATGCAAGCTATTACGGTCAGTTTTTCTGTTCCCCGTAATCTTGCTCTTGTACTCTATTTTCCCGTTTTTAATCAATCCCCTTGTCCTCCTTTGCTGTATTCTAAACAGCTCCCAATCCTCAGGTCTGCTGTTTTTCTTGGCAAATGTGTATGCCTTTTCCTTGAATCTAATACTATCTCTAATTCGCCTACAAACCATAGTTATGCTATCTTTTCCGTTTTATTTTTGTGCCATACAGGAATGAACAATAGTTGCAGTTCCCCCATGCGCTCTTTGAATGTTTGTCATTGCCTATCCACCGTTGTCCCTTTAAGTAATGTTTCCCAATTTATCACAGCCAACTTGCACCTCATATCTTTGTAGTTTCCTTCATTAAGGTTCAGGACACCAGTCTCAGAATCAAGTACATTACTCTCCATCTTGATGAAGAATTTTATCATATTATGGTCACTCATCCCCAAGAGGCATCGCAAAAATAGATGGCTAATTTCCCCTTTCTCATTACACAATACCCAGACTAGGATGGCCCGTTCTCTAGTTGGTTCCTCAACATGTTGGTGCAGAAGACCATCCTGTATACACTCCAGGAATTCCTCCTCTATGGTATTGTTACTGATTTGATTTACCCAATCTATATGCAGATTAAAATCACCCATAATTACAGATGTTCCTTTTATCACATGCGTCTCTAATTTCCTGTTTAATGTCATTCCCAACAATACCACGACAATATGCAATCCCTACTTTCCCCCCCTTGTTGTTTCTCAGCTCTCCCCATACAGATTCCACATCGTCGAGGTCCAAGGCTCAGGAGAGGAAAGGCTGGTCACAGATAACAAACGTCACCTCGAAGATCTGTTTGCGCCATTCCCGGATTATACCAATAAATGGAAGTCGAATTCCTCCAGGTCCATACATTTGTGTGTCCATTGTTCAAAGTCTGATGTCTTTCCATCCTGGTCCTATGTCACACTGACTCCTGGAGCTAGTTTAAAATTTGGTAAATGACCATTGATGGAACTCTCTGCATTCCAAAATGAGAAACCCAAATCTTTGACATCACCTGAGAAACATGGTTGTGTGTCTTCTGGGTTTGTCCTCTTGACCTCATTGATCATTGTTGGGCTTTCTGTTCGTATCAGAGTTTTTGCCCTGCGCAGTTTGCCAAAGTTTGGAAGCCTTGGCCTCACTTGTAGGACAGTGATCTTGCCTGTGAGGGCACTTCGCTCCACACCTCGGTATGGTTACTGGCCTGCTTACTCAATTGCAGCAACTGAATTCCAAATGGGACTGCAGTTCCACAGGTAAAACAAGCCTGATACCTTTTTAATACAGTCTGGGAATAGAAAGTGAAAGCAATTGTGGGCAGTTTGCGCAGCAGTCAAGGCCAAAAGAAACCTGGGGTTGACGTGAAATCCTGGATGGGATTCGCTGTTAAAAGTGGAGCAGAGGGCAGCATGGGGCGCAGTGGGTTAGCACTGCTGCTTCACGGTGCCAAGGTCCCAGGTTCGATCCCGGCTCTGGGTCACTGTCCGTGTGGAGTTTGCACATTCTCCCTGTGTTTGCATGGGTTTCGCCCCCACAACCCAAAGATGTGCAGGCTAGGTGGGTTGGCCATGCTAAATTGCCCCTTAATTGGGAAAAATTAATTGGCTACTCTAAATTTTTTTTAAAATAGAGCGGAATCTTTGTTCAAAAGTGCCATTTGAAGAACCCGGTCTGGATTTCGGAATGCGAATCGCTAAGGGAAAGCATAATTATGAGAGAATTATGTCCATTGGATTGCTAAACTAACAAGTTTTTTATTTTTTTATTTTTCAGTAGTTGGGAAGTTAGTTCAGTGGGAATGGAGGCTAGGGCAGTTGAATGTTCCTCCTGCAGAATGTGGGAGGAAAGGGTCACCTCTAGTGTCCCTTCTGACTACATCTGCGGGAAGTGCACCCAACTCCAGCTCCTCGAGAGCCGCATTAGGGACCTGGAGCTGGAGCTGGATGAACTTCGGATCATTCGGGAGGCGGAGGAGGTTATTGAGAGGAGTTATAGGGAGGTAGTCACACCTCAGGTAAAAGAAGAAAGTAGATGGGTTACCGTCAGGGGAGGGAGAGGGAACCGGCAGGCAGTGCAGGGATCCCCTGTGGTCGTTCCCCTCTATAACAAGTATACCATTTTGGATACTGTTGCGGGGGACGACTTACCAGGGGTAAGCAATAGGGCGCAGGTCTCTGGCACAGAGTCTGTCCCTGTTGCTCAGAAGGGAAGGGAGAAGAGGAACAGAGCACTTGTCATTGGGGACTCCATAGTTAGAGGAACAGACAGGAGGTTCTGTGGGAACGAAAGAGACTCACGGTTGGTGTGTTGCCTCCCAGGTGCCAGGGTTCGTGATGTCTCTGATCGTGTTTTTGGGATCCTTAAGGGGGAGGGGGAGCAGCCCCAAGTCGTGGTCCACATAGGTACCAACGACATAGGTAGGAAGAGAGATGGGGATTTGAGACAGAAATTCAGGGAGCTAGGGTGGAAGCTGAGAGCTAGAACAAACAGAGTTGTTATCTCTGGGTTGTTACCCGTGCCACGTGCTAGTGAAGTGAGAAATAAGGAGAGAGAGGAGTTGAACACGTGGCTACAGGGATGGTGCAGGAGGGAGGGTTTTGGTTTCCTGGATAATTGGGGCTCATTCTGGGGTAGGTGGGACCTCTACAAACAGGATGGTCTTCACCTGAACCAGAGGGGTACCAATATCCTGGGGGGGAGATTTGCTAGTGCTCTTCGGGGGGGTTTAAACTAATTCAGCAGGGGGATGGGAACCTAAATTGTAGTCCCAGTGTACAGGATGTTGAGAGTAGTGAGGTCAGGGATAGGGTTAAAAGTTCGAAAGAGGGCACCGGCAAGCAGGACGCTGGTTTGAAGTGTGTCTACTTCAACGCCAGGAGCATCCTGTTGGGAGTTGTCTATAGACCTCCGAATAGTCCCAGAGATGTAGAGGAAAGGATTGGAAAGATGATTCTTGACAGGAGCGAGAGTAACAGGGTAGTTGTTATGGGGGACTTTAACTTTCCAAATATTGACTGGAAATACTATAGTTCGAGTACTATAGATGGGTCAGTTTTTGTGCAGTGTGTGCAGGAGGGTTTTCTGACACAGTATGTAGACAGGCCAACAAGGGGCGAGGCCACATTGGATTTGGTACTGGGTAATGAACCCGGCCAGGTGTTAGATTTAGATGTAGGTGAGCACTTTGGTGATAGTGATCACAACTCGGTTATGTTTACTTTAGCAATGGGCAGGGATAGGTATATACCGCAAGGCAAGAATTATAGCTGGGGGAAAGGCAATTATGATGCTATTCGGCAAGATTTAGGAGGTATAGGATGGGGAAGGAAACTGCAGGGGATGGGTACAATCGAAATGTGGAGCTTTTTCAAGGAACAGCTACTGCGTGTCCTTGATAAGTATGTACCTGTCAGGCAGGGAGGAAGTTGTCGAGCAAGGGAGCCGTGGTTTACTAAGGAAGTTGAAGCACTTGTCAAGAGGAAGAAGAAGGCTTATGTTAGGATGAGACATGAAGGCTCAGTTAGGGCACTTGAGAGTTACAAGTTAGCCAGGAAGGACCTAAAGGGAGAGTTAAGAAGAGCGAGGAGAGGACACGAAAAGTCGTTGGCGGATAGGATCAAGGAAAACCCTAAGGCTTTCTATAGGTATATCAGGAACAAAAGAATGACTCGAGTAAGATTAGGGCCAATCAAGGATAGTAGTGGAAAGTTGTGTGTGGAATCAGAGGAGATAGGGGAAGCATTAAATGGATATTTTTCGTCAGTGTTTACACTGGAGAAAGACAATGTTGTCGAGGAGAACACTCAGGTTCAGTCGACCAGGCTAGATGGAATTGAGGTTCAAAAGGAGGAGGTGTTAGCAATTTTAGAAAATGTCAAAATAGATAAGTCCCCTGGGCCAGATGGGATTTATCCTAGGATTCTCTGGGAAGCCAGGGAGGAGATTGCAGAGCCTTTGTCCTTGATCTTTATGTCGTCTTTGTCGACAGGAATAGTGCCGGAAGACTGGAGGATAGCAAATGTTGTCCCCTTGTTCAAGAAGGGGAGTAGAGACAACCCTGGTAATTATAGACCTGTGAGCCTTACTTCGGTTGTGGGTAAAATGTTGGAAAAGGTTATAAGAGATAGGGTTTATAATCATCTTGAAAAGAACAAGTTGATTAGCGATACTCAACACGGTTTTGTGAAGGGTAGGTCATGTCTCACAAACCTTATTGAGTTTTTTGAGAAGGTGACCAAACAGGTGGATCAGGGTAAAGCTGTTGATGTGGTGTATATGGATTTCAGTAAGGCGTTTGATAAGGTTCCCCACGGTAGGCTATTGCAGAAAATAAGGAAGTATGGAATTGAAGGTGATTTAGCGGTTTGGATCAGTAATTGGCTAGCTGAAAGAAGACAGAGGGTGGTGGTTGATGGCAAATGTTCATCCTGGAGTTCAGTTACTAGTGGTGTACCGCAAGGATCTGTTTTGGGGCCACTGCTGTTTGTCATTTTTATAAATGACCTGGAAGAGGGTGTAGAAGGATGGGTTAGTAAATTTGCAGATGACACGAAGGTCGGTGGAGTTGTGGATAGTGCTGAAGGATGTTATAGGATACAGAGGGACATAGATAAGCTGCAGAGCTGGGCTGAGAGGTGGCAGATGGAGTTTAATGTGGAAAAGTGTGAGGTGGTTCACTTTGGAAGGAGTAACAGGAATGCAGAGTACTGGGCTAATGGCAAGATTCTTGGTAGTGTAGATGAACAGAGAGATCTCGGCATCCAGGTACATAAATCCCTGAAAGTTGCCACCCAGGTTAATAGGGCTGTTAAGAAGGCATATGGTGTGCTAGCCTTTATAAGCAGGGGGATTGAGTTTCGGAACCACAAGGTCATGCTGCAGCTGTACATAACTCTGGTGCGGCCACACCTGGAGTACTGCGTGCAGTTCTGGTCACCACATTATAGGAAGGATGTGGAAGCTTTGGAAAGGGTTCAGAGGAGATTTACTAGGATGTTGCCTGGTATGGAGGGAAGGTCTTACGAGGAAAGGCTCAGGGAATTGAGGTTGTTTTCGTTAGAGAGGAGAAGGCTGAGAGGTGACTTAATAGAGACATATAAGATAGTCAGAGGGTTAGATAGGGTGGACAGTGAGAGTCTTTTTCCTCGGATGGTGATGACCAACACGAGGGGACATAGCTTTAAATTGAGGGGTGAGAGATATAGGACAGATGTCAGAGGCAGTTTCTTTACTCAGAGAGTAGTAGGGGTGTGGAACGCCCTGCCTGCAATAGTAGTAGACTCGCCAACTTTAAGGGCATTTAAGTGGTCACTGGATAGACATATGGATGAAAATGGAATAGTGTAGGTCAGATAGGCTTCAGATGGTTTCACAGGTCGGCGCAACATCGAGGGCCGAAGGGCCCGTACTGCGCTGTAGTGTTCTATGTTCTATGTTCTAAAGCGAGTGGAGTTTTTTTGGGAGTGGAGTTTGGAAACTCTCGTGTGACAGTCACGGGGGGGGGGGGGGGGGGGGGGGGGAGGAGTTTTGTACAATAATCCAACTTTTCATGTTTATTAATAATATTTTTTCAAGTTGTTAAAACTAATTAGCGGGTCTGGGACTCTGTTCCTCCATATTTATAAAAAAAACCTGAAAGTTATTACCTTTATGAGCCAAAGTTCTATTCTCGCATCATCCCGTTAAGTTATAACACCAAGGCTACCTTATTGAACTGATCTCTTTCAAATATTTTATCGCTTCGCTGATTGAAATAACAGTGATTTTAGAACCTCTTCAAACTTTAATTAATTCCGTTTTACAATAATGTCACCTGCAATTGACAATCAGACCTATTGGGTAAAACAGCGTATTTACAGACTCTTCTGCCCTATTATTGAAATCTGAAGTGATGATTTATCTTCAAAATCCTTTCCTCCAAAGACCCAATTTTGCAATTGGTCTGGGTCCTGCTTAGTCCAAATTGACTTGGAAGCGTGCAATTGTAATCCATGTTAAAACCATTTCAAAGTGTATGTGCAGTTTTAAAGCTATGTGAATTCCCAGATAGCCTTGCCATTCTGAAACAAAGGGATTTCCTGCGCATGCTGGTTTTGGCGAGCTCCGCTAAATGGCGATGCATCAAGAGATTCAGGTTTGTGAATGATAAATTTGGGATGGAGATTAGAAAGCAATTTGTAGAATTAGAAAGTGCAGGACGAGGCATTGACCCATCATAGAATTTACTGTGCAGAAGGAGGCCATTCAACCCATCGAGTCTGCACCGGTACTTGGAAAGAGCACCCTACTGAAGCCCACGCCTCCACCCTATCCCTGTAACCCAGTAATCCCACGTAACCGTTTTGGACACTATGGGGCAATTTAGCATGGCCAATCATCCAAACCTGCACATCTTTGGACTGTGGGAGGAAACCAGAGCACCTGGAGGAAACCCACGCCGACACGGGGAGAATGTTCAAACTCCACACAGTCACCCGAGCCGGACTTGCACCCGGATCCCCAGAGCTGTGAGGCAGCAGTGCTAACCACTGTGGCACCGTGCTGCTCATAGTATTTCTCTGAAAGAGTTACTAGTTAGTCCCATTCTCTTGATCTTTCCCCAGAGCACTGCAAATCTTTCATTTTTATGTATAGATCCAATTCCAGTTTGAAAGTTCCTACTGAATCTGTTTTCACTGCACTTACAGGCAGCCTGTTCTAGATCATAACTACTCACTGCTATGTACAAAATGTCTCCTCATCTCCCCTTATTGATAATGTTCTAATTTGTGTGCTCTGGTTACCGAGCTTCCTTCCTGTGGAAACAGTTGCTCCAAGTCTTTCCTTTCTAGACCCGACATATTTGAACACCTCTATTAAATCTCTCCTTACCCTTCTTGGCTCTAAGCCCAGCTTTTCTATAAGGTAAAGTCACCATATGTCCAGATGACCATAGACTGCTTTTCCCTTTGAGGGGGAGAGCTGACTGGTGGTGATTTAACCTGAGGATCGCCACACCTCAGGCAAGGGGCAAGGTGAGGCCTTCATTAATAATCTCAGCCAGGTACAGGAATCGAACCTGTGTTGCTGGCCTCTGCTCTGCATCACAAACCAGCTGTCTAGCCAACTGAGCTAAACCAGCCCTAGTCTTTCTAGTCTGTCTATACACAGAGGGTAATGGACAGGAGAACAGGAGACCAAACAGAATGGGTTGTCCCAGCATATGGGCGACCATTTTCAAAACTGCTAGGCCGGGTTGGCAAAGCGACCCAGCATCCTTCACCCAGACACACCTCGTGGGCTGGGTCTGAGGAGGTGACCAAATAGAAGTTATTCAAGTGATACGATTATGAATTCCTTTGAAAAATATGAATTGGCGACTAAGAAATCCAGTAGGGAATTCAGAAGAAACACCTTTAATCGTGAAAATATGGAACTTGCAAATCAACATGGAGTAGCTGAGGTGAATTCAATTAGGGGAAGTTAAATAAACAATGTGGAGGAGAAGGGTATTGAGGGATATGCTGGCAAATTGAGCGAGGAAGGGTAGGAGAAGGCTGGAGTGGAGCATCAACGTGGACAGGGATTGATCGAGCTGAATGGTCTGTTTTTGTGTTTTATGTACTTTTATATAAATATAATTGTCACACTCAAGGGAAACCCCAAGGATAGCTGGGGTGGGAATTCACAATTGCTAGCTTGGCCTTCTCTGACATGGGATTAACAAAATTTAATGGATAAAGCAGAGAGAGCTTTACTCAGTAGCTAACCCATGTTCCCATATTATGCCTAACCTGTGAGCCTGTTACACTGACACTGTGTTGGGGTGGGAGTGGGGGGTGCAAGAAGTTGAAAACAATGTTTCAAACCCCCAGCACTGCCATCAATCATCTTAATGAGAGTAAAATTCACCCACCAAAATAAAATGTAGAAAATTGTCTTTGAGTTAGTACAGTGCCAGCACTGAAAGATTTATTTAGCTTTGCTCTGTAACACACTTGCTCAATTAAATTCTGCATTTGCTGCCAAGTACCCCTTCTTGCTTTTTCAAGATTGTTTTTCTCAAAATTGGAAAAATCCAAGATAAATATTCTTGGAAATTAAATCAGTTGCATAAAACGAACCCTGCTTCTTGTTTCCAAACAAAGCAAGGTTTATGTCCTGGGGAAGGCAGTGATTGGATTGAGACGGGGCCCAGCAGGTCCACTCCAGCCTGTCGCTTGCCGCGCAGCGAGATGTAGTTTGCTGTCCAGGGTTTCGGAGACATTCGACGCGCGTTGCACCACATCAAAGAGCTGAGCCACACCTACACCAGGCAGCTCGCTTCTCCTCACTTCTCCTCAGGTCTGCCTTTAGCATTAGATGTTAAACCGAGGCCCCGTTTGCTCCCTCAGATCGATGTAAAGGATCCTGAGGCAATGCTTTGAAGAATTCTCAAACACCGTCACTACAAAGAGCTATCTGGGGTTGCACGTGTCAACATTGGCTGCATTTCCACAACAGTCATTGTACTTTCGAAAGTACGTTAGTGGCTCTTTGGGAGATCTAGAGACTGTTTTACCTTTATGTTGTGGGTGGCGCACAGGAGGTCACATATATTGCTTCCTGAGTAGCTTCTTGAGCACGTCAGAAAGCACATAGATCTCAGTGGTTTAAGAAGCTCACCACTATCCTCTCAAGGGCAATTAGGGATGGGCAATAAATACTGGCCTGGCCAACGGCGCCCACATGAGTGAATTAAAAAACAATGTAAAGGTCAACCGCATTGTGTGGGGCTGGAGTCACATGTAGGTGAGGCGGGGCGCTAGATTCTCTCCCCCCTAAAGGGCAAAAGAAAATCAGCTGGCCGTTTTACGGTAAACCGCCAGTTATTTAGTCTGGCAACAATTCGCAAATGATCAGTTTATTGAATTTAGTTTCACCACGTGCCGTAGTGGTACTTGGACCCACAGTCTCTGAGCTGCTCATTGCTCCCAGGGTTGAACTACCCTGCAAGTGACCATGGGCACACGTTTGCCCCAGTTGACCCAGTGTTGGACGTATGACCCGGCGATATCAACGGTGAAGAAAGGGAAGGAAAATTAAATTAAAATCGGGAGACGGGAAGGGAAGTGGCAACAAAACCGGAGTGTATTTCTTGTGCCATTTTTGAGAAAAACAATCCCACAGAAAGATTTCCTAAAATTAAGAGAGTTGTTCTTGGCAGAGGTACTGTAAACACGCTTCTGGGGTTTTTGCACATCAGTAAGAGATTAATTTGTGATTCCGTGGTAGCAATTCAGAAGGGCAGTTGATGGCTTTGCTAATTTTGCTTTCTTAACTTCCAGTGTCACGTTGTAGAAAAACAACGGCAGACGAAAAGAAAAGAAGCGAGACTTATTTATGTGCGAGTTCACACATCTGGGCAGCCTTTTCCATCTGACTTGAAGCAGACAGAAATGTATTAATTCATCAGGGTCTAGTGGGACAATTGTGGTCAAATTATTCAACATGCATGCAAAATGGGCTTTTCTTTAAACAAAACGAAACTTCTCAATACGGTATGTGAGCTTTTCAGCAAACTTGATAAACAAGGAAGGATTTTTTAAAAAAACCGAGGTATTATGTCATACACATTTCTCGAACTGCCTGTTTAGCCCACTTTACAGATTCCAAGTTTTAAAATAAGCAAGGACACGCACTATTGGGCATACAAATTGTTCAAAGGTGACCAAGCATTGAGTGGTTTCCTGAGAGAAAACCTTTTCCAAAATTAACAAAATAAGTAATGCTCACTGTTTGAAAGTTTGGGAAGAATAATACATTAAACTGCAGTGTATACAGCGTAAAATGGAACAGGCCTGAAAAGGGAGAGCAGAGCTCTCTTTGAAGTAGAGTGTTTGTACAGGAGGGAGCAGTGTGAGGTAATGTTTTCAATGTCTGTGAGTTGCTCTTGCTCACTTGTTTATTGGGGGGAGTGGTGAAGGAAGTTTTCTCCGAGCTGTTTTCTTGGAATTTTCTTTTGTGTCTTTAGCTCAACCACACATTCCACTAAAACCTTACTGGTTGCATTGAATGCGCCAAGGTATGGGCGTGGGGACATGGGTATAGGTCGAATGGATCAGCTGTCCTGAAAGTTATTGGCCACTGCTGGAGTACACTCCAAGGGTGTCAACTGCCCTGCCATACCTGACCCTAATTCCCCAATTTCCAGCTGTTGGTCTGGACAATTGAGCCTGCTCTAAGTTTGGATGATGGTGTAAGCAAACCAGATGGCCCTTTTAGAACAAGAGGTCACGGATACAGGTTGAAGGGCAGTAGATTTAGAACTGAGATGAGAAGGATCTACTCCTCGCAGAGGGTGGTGAATTTGTGGAACCCGCTGCCCCATAGTGCGGTGGAATCTGAGTCATTAAATGGTTTAAAGAAAGAGATGGATATATTTTTGATAAACAAAAACAGGTAAAAGGGATATGGGCAACAGGTGGGGTGGTGGATTAGAGACCAGGAAGAGATGACTATTTTTTTTTTTCTTTTTAAAAATAATTTAGAGCACCCAATTAATTTTTTCCAATTAAGGGGCAATTTAGTGTCGCCAATCCATCTACCCTGCGCTTGTTTGGGTTGTAGGGACGAGACCTATGCAAACACGGGGAGAATGTACAAACTCCACACGGACAGTGACCCAGAGCCGGGAGCAAACCTGGGACCTCAGCGCCATGAGGCAGCAGTGCTAACCACTGCACCGCTGTGCTGCCCAGAGATGACCACTTCAGCTCCTAACTCCTGTGTTCCTACGTAAGATGGGCAACCCTAATGTTTTGTGCCACCCCATTTATCCTTCAATTGATAGGGTAATCAGGTAGAGTAGCAAACGGTAGTCTACATCTGCTGCCGCCGTGGGAAAGCGGGCAGCATGATCAAAGACTTCACCCATCTGGTTTATTCACTCTTCCAACTTCTTCCATCGGGCAGGAGATACAGAAGTCTGACTACACGCACAAACAGATTCAAAAACAGCTTCTTCCTCTCTGTTACCAGACTCCTAAATGACCCTCATATTAACTGATCTGATCTCTTCACACATCTTCTCCACTGAGCAGTACTACACTCCTGTGTGCTTCACCCGATGCCTGCCTCTATGTATTTACATTGTGGATTTTATGTTTGTCCGATTATGTATTTTCTTTTCATGTACGGAATGATCTGTTTGAACTGTACGCAGAACAATACTTTCACTGTACCTCAGTACACGTGACAATAAACAATCCAAAAGGGAGATTCATTTGATATGTCCCTATTTCATAGCATCATTCAATGCTAACATCACTACCAGTGAATGTTGCGAGGGCTGTCACAAATGAACTTTATCACATCATGGTCAATGTTGATGGTGTCAGCCATGTCTCGGTGAGGATAGCTTTCACCTGTAAATCAGAGTGGTTTGTGTCTTCAATTCCATGACCTTCAACTTTAGTTAACAGTCTCTTATAGGGCAGCATGGTGGCCTAGTGGTTAGCACAACCGCCTCACGGCGCTGAGGTCCCAGGTTCAATCCCGGCTCTGGGTCACTGTCCGTGTGGAGTTTGCACATTCTCCCCGTGTCTGCGTGGGTTTCGCCCCCACAACCCAAAAATGTGCAGAGTAGGTGGATTGGCCATGCTAAATTGCCCCTTAATTGGAAAAAATAATTGGCTAATCTAAATTAAAAAAAAAAACTTTATAAATAGTCTCTTATAAGGCACTTTATCTGGAAGTGCATATAAATACCATCCATGGACATTGTCCCGTTTGCTGCTTCAGTAACCTCTTTAAAAAATCCAATCAGTTTTGTCAGGCATGATCTACCTGTCACAAATCCACACTGATGCTCTCTGATCAGCTGAAAGCTTTTAAGGATGTTTTCCTCAAATCACCTCAGGTGCTTTTGCCATTCACCCCACACCTATGCCCTCTGATTATTGACCCTTCAGTCATTGGAAAGAATTTCTTTATTTACTCGAGTTAAACCTTTCATAATTTTAAACAGCTCTATCAAATTTCCTCTTTAACGCTAAGGAGAAGAACCACAGTATCTGCAGCCTATCCATGGCACTGTGATCCCTAACTCATGGAATCATTGCAGTCAATCAGGTCTTCAGGCTCTCCAAAGACTTCACACCTTTCCTAAAGTGCGATGTCCAGATTGGACAAAATGGGCAGAATATTCCGCCTCCACCCTCACCACGGCATATTTTCCAGCGGTGGGGACAGCTCACCCATAGCCGCCGGCGGGACCTTCCAGTCCCCCTGAAGTTTATGCTGTTCTGTGTGGCTCTCCCATCCCGCTACCGAGGGACCCGCCACAGGGGGTTTGCCTTTGGCTGGATTGGGAGACCCCTCCCACAGAAGGGGCTGGAAAACCCCGCCCAATATTTCAGCTGAAGCTAAACTTTTTAAGGGAAAATCATGTTTAACTGACTTGCTGGAATTCATTGATGTGGTAGCAGAGAGGGTCGATGAGGGTAATGCTGTTGATGTGGTGCACTTGGACTTACAAAAGGCATTTGATACAGTGCCGCACAATACATCTGAGAGAAAATCTATAGGGAAGAAAAGGAATGTTAGCAAACTGAATATGGGATTGGCTGAGCAACAGGCAAGAAAGAATAACAGATGTTTTACAGGCTGGAGGAAGGATTGCAGTGGACTTCGCCAGGGATTAGTGTTGGGATCTTTGCTTTTCTTGATATATATTAATACAAACAGGAATAGGAAATTGGGACCTGTGAGCCTGCTCCACCATTCATTAAACTCATGGCTGATCTAATTGTAACCTTAACTCCACATTCCGGCCTACACCCTAACCTTTCACCCCTTGCTTATTAAGAATCTATTTAGCTCTGCCTTAAATATGTTCACAGACCCTGCATTCACTGTCTTTGAGGAAGAGAGTTCCGGGGACACATGACCTGCAGAGAGAAAATAATTCTCCTCATCTCTGTCCGAAGTAGGCAAACCTTTATTTTTAAACAGTAGCCCCGAGGACTAGATTCTCCCACGAGGAATTATCCTCGCCACATCCACTCGATCACGACCCCTCAGGGGATGCGGATGCCACTGGCTAGGCCAGCATTGACTGCCCATCCCTAATTGCCCTTGAGAAGGTGGTGGTCAGCTGCTTTCTTGAACCTGGGGTAGTCCATGTAGATCTTATATGTTTCAATCAAGTCACCTCTCACCCTTCTCAACTCCAGCAGACACAAGTCTAGCCTGTCTAACCATTCCTCATAAGGCTACTTGCCTTGAACTGCTTCCAATGCATTTCCATCCTTCCTTAAATAATAAGATCAGTACCGTACATGATACTACAGAGCTGGTCTCACCAATATCCTGTACTAGGGTAGTACCAAGCCCACACCACCACCCTACCCCCGTAATGCAGCAACCCCACCCCACCTTTTTGGACACCCTTTTGAAGCATAACCTTCAGATTCAATTCCCCTCATAATAATATTAGCTTTCCTAATTACTTGCTGTATCTGCATACCCTTTGCATCTTCGAGCTCTGAAATTCTCACCATTTAGTTAAAATGCTTCTTTTTTTATTTTTCCTGCCAAAATAGACAATTCTACGCACCAAGTAAAGGGTTAAACATGTTTTCCCTTTCACAAAACCATTTTGACTCTGCCAGATTACCTTAAATTTTTCCAACTGCCTGCTGTAACATTGTTAATAATAGCTTTGAACATTTTCCTAATGACCGATATTATGCTAACTGGCCTATAATTTCCTGCTTTCTGTCTTACTCCCTTTTTGAAGTTTTGAGTTACATTGCTATTTTCCAATCGTATGAAACCTAACCCAAATCTGGGGAATTTTGGAAAATTAAAACGAACGCATCAACTATCTCAGTCACCACTTCTTTTAAGACCCGAGAATGAAGTCCATCAGAACCCGGAGATTTTTCTCAGGCACAATTTCACTGGTGATTTTGCTGCATTTTTCTCTCCCTTCCGTTTCCTGATATAGATCTATTTCTGGGAGGATCGACACCTTGATGTATCGGGCATCATTTCAAAATTTTCAGAAGATGTGAAACTTGACGATTTTGTGAACTGTCAAGAGGATGGTGTAGAACGTCAAAAGGGCAGGGTCCAGTGATGGAACGGGTGAATAGCTGGCAGATGAAGTTCAATGTGGAGAAATGGGAAGTGATTAATTTTGGTAGGAAGAACATAAGAGAGACACAACGGTTAGCACTGCTGCCTCACAGCGCCAGGTTCAATTCCGGCCTCAGGTGACTGTCTGTGTGGAGTTTGCATTTTCTCCCAGTGTCTGTGTGGGTTTCCTCCGGGTGCTCTGGTTTCCTCCCACAGTCCAAAGACGTGCAGGTTAGGGTGGATTGGCCATGATAAATTGCCCCTTAGTGTCCAAAGGCTGGGTGTGGTTACAAGGATGCGGTGGGAGAGTGGGCCGAGGTAGGATGCTCCTTCAAAGGGTTGGTGAAGACTTGATGGGTCGAATGGCCTTCTTCTGCATCGTAGGGATTCTGTGATTTCTATGAAGATAAAGAGTACAATTCGAAAAGCACGTAGAACAGTGGTTAGCACAGTTGCTTCACAGCTCGAGGGTCCCAGGTTCAATTCCCGGCTTGGGTCACTGTCTGCGCAGAGTCTGTACGTTCTCCCCGTGTGTCTGTGTGTTTCCTCCGGGTGCTCCGGTTTCCTCCCACAGTCTAAAGATGTGCAGGTTAGGTGGATTGGCCATGATAAATTGCCCTTAGTGTCCAAAACAGTGGGGTGGGGTTACTGTGTTACGGGGGTAGGTTTGGGGGGGTGGACTTGGGTAGGGTGCTCTTTCCAAGGACCGGTGTAGACTTGATGGGCTGAATGGCCTCCTTCTGCACTGTTAATTCTATGATTATCTCTATAAAAAGGTGTGCAGGAGCAGAGCGACCTGGATATTGTTGTAACAAGCAAATAGTATACGGGGTGGGAACAATTAACTTCCCTGTGGCTCTTGCAGAGTACGTGTTCCGCCGTTAAGAGGATAGGGAACCCCTAAACAGTGTATAAACCATTTAGAAAGTGGGCCAGGTAGCCACCGGCTGGGAGCAACTCAGTTACATAGAGGTTATTGTCAATAAGTTGTTCGGAACTGCTTGGTGGACTCCATCATGGCTTTATAAATGGTTTATATGTGTACAAGTCATTGAAGGTGGCAAGACAGGTTTGAGTGTGCAGTTAATATCGTGTACAGTATCTCTGTTTTATTAATAATAATATAATAATTGCTTATTGTCACAAATAGGCTTCAATTAAGTTACTGTGAAAAGCCCCTAGTCGCCACATTCCGGCGCCTGTTCGGGGAGGCCGGTGCAGAAATTGAACCCGCACTGCTGCCGTTGTTCTGCATTACAAGCCAGCTATTTAGCCCACTGTGCTAAACCAGCCCCTCATAATTACTGTGCGGAGTCTGCTCGTTCTCCCCGTGTGTGCGTTGGTTTCCTCCGGGTGCTCCGGTTTCCTCCCACAGTCCAAAGATGTGCAGGTTGGGTGGATTGGCCATGCTAAATTGCCCTTAGTGTCCAAAATTGCCCTTAGTGTTGGTTGGGGTTACTGGGTTATGGGGATAGGGTGGGTGTGTGGGCTTGGGGAGGGTGCTGTTACCAAGAGCCGGTGCAGACTTGATGGGCCGAATGGCCTCCTTCTGCACTGTAAATTCTATGAGAAGGGCATACAGTACAAGAACAAGGAGATTATGGTGAACTTGTCTAAGTGACTAGTTTGGTCTCACACAGCAGGAATATGTGTCCAGTTCTGGACGCCGTACCTTCGGAAGGATATGAAAGCAATAGGTAGGGTGCAGCAAAGATTCACCAGAATGGGCCTCGAATGAGGAACTTCAGTGCGCTCGACCTGGTACAGTATCAATGATTGTGGAGGTAAGTTTTCTTTTTATCGGGCAGATTCCTGATCCAGATTGTCATCTCCAATGACTTCTGCTCAAAGTGGGATTTGAGTGAAAGCTGGATTGGATTCAGCCGTGCTGCCTTCCACAGAGGAACAGTCAGTTACTACAGACTCTCCGCAGTCGCACACAAAGAACACGATACTGGAGGGTGACCATGGAGCGTTACCTTCACAGCAGCTGGAGGCTTCAACAGAGGAAGGAAGAAAACAGTTTAAAAAAGAATTGCCTGTGGTAAGTAATAGATTCCACATCAGTGCTATAATATCCACACGTTCTCTAAATCAAGTTTTATTGTCAAATGTCACCCACTCTCTTCTCAATTAAGACCTATTGACAATGTCATGGGTTCAGTCTCCGCCACGGCCTGTTGACATCATTCAGTGGAATGGTTCCAATACAAAGAGGGGAGAGCTATAATGTGGTAATGGAATCAGGAATTTGAACCTGGGAGCTTTGGGTTTTAATGAGGGGCTGACGAGCTGTCACAATTGAAAATGTACATTCCTTATTGGAGAAACAAGTACAGGGCAAGGATTTCACTGCATTGCTTTCTGGATACGCTCTGTTTGGGAAAGACGACATATCGATTGGGAGGGCGCGTTTCAATGTTTTGTATACATAGTGCTTTTCAGAGATAATTATGTCAGTTCACGGGAAACAGGAACCTAGAACCTGCATTAATATAGCATCAATTACATGCCCAAGACAAGAGAGAAAGAAAGAAAGAAAGACAGAAAATAAGAAAGAAAGAAGGAGAGAGCGGGAGAAAGAGAAAAAAAAGAGAGGGAGAGAGATAGAGAAAGGGAGAGAGAAGGAAAGAGAAGGAAGGAGAAAGAAAGCACAAAGGAAAGAGTGAAAGATAGCAAAAGAAAGGCGGTAGATGACAAAGAAAGAATGAGAAAGAAAGAGAGCGCGAGAGAAAGAGAAAAAAGAGAGGGAGAGGGAGAAAGAGAGAGAGAAGGGAAGAGAGAGAAAGAACAAAAGAAGGAGTGAAAGATAGCAAAAGAAAGGAGGTAGATGACAAAGAAAGAAAGAGAGAAAGAATGAGAAAGAAAGAGAAAGAGAGAGAAGGGAGAGAGGACGTGCAAAAGAAAGAAATAGTGAAAGAGAAAGAAGAAAGACATAAAGACAGAATGAAAGAAATACATAAAACATGAAAGAGCGAAAGAAAGAGAGAGAGAGAAAAAGAAAGAAAGAGAGAGCAAAAGAGAGAGAAAGGGACAGAGAATGAGCAAAAGAGAAAGAGAGAGAAAGAAAGACATAAAAATAGAATGAAAGAAAGACATAAAACATGAAAGAGAGAGAGAGAGAGCGAAAGAGAGAGAAAGAGTGGGAGAGAGAAACAGAAAGTGAGGCAGAGAGAAAGAGAACGAAAGAGCAAAAAAACAGGGTAAGAAAGAGAGAGCAAAAAAGAGGGAAAGAGAGAGAAAGAATGAGAAAGAAAGAGTGAATGAGTGAAAGAATGAGAAAGAAAGAGAAAGAATCAGAAAGAAAGAGAGAATGAGTGAAAGAATGAGAGAAAGAGAGAATGAAAAAGAGAAAGTAAGAGAGAAAGAAAGAAAGAAAGAGTGAGAGAAGAAAGTGAGAGAAGAAAGAGTGAGAGAAGAAAGAGTGAGAGAAAGAGAGAAAGAAAGAGAGAGAGAAAGAAAGAGAAGAAAGAGATGAAAGAAAGAGAGGGAGAGAGAAAGAGAGAAAGAGAGAAAGAAAGAAAGAAAGAAAGAAAGAAAGAAAGAAAGAAAGAGTGAGAGAAGAAAGTGAGAGAAGAAAGAGTGAGAGAAGAAAGAGTGAGAGAAAGAGAGAAACAAAGAGAAAGAGAAAGAAAGAGAAGAAAGAGATGAAAGAAAGAGAGGGAGAGAGAAAGAGAGAAAGAGAGAAAGAGAGAAAGAGAGAAAGAAAGAAAGAAAGAAAGAAAGAAAGAAAGAAAGAAAGAAAGAAAGAAAGAAAGAAAGAAAGAAAGAATTTAGGAAGCCTGGCAATCAATTTGTTTACAGCAAACTTCCACAAACGGCAATGAGACAATTAACAGATAATAGTTTATGAAGGTGATGGTTGACGGATGAATATTGACCAGGACAGCAGAGAAAACACATCTGTTCTTCTTCAAAGTTGTGCTGAGGGATCACAGGGGCCATATGGGACCTCATTTTAACATCTCACCTGAAAGACTGCGCATCTCTGACAATGCAGCACTCTCTCAGCACATTGCTGAAGTGTCAGTTTAGATTGGACACTCTGGAGTGACATGTTTGGGTTCGGTGGTCTCAAGCCCATGTCTTCCCACCTCAGAAGCAAGACAGGAATTATTGCGCCAAGAGAAGCTGGGATGGAGACCTGCCTCTCAGTCATCCTAACGCTGCTCTCTCCTTCTGTGAAGTAGGTTCATTAATCCAACGGTTCATAATGAAAAAATGTAATACAGGCACAGTAAGGAAAGTTAATTTCCAAATCTGGAACCAGGAAATAAGATTCAAAACATAATCGCTGCTCACAATATCAGTGCACAGATGACAAATGAATTTCAATGGTGATATTGCTGTAACCTGATTATTCCTCAGTTCAAATATTGAACCAGAGAATACTGTGTGAAAGGATGAAAAGGCTCAAAATATTGTGGCCAGTTATCACTTGGCTGCAGGAAAGGCAAAATTTGCCCAGATCTTCCGAGTCTGGATTGTCAAGGAACAAACGTCAGACCCAAGTTGCGTTGAGACCCAACAGAGATCCAGTGAATTACCCGGGAAATGAACTTCTGACGAGCAATTGCCATGTTCCCTGGGACTCTGTGTATCTCTATGATTCTGAGATAGAGAGAGAGATCTGGGTAACTATCACCCCCTCAATCACTCACACTGGCCCCGCTCAACCCCCCACCCTCTCCAATTACCCTCTCGTCCCACTGACTACTTCTCCTGCAGTCGCCAACTGTCCCCTTGATTCCACAAGACTATCTGCCCATATCCAGACTACCCCACTGACACCCCTCCCGACGACATCCTAAATGCCCTTACTACCCCCTACCCCACCCAAGCACCTTTCTGACCTGCTGACCAGCATGACTTGACCTGAGTAACCCCCCAACCAGACTACCTGTCGGCCACCTGACAAGACCTTGCCCCCCCCCCCCACACACTCTCCCCGAACACGCTGAATGACCCCTCTGAAACACTGACTACATCCCAACCCAACCAACCATGAACTCCTGACCTGACCTGAATAACTCCTGACCTTTCCCTGTGGCCCAACAGTTTTATGAGTTCAACCATTTATCCGATTCCCTTCGGAATGTCATTATTGAATCTGCCTTAAACATTCTATCAGGGAGCGCAGTGCAGATCACAACGACTTGCTGCGTGAATTGATTCCTCTTCGTC
This sequence comes from Scyliorhinus canicula, assembly GCF_902713615.1. Taxonomy (NCBI): domain Eukaryota; kingdom Metazoa; phylum Chordata; class Chondrichthyes; order Carcharhiniformes; family Scyliorhinidae; genus Scyliorhinus; species Scyliorhinus canicula. The sequence goes on along the minus strand of NC_052152.1, from coordinate 202,605,499 downwards.
GACACCTCAGGTTCTTTAAATCCATGCTCTTTGTTTTCTGTCATTTTCTCTCTACTTACTCCATCGATATCCAGTACGATTTGGAAGAAACCCATTTGTGGGAAATGGTTAATCTCTCTCTCGGGTCCATTGAGCAACAGGAACGGGCCAAACTAGTGGCAAACTGAGAAGAATTCTTGTCCACGATTTAATTTTGCTCAGTGGACAATATTTACCTTCCGAGATTGAACTGACCAGTTGGAAAAAAAAAAGCCTCTTTGATTGGTCAGAGGAGATTTTTCTGTGAAGGGAGCTTTAAACGTCAAAATTATTACTTCCTGGTCAATATGTCAGCTCTCGGGGTGCATTTTCTTTTACTGACACATTTCATTTGAGCCCAAGGAGTGATATATGACATCTGAAGTGAGAGAGGAAATGAGGGCATCCAGGGTCTTGCCTCAACACTGTGTGAGAGCCTGGAAACGAAAGCAACCATAAATTATTGGGGTCCTTAAAGCCTCATTCACTTTTTGCTCTGTGTGTCTCAGGGTTAAACTCTGCTTTTATTCCCCCTCTCGCAATGCAGCAAAGATTGCCTGGCGGTTTGGCACTTTATGCAGCAGAAGTGGCTCAATGGGCGACAGTTCCGTCTCGGAGCCAAAAGGTTGTGGGTTCATAGTCCTTGGACCTGATCGCAAAACCCAGGCTGGAAGCGCTGAGAGCGTGCTGCACTGTCGGGGGTGCCAGCTTTCAGATGAGTTGTTAAACTGAGGGTCCAGTTTGCTCTGTCAGATAGATCTTGTGGTACTATTTGAAGAGCAGTGGAGTTACGTCTGGTGACCTGGCCAATCGTTAGGCGCAGGCTGGGAGGGTCGAAGGGCCTGTTCCTGTGCTGTAATTTTCTTTGTTCTTTGTAAAAAAAAAAGGGATTATCTGGTTAGTTACTATTTATGGCTTGCTGTGCTCAAATTGGCCAATGTGTTTCCTGTATTGCAGCAGTAACTACACCTTTGAAGAACTGCTTTGGCTATAATGCACTTTGGGACCTGTCACATTCCAACAATCGGAGATAGGTCAACAAAAAAGTTCTCCTAAATTTGTCACACATCATTTTCTTTTAGTAAAACCATAGAGATATAGAAATTAGGAGCAGGGGATTAGGCCATTCGGCCCTTCGAGCCTGCTTTGCCATTCATTTTGATCATGGCTGATCATCCAATTCAGTAACTTTCCCCCCTCATGGCCTTTGATCCTTTTAGTCCCAAGTGCAATATCTAACTCCTTGAACATATGCAATGTTTTTGCCCAACCCTATTCTGTGGTGGTGAATTCCACAGGCTCACCATTCACTGGGTGAAGAAATTTCTCCTCAGCTCTGTCCTAAATGGTTTACCCTGTATCCTCAGACTGTGACCCCTGTTTCTGGGCACCCTCACCATCGGGAATGTCCTTCTTGCATCTACCCTGACTAGTCATGTTTGAATTTTTAGGTTCTAGAGATCCCTCCTCGTTCTTCAAAACACCAGTGAATATAATCCCAAACAAGTCAATCTCTCTTCATGTCAGTCTCGCTGTTCCAGGAATCAGCCTGGTAAACCTTTCGCTCTAGAGCAAGAACATCCTTCCTCAGATAAAGAGGCCAAAACTGCACACAATATTCCAGATGTGGTCTCACCAAGGACCTGTATAATTGCAGCAAGACATCCCTGCTCCTGTACTTGAATCCTCTCGCTGTGAAAGTCAACATAACATTTGCCTTCTTTACCGCCTGCTGCACCTGCATGCTTACCTTCAGCGACTGATGTACAAGGACACCCAGGTTTCGTTGCACATTCCCCTCTCTCCATCTATAGTCATTCAGATAATGGTCTGCCTTCTCGTTTTTGTTATTGAAGTGGATAGCCTCACATTTATCCACATTATACTGCATCTGCCATGCATTTGCCCAATCACTCAGCCAGTCCAAATCCCACATCTCTGCATCCTCCTCACAGCTCACCCTCCCACCCAGATTTGTGTCAGTTGAAAATTTAGAGATATTATATTTAGTTCCCTTATCTAAACCATTTACATATCATGAATAGCAGGTGCAGCACGGTGGTGCAGTGGGTTAGCACTGCGGCCTCATGGCGCCGAGGTCCCAGATTCGATCCCGGCTCTGGGTCACTGTCTGTGTGGAGTTTGCACATTCTCCCCGTGTCTGCGTGGGTTTTGCCCCCACAACACAAAAGATGTGCAAGCTAGGTGGATTGGTCACGCTAAATTGCCCCTTAATTGGAAGAAAATTAATTGGGTACTCTAAATTTATTTTAAAAAATAAATAGCTGAGGTCTTAGTACTGGTACCCAACATAGATACATAGAAGATAGGAGCAGGAGGAGGCCCTTTGATCACCATCATGGCTGATCATCCAACTCAATAGCCTAATCCTGCTTTCTCCCCCTAGCCTTTGATCCCATTCTCCCCAAGTGCCATATCTAGCCGCCTCTTGAATATATTCAATGTTTTAGCATCAACCACTTCCTGTGGTAATGAATTCCACAGGCTCACCATTCTTTGGGTGAAGAAATGTCTCCCTATCTCTGTCCAAAATGGTTTACCCTGAATCCTCAGACTGTGACCCCTGGTTCTGGACACACCCATCATTGGTAACATCTTCCCTGCATCTACCCTGTCTAGTCCTGTTAGAATTTTATAAGTCTCTATGAGTTCTCCCCCTCATTCTTCCGAACTCCAGCGAGAACAATCCTAACCTCGTCAATCTCTCTTCATATGACAGTCCAGCCATCCCTGGAATCAGTTTGGTAAACCTTCGCTGCACTCCGATGAGTCATCACTGTCTGCCATTTGGAAAAAGACCCATTTTGTTTCCTGTCTGCCAACCAGTTTTCTATCCATCTCAATACACTACCTCTAATCCCATGTACTTTAATTTTGCACACTAATCTCTTATGTGGGACTTTGTCAATTGCCTTCTGAAATTCCAAATAAATCACATCCACTGGCTTCCCTTGTCAACACTACTAGTTACATCCTCGAAAGATTCCAATAGATTTGTCAAGCATGATTTACCTTCTGTAAATCCATGCTGATTCTGTTCAATCCTGCCACTGTTTTCCAAGTGCTCTGCTATCAAGTCTTCCATAATGGACTCTAGCATTTTCCTCGCTACTGACGTCAGGCTGACTGGTCTATAACTTCCTATTTTCTCTGCAGCTCTCTTTTTAAATAGTGGAGTTACATTAGCTACTCTCCAATCTATAGAATAGTTTCAGAGTCTATAGAATCTTGAAAGATGGGCACCAATGCACCCACTATTTCTAGAGGCACTTCCTTAAGTATTCTGGGGTGTAGATTATCAGGCCCTGGGGATTTATCGGCGTTCAATCCCACCAATTTTCCCAACACAATTTCCCTACTAATTCTGACTTCCTTCAGTTCCTCCCTCTCACTAAACCTCGTGCTCCCCAACATTTCTGGTATCTTATTTGTATCCTCCTTTCTGAAGACAGAACCAAAGTACATATTTTGCTCATCAGCCATTTCTCTGTTCCCCATTATCAATTTCCCTGTTTCTGACTGCAAGGGACCTACATTTGTCTTCACCAGTCTTTTTCTCTTCATATACCTATAGCAGCATTTACAGTTAACATCTACAAGCTTACTCTAATACTCTATTTTCCCCTTCTTAATCAATCCCTTTGCCCTACTTTGCTGAATTCTAAACTGCTCCCAATCTCCAGCTCTGTTGTTTTTCTTCTCTAATTTGTATGCCTCTTCCTTGGATCGAATACTATCTCGAATTTCCCTTGCAAGCCATGATTTATTTTTGCGCCAGACAGGAATGAACAATTTTTGCAATTTACCCATCCGCTTTTTGCATGTTTACCATTGCCTACTCACCATCATCCCTTAAATAACGCCCCCAATCCATCATAACCAACTTGCACCTCTTGCTATCATTATTTCCTTTATTTAGATTCAGGACTCTAGTCTCAGAATCAACTACGTCACACTCCATCTTCATGAAGCATTCTTGCTTATTATGGTCGCTCATCCCCAAATACAATCAGTTTTTATATTCCTGGCGAGTTTATGCTCATGTTTTCTTTTTCTTTTTATCAACTTTTGGGTCACCCTTGCTGATTTCTAAATCTATTCCAATCTTACTACTTACTACGTTTCATAGCAATATTATAAGCTTCTTCATTTAAACTAATATTATATTTAACTTACCGAGTAAGTTTTTTTTTTACTGGGCTTTTTGTTTGTAATCGGACATAATGAATTACTTAGATAATTCCCAGTGCATTGTTAAGAATTGTTTAATGGCAGATTCCAACATTTTCCCAATGACTGATGTTAGGCTAACTGACCTCTCATTCTCCATTTTCTCTCTCTCTCTCCTTTCCTGAATGGTAGCTTTACATTTGCCATCTTCCAATCTGCTGGGAATCTATGGAATTTTGGGGAAATCATAACTAGAACACATCCATCTCTGCAGCTGTCTCTGTTTGAACCCAGGATGTAGGACATCAGGCCCTGGGGATTTGTTGGCTTTTAGTCCCATGAGTTTCTCTAATAACTTTTCTCTGCTGATATTAATTACTTCAAATTCTTCAATCTTATTCATCTATGTGTACCGTCTATTTTTCTGTACAGTTTATGTCTTCAAGGTCAGCACAGTGATTAACACTGCTGCCTCACAGCACCGGGGATCTGGGTTTGATTCCGATCTTGGGTGACTGTGTGGAGTTTGCACGTTCTCCCCGTGTCTGCGTGGGTTTCCTCCGGGTGCTCCGGTTTCCTCCCACAGTCCAGAGATGTGTAGGTAGGTGAGGATATGGGGAGAGGGCGGAAGAGTGGGTCTCCATGGGGGTTCTCTTTTGGAGGGTCAGTGCAGACTCAATGGGCCAACCGGCCTCTTTTGCATTGTAGGGATTCTATGATTCTATGAACTGTGAAGGCAAACACAACATATTTGCTCAATTCCCCATGATAATCTCTCCTATCCGTATTTAAGGGGCCAATGTATACTTTAGCTACTCTCCTCCTATTTTTATACCTGTAAAGCTTTTCCGATCAGTTTATATATTCCTGGATAGTTTACTCTCTTGTTTCTTTTCTTTTGAACAACTTTATGGTTGTTCTTGATGGTTCCTAAAATTCTTCCAATCCCCAGGCTTACACCATTCACAGCAACATTGGTGTGGAGATGCCGGCGTTGGACTGGGGTGAGCACAGTAAGAAGTCTTACAACATCAGGTTAAAGTCCGACCAGTTTGCTTTGAATCACTACCGTTCGGAGCGCAGTTCCTTCCTCAGGTGAAAGCAACATTATAAGCCTCTCCAATTCACCTAATATCATCTTTAACTGGCTGAGTAAGATTTTTGCAGAGGTTTTTTATTTTTAACGGGACTTCATTTTGAGCATTTTGAACCATGTCTTCAGATGTTTCCCACTGTTTATTTACCTCCATAACCTTTGACCTACTTGCCGAATCAACTGTAACCAGCTCTGCCCTCATATCTGGGTGATTAGTTTTGTGTAAGATTCTGATTTTGGACGTGAAAAGTTGCTCTCCAACTGTGACAATCCCAATGCAGATCCCAGCAGTGGCTGTAGTGATCTCTGTATATGTAAATACATGATAGGTAATGTACAGTCAGTACAGTCAGATGATCTCTAGAGGGCAACACAAATTGGGACTATATAAGCAAGCTCAAGCAGTTTTCCTGCTCTCTTCATGTGTGTTGTAGCTAGGGAACAAAAGTGTAGCAAGCTCAGAGTGTAGAGTATTATATTCATTGTTAATTTAATTCAATCTTGGTTAATTTGACTACTAGCAGAAGTATTAAAGAAAATAACTCACAAGTATATTAATTTGTTACTCAATAAATAATTTGTCATCACTGGAAGACTTAGAGTGTTCATCATCAAAGTTAAGTTTAACTTGACATAACAAATGAGCAACATATATTACTCCCATGTAATATAACAGTGGCTAGGATCCTGGACCCAAACCCCAATATTTTAGTTTATTTCAGACGGTGCGGAAAGAATGATTCGCACCAGGAGTGATTGCACAAAAAATAAGGCTTTGGTATTTCTAAAACAAAACTTTACTCTGACTACAATATTAAACTTATACCTTCACACTTGAAAAGAACAGCTTACAATTACCCCTTAACACAACTATATACAATTTCCCGTTAAACAACAAGACAATAAACCTGCAGCTCTCAATCCAGCTCTGCGGGTCTGGTTTAGCACACTCGGCTAAATCGCTGGCTTTTAAAGCAGACCAAGGCAGGCCAGCAGCACGGTTCAATTCCCGTACCAGCCTCCCTGAACAGGCACCGGAATGTGGCGACTAGGGGCTTTTCACAGTAACTTCATTGAAGCCTACTCCTGACACTAAGCGATTTTTCATTTTTCATTTCAAACAGTATGACAGCATTTTGGGTTCCCATAAATTACTCTCACCAATGTTTTGTGACCCTTGCTATTTCTAATTTCACCAGTACTGATTCTTCTTCCTGATGTTCTGAACCAAGATCCTTTCTCAGTACTGTTCCTACATCATCCATTATAATCAGCATTATTCTTTCTTCTTTTCCATTCTGTCTGTCTTTTTGAAATGCATGTACCCTGGAATATTTATATCCCAACCGTGGTCACCTTGTAGCCATGTCCCTTTAATAGCAATTATATCAAAACCCATTTACCCACCACCACCTCAGAACAACTGCAACCCAGTGTGAGGTAGTGAAGGCCATCTAACAGCAAAAGAACAAGGCATCAGGAGCAAATTCCCATTCAAGCTCTAAAACGTGGTGGGGAATATTTTTGGCACGGATACATGACCTCATTTCCCTTATCTGGAAGGAGGAGAACATTCCTGGAGATCCCAGAGATGCCATAATTGCAGCCATCTTCAAGAAAGGTGAAAAGTCCAATTTGCAGTAACTACAGAGGTATTTCTGCTGTCGGCCACAGAAAAGGTTCATTACAAGAATCCTCCTGAATTGCTTTCTCCCTGTGGCTGAAGCGCTCCTCCCAGAATCACAATGTGAATTCTGCACACTATGGGGGACAGCAGGCATGATCTTCACCATGCACCATTCACACGGATGATCCCTGGAATGGCGGGTCTAACATATGATGAACGGCTGAGGATCCTGGGATTGTATTCATTGGAGTTTAGAAGGTTAAGGGGAGATCTAATAGAAACTTACAAGATAATACATGGCTTAGAAAGGGTGGACGCAAAGAAACTGTTTCCGTTAGGCGAGGAGACGAGGACCCGTGGGCACAGCCTTAGAATTAGAGGGGGTAAATTCAGAACAGAAATGCGGAGACATTTCTTCAGCCAGAGAGTGGTGGGCCTGTGGAATTCATTGCCGCGGAGTGCAGTGGAGGCCGGGACGCTAAATGGCTTCAAGGCAGAGATAGATAAATTCTTGATGTCGCGAGGAATTAAGGGCTACGGGGAGAATGTTGGTAGGTGGAGTTGAAATGCCCATCAGCCATGATTGAATGGCGGAGTGGACTCGATGGGCCGAATGGCCTTACTTCCACGTCTTATGGTCTTATGGTCTTATGCGGCAAGTACAAGAGAAATGCAGGGAACAGCACCAATGCTTGTCTATGGCCTTCTTTGACATCACACTGTCAACCATGAGGGATTATGGAAGATCCTCCTCCATTTCCATCGCCCCCCCAAACGTTTGTCACCATTCTCCTCCGTCTGTTCCACGATGACATGCAACCCTGATCCTGACCAATGGATTCACCACAGAACCAATTCATATTCGGACTGGGATAAAGCAAGACTGTGTGATTTCATTTTATTATTATCACAGGTAGGCTTACATTAACATTGCAATGAAGTTATTGTGAAAAGCCCCTAGTCCCCACATTCTGGTGCCTGTTCGGGTACACAGAGGGAGAATTCAGAATGCCCAAATTACCGAGCAGCACGTCTTTCGGGACGTGTGGGAGGAAACCGGAGCACCCGGAGAAAACCCACGCAGACACGGGAAGAATGTGCAGACTCCGCACAGACAGTGACCCAAACCGGGAATCGAACCTGGGTCCCTGGAGCTGTGAAGCAACAGTGTTAACTACTGTGCTACCGTGCGGCCCAACCATAGAAATGGAATAGCACAGGACGAAGCCATTTCAAATAATTCTCCAATTAGATCTAATGTCCTCTCCTTTCCCCACAATTCTGCAAAATTTTCCCCTTCAATATTTTTCAATTCCCTTTTGAAAGTTATTACTGGTTTGAAAGTTATTACAGATCTGGTTTAGCTCAGTGGGCTAGACAGCTGGCTTGTAATGCAGAACAAGGCCAGCAACGCGGGTTCAATTCCCATACCAGCTTACCCAAACAGGCACCGGAATGTGGGGACTAGGGGCTTTTCACAGTAACCTCATACTTGTGACAATAAAAGGTTATTATTATTATTACTGAATCTGCTTGTGTTGGCCTTTTTGGGCAGTGTATTCCAGAACACAACAACAACTCACTTTAAAAAAAAAAAGTTCTCTTCACCTTCTCTCTGTTCCTTTTTTTTGCTAATTCCTTTAAATCTGTGTCCTTCGGTTACTAACCCTGACAGGAACAATCTTTCCTTATTTACACTAATTTGACGTTCCATGATTTTGAACACCTCTATCAAACCCCAATTGTTCGGCTTCTCTGCTCCAAGGAGTATAATCCCCTCTTCTCCAGTCCCTCATCAAATTAATTTCCTTCTGAGACTGTACCTCATTCAGCACTTTCCCCTGACTTCCCTGCTGACTTTTAGCCACGTGTTGTGTCATATTTGTGAACCCATGGCCCACTGCTCATTGGGCTGTCTGCCCTACCACAGGCGGTTTAAAGTGCTTAAGCTCAGGAAACTTAAATGGCCCGTTAAGATTTTTCTGGACTCCTGTACTGACAGCGAAGGAAACCTAATCGCACCAGCTGGATTCGGGCAGCTCTGTTTGGGCAATGGCTTCTGGGCAGTGTCTGTCTGGCATCACATGTCAACTCGCATGACACACACGCACTGCGAGGACTCGGGATTTCCGCCAGATGTCGAGTGATGAAAAGTTTCCATACTGGCCGGAGGAGGGAATGTACCCAAACTGCCAGAGCTCTGAGACACAAAGTTAAGAAAATAGAAAGAGGTTCGAAAGACTTATAAAACTCTTTGTTGCCCAGGGCGGTGCCGGGAATGATCAGCGAAAAGAAAGAAATGGTGAAAGCTGCTGAGCGGGATTGATGCAGACCGTGGCGTGCATGAATTGCCCTTTAACGTCTCCTTCCTTTTGAGGGTTTGCATGTGGAAAATAGACAAGTGTTTTAGCCCGAGGACTTGTCATTAAAATTAACAGAAGTAAAAGGGCCTGATACGCCACTGTTGACGACGAAAGAGTTGATCAGCAGTAAGTAATGGTGTAATGACAGGAGAAGGCAGCAGTGGATTAATCATCCGACTTCTAACTCTTTCCAAAGGAAAGGCAGATTGAACTTGTTAAAGCTTTGTTAACCGCCTTGAAGGAACACCCTTCACCACAATTCTGCAGCAACCGAGGTAATTCAAAAGTGAGTATTTCAGGGAAATTAGGATCCTCCTCACTGAAGGTGACGGTGAACACAAAGGGTTGTACCAAGACTATAGTGAATTCCATATACTATGGAACAGGAGGAGGATATGGATGTTATGAGGCCATGAAAAGCATGGGTGATACAGAGACTTCAGCTGGTCCTTACTGCTGCAGGATATATTACAGTCGAGCCAACTTCTTGCATTTTTGCACACTTATCCTTAATCGGCGGCAGGACCAATTGATAAGGTGGAGATAAAACTGTTTGGGTTACTTGGGTTTATAAATGGAACAATGCAATATGGAAGCAAATATATCCTGCTGGAGTGTTCTAAACCACTAGTTAGGCCTCAGCTGGAAACAGAGAGTCAAGGAAGTTGTGACGGCCCTTTATAAAACACCGATCCAGCCTCTCAGAGAACATTCTGGGCATCACACTTCAGGAAAGATGTGATGGCTTTGGAGAGGGCACAGGAAAGATTTACCAGAATGTTTCCAGCGATTAGGGAAGACAGTGATGAGGATAATCGGAGTTAGAAGAGAGAAAGTTTGATCAATGAATCATGAAGGTAGAGTAGATAGAAATAAGTTGATCCTATTAACGGAAGAGTCCAGATCCAAAGGACACTGATATGAGATGAATTCATGTTTTATTCGTTCATGGGTTGTGGGCGTCGCTGGTTTGGCTGCATTTATTGCCCGTCCCTAATTGCTCTTGTGAAGGTGGTGGTGAGCTGCCTTCTTCAACCACTTCAGGTCACATGGTGTGGGTACACCCACAGTGCTGTTAGGGAGGAAGTTCCAAGATTTTCACCCAGCAGCAGCGGTGCAACACCAATATATTTCCCAGTCAGGGTGTTGAGTGTCTTGGAGTGGAACTTGCAGGTGGTGGTGTTCCCATGTGTCTACTGCCCTTGTCCTTCTACATGGTAAAGATTTTGGTTTGGAAGGTGCTCTGTTGAAAGAGCCTTGGAGAGTGGTCGCAAAGCATCTTGTAGACGGAGCACACGGCTGCCACTGTTTGTCGGTTGTGGAGGGATTGAACGTTTGTGGAAGGGGAAGCAATCAAACGGGGCTACATTGCCCTGGATGGTTTCAAGCTTGTTGAGTGTTGCTGGAACTGCACTCATTCAGGCAAGTGGAGGATATTCCATTACACTCCTGATTTGTACCTTGTAGATGGTGGGCAGGCTTTGGGGAGTAAGGAGGTGAGTTACTCTCCGCAGAATTCCAGCCTCTGATTTGCTCTCATAACCACAGTATTTACATAGTTGGTCCAGTTCAGTTTCTGGTCAATGGTAACTCCCAAGATTTGATAGTGGGAGCATTCATGCCATTGTATGTCATGAGGAGATGGTTGATTTACTTTTGTAGGGAATGGTCATTGCCTGGAACTTGTGTGACATGAATGCAGCTTGCCTCTTATCAGCCCAAGCCTCAATATTGTTCAGGTCCTTCTGCATTTGAACATGGACTGCTTCATTATCTAAGGAGTCACGAACATCGGGAAATCATCTGCGAACATCCCCATGTCTGACCTCATGATGACCATTGATGAAGCAGCTGAAAATGGTTGGGCCTAGGACACTACCCTCAGGAATGTGATGTCCTGGAGCTGAGATGATTCACCTCCCATCACCACAACCATCTTCCTTGGTGCCAAGTATGACTCCAACCAGAGGAGGGTTTCCCCCCTTGACTCCCATTGACTCCAGTTTTGCTCGGGTTCCTTGATGAAGTACTCGGTCAAATGCTGCCTTGATGTCAAGGGCAGTCACTCTCACCTCACTTCTGGCATTCAGCTCTTTTGTCCGTGTTTGAACCAAGGCTGTAATTAGGTCAGGAGCTGAGTGACCCTGGCGGAACCCTAACTGAGCGTCAGTGAGCATGTTAATGCTGAGTAAGTGCTAGTGATAGTACTGTTGTTGACTCCTCCCATCACTTTGCTGAATAACAAAATGACCAAAGGCGACATGAGAATGACTTTTGCACAGTGAATTGTTATGACCTGGAATGTACAGTGAGAAAGGGTAGCGGAGGCAGATTGTCTGTCAATGAGGAATTGGATAAGTACTTGAAGGTAAAACATTGGTAGGACAACGAGGAAAAGATATGAAAATGGGGTGAGCTAAATAAATTTGACGTGGACTTGAGTGGATAAAATGGCCTCTTTCTTAACTGTGACCATTCTATGATTCTTTTCTTTGATTCCAGATACTGAATTTCAGGATGATGTAAAAGACTTGAAGAAAGTACAGAGAAGGTTCAGCAAGCTGTAGCCAGAGATAGAGGGGCACTGGATGATGATGTCCCTCCCTCTTGTTAGACGTTTAGCTGCTATTGTATAAAGAGTCAAAAGTTCTGCTCCTTTTCACCAACACCTTTATTTCACTTCAACAGACTCTGCACAAAACTCCAACATCCCATCACCTGACACAAAGGCCACCTGAAGCCCCTTTACATAATCACGGTCAATTATTGGATACTTAACATAAATGAGACAACTAATTGGAATGTCTCTTAACCCATTGCTTAACATCTCAGCCGGGTTCAATTCCGGCCTTGGATGACTGTCTGCGTGGAGTTTGCACGTTCCCCCTGGGTCTGCGTGGGTTTCCTCCCACTGTTCAAAGATGTGCCGGTTAGGTGGGAGTACAAGGATAGGGTGGGGGAGTGGGCCAAGGTAGGGTGCTCTTTCAGAGGGTCAGTGCAGACTCGACAGGCCGAATGGCCTCCTTCAGCACTTTAGGAACTCTATGTTTCTAAGTCGATTATCCTCAAAACCTCCATCTTCAATATATTCAGCAACATGCGCATTCACACGCTCTGGGATAGAGAATTCCAAAGTTTCACAACCCTTTGAGGGAAGAAATCTTTCCTCATCACAGCCCAAAATGGCCACTCCCGTATCCTGAGCCTTTGACCCTAGATTCTAGATGTCCCAGCCGGGGCAAACATTTCTTTTTTTTTAAAGCATTTTTCTGAGTAAACCCTTTAAAAATGTTATATTGAAACGTGAGGCAATATCGGTCAGGTCGACTGAATCTCTCCTCTGCTCTAAAGTAAAGAGATTAAATCTACCTAAGTAATTAAAGTAACTAAGAGTTAGAGAGGGTGATGTGTCCAAAGGCTTTTGGGAACTAGGTAACCCTGATAGTAACACATATAAAGTGTCAGAATGGCCAAGGGGAGGTGATATGGCAATTCAGGTTAATCAAGAATGATTCCCAGTTTGGGAAGATAAAGGAAGGGAAATATCATTAAATATTATTATTAATATTTAATTATTATTCCTGTTAAGGTCAGGAGTAAAGGTCAGAGACAAAAGGAACTGAGAGTGAGATTATGCGTGCTGGAGTTTAATCCAATGTTACTATTTTGTTCATCTCTGTATTTAAATAGACAACTGGCAGGTGAATAAATCCCGTTTTGAATATTAAACTTGGGTCTGGTTGTCAAATTGAGCCTTGGCTTGCTCCAGTGTGCTACTCTAAGGTAATATGAAGCTGGACAGATTTCCTTTTGTGTGCTGGCTGCAATGCAGTCTTTCGAGACAAACGGAACAAAGGGAATCTCCACCAACAGCTTTATTGTGGAGTGATTTGATTTGATTTTGTGTATTGTTACGTGTACCAAGGTACAGTGAAAAGTAATTTTCTGCGAGCAGCTCAACAGATCATTAAGTACATGAAAAGAAAAAGAAATAAAAGAAAATACCTAATAGGGCAACACAAGGTACACAATGTAACTACATAAGCATTGGCATCGGATGAAGCAGACAGGGGTGCAGTGTTAATGAGGTCAGTCCATAAGAGGGTCGTTTCGGATTCTGCTAACAGCGGGGAAGAAGCTGTTTTTGAGTTTGTTCGTGACTGTGTCAGTTCTGGCACTAGGCAGGACAGGAAATGGTGTGTTCCCAATTGGTGATTTTGCACCCATTAGCTATTCTGAATATACCCCGGATGTGAGTGTCTGAAATGTCATGGGGTGCAGTGTGAAATGTAATCCCTGTGCACCACATGTTGTGACCAAAGCCCACTATGGGAGCCGAACCTATGGGAGCTTTATAACTCCCTCGTGGTATGCCCACCTTGGGAGTACTTGCCTTTGATGCACCACCACCATTGCTTCTCCACCGAACATGGGGGGGTGCAATTGTTCAGCCGTAAGTACATGGGGGAAAAAAACCAAGAAAAATAAAAGGAAAAACTTGAATTTGTATAGCACCTTCCACATCCTCAGGAAGACTCAATATAATTTGAGGCCAATGAACTATTTTTCAAACATTAATTTATGGGGAAACATGGTGATCGATTTGGAAAAAGTGGCGTCCCACAAACAGGAAGGAAAATAAATGACCATCTCATCTATTTTTGGTGGTGTTAGTCGAGGGCTAAATGTTGGACAGGTCATTGGGAGATCTGCCTTGCTCTTCCTGGAATCAAAACATGTGATTTTATTTACACATACCTGGTTTTATCTCTCTCCTGAACACTTAGGGGCTTTTCACAGTAACTTCATTGAAGCCTACTTGTGACAATAATCTATTATTATTATTGTATCATTATTGTCAATGGCCGACACTCCTTTCCGTGACACTCTAACCTTGCTCACCTCACCCGGCTAAGCGAGGCGATCTTGTCACTGCTAAAAAAAAACCCATGTTGGTCAGCGGAAAGCGGCGCCGTCGGCATGGTTACCGCATAATAATGTGTTTTATTTGTCAAAACATCACTTGCTTGGAAATGGAGCTTTTATTTCAACAGTGTTGGGATCACAGAAGTGTCATAACAGGAGAAATGTTCCCCCATGGATCACTTGTAGGATTGAATAACAATGTTTGAAAGGTGAGATCCTCGTAAGGGCAATTTGGGCAAAGCAAGATTTGTTTTTTTTCAAATTGGAAAATTTTACTTGTTCCTTCGGGGATCTCAGTGTAAACAAAGCTTTAGACTGTTATTTAGCCCACAGCAAGGAGAAGCCAGGGTCACTGAGTTCTCCTTCCTATTATTTCAAGAGGTTTAATGTCCAGTGAGTTAACAGGGTGGTGTTCATAAAGACAGTCACAAGCACGGGTTATTGTCTGGCTTCATAAGGTCAAATCTGGCTACAGGAACACTACAAGCCAACAACATGTCCAATAGCTCAGGTGATGTAATGAGGTCTGGGTATGAAATTCCAGCTGTTTATTAAGTATTCTGTGCTGCTGCAATACTGTCTGAAATTATTTCTATGTTCCTCGAGAGATACAGGTACGTTTACCGCTTTGTAAAAGTCCTAAACACAATGTAGGCCGTGTTTCCTAGGAGATACCCACGGAAAGGTCATAAACTTTTCTCTCTTAAGCTTCAGTTCCTTCTGTCGTTCCTCGCATTCCTCTCATTCTGTGGACTCTTTATGCTCCCTGCATTATTGCTGTGTCAAAATTAAACCTCTTCTTGCCCTCTCATACTCACATTCATTCTTTCCCAGGGAACCTCGCTAACTCTTGCAATTAATAAACTTCCAAAACTCAACTCTCATAAGAACATAAGAACTAGGAGCAGGAGTAGGCCATCTGGCCCCTTGAGCCTGCTCCGCCATTCAATGAGATCATGGCTGATCTTTTGTGGACTCAGCTCCACTTTCCGGCCTGAACACCATAAACCTTAATCCCTTTATTCTTCAAAAAACTATGGGCGCGATTCTCCGCAAATGCGGCGAGTTGTAAAGGCTGCCGTGAAACTGGCCGTGTTTCACGGCAGCCTCCGCGCCCCCTCCCGGGACCCGATTCTCCCCCCCCCGGGCGGGGCTAGCAGCGGGGCCCCGTGAAGCATGGCATCGCGGGCTTAGCGACCATCGCTAAGTCCGCGTGCCAAGCGTCATGCCGGCTGACGTGCACGGTGATGTCAGCCGCGCATGCGCGGATTGGACGGCTCCAACCCGCGCATGCGCGGGGCCGTCATCTCCCTCGGCCGCCCCGCGGACTGATCCTGCGGGGCGGCGGAGGGAGAAAGAGTGCGTCCGTTACGGACGCACTGCCCGTGATTGGTGGGCACCGATCGCGGGCCCATGCCTCCCTTGGCATGGCCGTGGTACTGCCGTGCCAAGCGGGGCCCTGGATGCCCAGAACGGGCATGTTGCAGCCGTTTTTACGACGGCAGCAAGCAGGTGTGTTTGCTGCCGTAAAAACGGCCGTAAAGGCCTGGGAACTCGGCCCATCGGCCTGGGGAGAATCGCTGTTCGCCGTAAAAAAACGGCGAGCAGCGATTCGGGTCGTGGGGCGGCCGTGGGGGGAGGGGCGGGAGAATAGCGGGGGGGGCGTGAAAAATGTCGGGGACGCCCTCTCGCTATTCTCCGACCCATCGTGGGCAGTGGAGAATCGCGCCCTATCTATCTCTATCTTAAAAACATTTAATGAAGGAGCCTCAACTTCTTCACTGGGCAAGGAATTCCATAGATTCACAAACCTTTGGGTGAAGAAGTTCCTCCTCAACTCAGTCCTAAATCTACTTCCCCTTATTTTGAGGCTATGCCCCCTAGTTCTGCTTTCACCCACCAGTTGAAACAACCTGCCCGCATCTATCCTATCTATTCCCTTCATAATTTTTATATGTTTCTATAAGATCTCCCGCATCCTTCTAAATTCCAACGAGTACAGTCCCAGTCTACTCAACCTCTCCTAGTAATCCAACCCCTTCAGCTCTGGGATTAACCTAATGAATCTCCTCTGCACACCCTCCAGCGCCAGTACGTCCTTTCTCAGGTAAGGAGACCAAGGCTCCTTTGACAGCACCTTCCAAACCTGTCACCTCCACCACCTTGAGGGACAAGAGCAGCAGGTACATGGAAACACAACATACCGCATGCAAGTTTCTTTCCACGCCACACATCATCCTGACTTGGAACTATATCGCCGTTCCTTCAGTGTCGTTGGGTCAAAATCCTGGAAATCCCTCCCAAACAGCACTGTGGGTGTACCTACACCTCAGGGACTGCAGCGGCTCAAGAAGGCGGCTCACCGCCATCTTCTCAAGGGCCATTAGGGATGGGCAGTAAATGCTGGCTTAGCCAGCGACACTCACATCCCGCAAATGTACAAAAAAAGGTTTTGTGCCCTTCAAATATCATTTTCTGATTGTGTTTCAAATCTTTACTGTCGACTTTGTGCCTTCACCTGATCTTCTCGATTTATAAGCAAGTGACCCCTTTGCAAAGTGGGCTACCTTTTCCGATGTGGCTCCGAGGCACTTATCCCCACTGAAAGAAAAAAAGTTTGCATTTACATAGCCCCCCGTCGTGATCTCACAATGTACCAAAGTGCTTTTCTGCCAACAAGATACATCAGAAGTGCCGTCACTTTTGTGATGTAGGAAACTTGGCAGCTAATTTGTGCACAGCAAGCTCCCACAAACAGCAAAGGTGATAGTGACCAGCGTACGGACTTGATGCTTTCTGCTCAGTTCTAGTTTCCACATTATATAAAAGTGACATCAGGATGCAAATGCATGAAAGCTTTACATTAATGACACTAGAACTAGAGCCACAAATTATCAAGAAAGGCTTGACAGGCTGGGGCTTTGAAGAGTTTGAGGTTGGCCTGTGAAAAATGAAATGAAAATCGCTTATTGTCACGAGTAGGCCTCGATGAAGTTACTGTGAAAAGCCCCTAGTCGCCACATTCCGGCGCCTGATCGGGGAGGCTGGTACGGGAATCGAACCGTGCTGCTGGCCTGCCTGGGTCTGCTTTAAAAGCCAGCGATTTAGCCCAGTGAGCTAAACCAGCCTGTTCAGAGCCTTTAAAATTCTGAAAGTGTTTTGTTGGGTAGATGGAGAGAATTGTTTCCCCTTGTGGGAGCAATAAAACCAGGAGGCCATTAACATAGGATATTTACTAATAAATCCAAGAGGAAATTCAGGAGAAATCTTTTCCCAAGAGAGAAAGGCGTGAGTCTGGAACTCACTCCCACAAGGCCGTGGGTGAGACAAATAGCATTGATGCATTTAAGGAGAAACGGGATGTGATAACCCTCACCAGATCCAGGGGACAACTCGATTGATCTCTGCATGAGGTTCGTAGGGTTCGTGCTCCCCCCCGCTAATGGGCAGAGACCAATCAGCTGTGGCTCATAGAATTCGCCTCATAAAAGCCGGCATGATCGGTAGTCCCGGTTGGGACCTTTGTGCGTTTGCCTCGTTACGTTGGCTGAGAATAAATTGCCGTTTGAATTCACCTTCTCGGGCCTCCCGAGTATTTATACTGGATAAACACACCGGGCAGTTCTCCGGCCTCTCAGCTGCGTGTTTCTTGGCAGCAGGAGGCGGCGCACCATTCGCTGGCGGCTGGATTCTCTGTTCCCGATGCTGTCAATGGGAATTTCCCTTGAAGCCATCCCACGCCGCCGGGAAACCCGCACAGACGGCGGGACCAGAGAATAGAAGGTTATGTTAATAGACTGAAGTGAAGAGGCATGGGAGGTGTTCATGTACATCATCAACACAAAATGGATCAGTTGGGCTGAATGGCCTGTTCCGTGCTGCAAAATTCCATATGATTTGTCCACGATGTTAGGGGAATAAATACTGACCAGGACACTGGGAACATCTGACCTTTATTCTTTCATGGGATGTGAGCATCGCATTTAATAACCATCCCTAATTGCCCTTGAGAAGGTCGTGGTTAACCCCCTCATTGAACTTCTGCAGTCACTGTGGTGTAGGTACACCCACCGCGCTGTTAGGGAGGAGGTTCCAGGACCCAGCGACAGTGAAGAAACGGCCAATATATTTGCGGGCCAAGACAGAGAGTGACTTGGAATGGAACTTGCAGGCAGTGGTGTTCACATACATCTGCGCCCCTTGCCCCACTGGGTGGCAGAGATCACAGGTTTGGGAGTTGCTGTCGAAGGAGCCTTGGTAAGTTGCTGCTGAAAAACGCAGATAGGGTGAGTGCTCACCATAGCCAGCAACCATCAGGCACATTATGTAGGGTTTGAAGACAATGTAAGATGGTGCAGTATGGGGCTGGAATTAAATGTGTGTTGATGAATCTTTACCTGAACTGTGTGAGCTGTAAGTCAGATACTTTGCAGATTGGACTGTGTTTCTGCTGGTGACACATTACAGACATAATCAGGGACCTCGGGTGAGAGTTGTTCAGCACTGATCACCACAAATGGGGAGCAGACGGAACGGTACTTGTGTATGGCGGGGGGTCTCCCAGGGGATCGGAAGCCCCCAGTTGCATGCCTGTTGGGATGCCATGTGGATGCCGGCCTGGCACTGCCAAGGTGGCATTGCCAACTGGCATGGGCACAGCCAAGCTGCGAAGCTGGCATTTTCTGTGTGTGTGTGCGATTGGCCCCGGGATGCCCTGCACGGGTGTTGGATGTTTTTCTGGGCAGCACAAGTGGCTAACACTGCGGTGATTTTTTTTCTCATCGCTATCCAAACCCTATCGCGGTGTCCTGTCCCCATACTCTCTCCTGCCACCGTGAGAATTTAGTCTCGACAGTGTGAAGAATGCAGGATTGTAGATATATTGGATTATATATATTTGGCAATTTAAGGGTTGACAGCCAGGTTAGACTGTGTTTGACCGCAGTAGTCATGTTTTTAAAAAAATAATCTTGTTTTGCAAGACCAGAAGACTTTTAAGAGCCAGATGTGAAATTGACCAGAATAACGGGCGAGATTCTCTGAGCCCGCACTGGGTCGGAGGATCGCCGGGGGGGGGGGAGGGCGCGAATCACGCCACGCTGTGCCACGCCGCTCCGACGCCGAACCGCCGATTCTCCGGTGACAGCGGGGCCGGTCGGGAGCCATTGAAAGCGGCCCCCACGTCGATTCTCCACGCTCGACGGGCCAAGTGCCCACCGAGCCCCACCGCCGTCGTTCGCGTATGGTCCTACCCGGTGGGACCTCGTCTACGGGGGCCGTCCTGGTGGGGGGGGGGGGAAGCTGACTCCGGGAGGGGGCCTCCACAGTGACCAGGCCCGCGATCGGGGGGGCGTTCATTCGGGGGGGGGGCTATGTTCCTCCGCGCGAGGCCCCTGTAGGGCTCTGCCATGCTGCCCGGGGGCCAGCGCAGAGGCGGCCGTGGTGCGCATGCATGGAACCGTGCCAGCTGTGTAGGGCCAGATTTCAGCACCAGAGCAGCGCACAGCACTCCAGCGCTGTTCTAGCCCCCAAGGAAGGGGTAAATCACTGGGCCTGAAGGCCCGTTGACGCTGGTGTCGCTCGCACCGGTTTTGACGCTGGCGTCAAAACTTGGCCAGGATTTCAGAGAATCCCGGCCAATGTGTTTTCTGTCTGGGCTAATGCAATGTTGTTTTGCCAGGGGGAGTCCATGTGTTCTCAGCCTGGATAGTTAATTTGTTTTCAGCATCTTTAGAATTTTGAGAAAACCTTTTGAGTTGAATTCCGATCTGACTAACCCTCTAGGCCAAAACATAAAGGACTGAATTCTGCACCGTCGGGATTCCCCGTTTTCCCGACAGCACGGGGCTACCCCACAATGGGAAACCCCATTGACCAGCCGGCGAAACGGAGAATCCCATCAGTGCATCACAAAAGAAACCTGGTGTTGCGGGAGGGAGAATCACGCCCAAGGTCTTTCGCTCTATTAAAACAGAGTAATGGTATTTAAAGCAGTGCAGTCTTGTCTGAGGAACAAATCAGTTGAAACAGCTTGTCGAAGACATCCAGCCAGAGTCTGTGGGGGTTCTCACAGGAGCCAAATTTGTCCTGGAAAGTAAGTATTAATCTGTGCCATTGGGATGTGGGATGGGTGTTTTTTCTGTTCTTGTTGTTTAATTGGGAATAGAGATAGACGGGTGAATTCTCCGCCTCCCCAGGTGCATGTTTCTCGGCAGTGAGCCGTCGCTGGCAGCGGGATTCTCTGTTCCCGCCGCTGACCAATGGGATTTCTCATTGTCGGCACCCCTGTACCAGGAAAGCCACGGGCGGTGTTCTGCCAGTGGAATGGAGAATCTCGCTGCTGGAGAATTCACGGCAATAAGTAAGGGTATGGTACTCACTGTATTGAGTAGTATTGTCTAAGGGATGTCAGGGGCTGTTTAGCACACTGGGCTAAATCGCTAGCTTTGAAAGCAGACCAAGGCAGGCCAGCAGCATGGTTCGATTCCCGTAACAGCCTCCCCGAACAGGCGCCGGAATGTGACGACTAGGGGCTTTTCACAGTAACTTCATTGAAGCCTACTCGTGACAATAAGTGATTTTTAGGGGCTAGTTTAGCTCACTGAAGGGGCTGGTTTAGCTCACTGAGCTAAATCGCTGGCTTTTAAAGCAGACCAAACAGGCCAGCAGCACGGTTCGATTCCCGTACCAGCCTCCCCGGACAGATGCCTGAATGTGGCGACTAGGGGCTTTTCACAGTAATTTCATTGAAGCCTACTCGTGACAATAAGCGATTTTCATTTTCATTTTTCATTTCATGAGAATGCCGCTTTAAGAAATGTTTGGCTGCTCATGTTACTGCAGTGATGTCAGAGTGTGGGTGGAGTTGAGCTCTGGTTCTGCTTTTTAGTTTCACTTTGAGAAAAAGCTTGGGTGTGTCTGGGTTTTCCAGTGTGTTGCAGCTGAAGTCAGAGAAAGCAGCTGTATTATTGAGCTCTCTGCCATGAAGGACATTTGGTGATTTCAGAATTATAAATGTTTTCAGTATTGAATGTAAACTCTGATGTGCTTCGGTTTAAAGGTTTGTTAAGTCTATTGGGTGTAAAAGGACAGCATACAGTTTACTTAGTGTTGTATTCTTTGGGGGTTATCTTTGAATTAACGGTTGCTAAGATATTCACTGTTTGTTTTAAACAGGTTAACTTGAGTTCATAGAATAAACATTGTTTTGTTTTAAAAAATACTGGTCCATTTCTGCTGTACCACACCTGTAGAGTGGGCCGTGTGCTCCCCATACCACAATCTATTAAAGTTGTGGGTCAGGTGAACACCATGATACACTTTGGGATTCTCTAAACCCTGACCCATAACAGGGATAATTGTAAGTTGTTTTCAGGTGTATTGTTAAAGAGTTTAACATAAAGGTTTGTTTTAAAATACGGGCGGCACGGTAGCACAGTGGTTAGCACTGTTGCTTCACAGTGCCAGGGTCCCATTTCAGTTCCTGGCTTGGATCACTGTCTGTGTGGAGTCTGCACGTTCTCCCAGTGTCTGCGGGGGCTTCCTCCGGGTGCTCCGGTTTCATAGATTTCACAGAATTTACAGTGCAGAAGGAGGACATTCGGCCCATCGAGTCTACACCGGCTCTTGGAAAGAGCACCCGACCCAAGGTCAACACCTCCAACCTATCCCCATAACCGAGTAGCCCCACCCAACACTAAGGGCAATTTTGGACACTGAGGGCAATTTAGCATGGCCAATCCACCTAACCTGCACATCTTTGGACTGTGGGAGGAAACCGGAGCACCCGGAGGAAACCCACGCACACACGGGGAGGATGTGCAGACTCTGCACAGAAAGTGACCCAAGCCGGGAATCGAACCTCGGACCCTGCAGCTGTGAAGCAATTGCGCTATCCACAATGCTACCGTGCTGCCCTCAAGGAAGCTCCCGTTTCCTCCCACAAGTCCCGAAAGACATGCCGTTAGGCAAATTGGACATTCTGAGTTCTCCCTCCGTGTACCCGAACAGGCGCCGGAATGTGGCGACTAGGGGCTTTTCACAGTTACTTCATTGCAGTGTTTATGTAAGCCTACTTGTGCCACTAATAAAGATTATTATTAAAAATCCCTATTTCTTTATGCAATCACTCCTAGAGCAAAGTATTCTTTCCGCACAGTCTTCGAAAAATAAACTAAAATATTGAGGGTTCGGTCCAGTATCCTAGCCACTGTTGAGGATCGGCAGAATCTTACATATAATTCCTTATTTGGCTTGAGGTTATTAAACTCAAAGACAGCGAGCGTATGTGGACCATTTGCATTCTTTCAGGTTTTGAAGTTTAAATAGGGAGTGACTGCAGGCGGCTCTTACAGCAGCACAAACTTTCCTGGGTGTGGAAGAGATTACTCGGGATGGTTTACAAAGGGAGACTAAAACAAAACTTTTGGGTTCGGTGGAGAAGCTGCAGTTAAACTTACCTAAAGTGATGAGGAAGGTAGAGATAATACAAGCAGGGAATTCTGGGGAGGGAAGGTGAGCAGCCAGTGGTCGTGGTCACTTTGGTACAGAGGTAAACGAAAGGATGAGGAACTGCAAGCCAGTACAGGAAGGTAGGAGATAAACGAAAATGCAGGACCTCAAATTTAGTAATCTCAGGATGACTCCCAGTTCCACCCACCAGAGAGAGCAGGAATAGGAGGACAGATTAGATGAATGCGTGGCTGGAGAGATGGTGTAGTCGGGAGGGATTCAGATTCTTAATGCACTGGGGTCGGTTCTGGGGAAGGTGGGGCTTGTACAAGCCGGATAGGTTTCACTCAAGCAGAGCTGGGACCAATGCCCTTGCGAGGATTTTCGCTAGTTCTTTTGGGGAGTATTTAAACTCGTGTGGCAGGGAGATGGGATCCCAGGAGAAGGATCAGATAGGTCAAACTCAGATCAGGAAAATGGAGGTAGAACTTTAGCTAGTGATGTTGAAGATGTGCTGAGAAGAAACAGTTTTAAAAGTCTTCAGCGAGGGAAAATGATGGGGTTAAACTGTTTACACTTCAATGCAAGGAATATTACAAACAAGGTAGATGAGTCAAGGGCATAGGTAGACGCATGGCAGCAGGGTGTTATTGCTATAATGGAAACCTGGCTAAAGGAGGGGCAAAATTGGCAGCTCAATATCCCTGGTTATAGAGTCCTCAGACAAGATAGAGTGGGAGATAAAAAGGAGGGGGAGTAACACTAATGGTTAAAGGCTCAATTCCAGTTGTGAGAAAGGATGAAATACTAAACGGGTCAACAAAAGAGGCTTTATATGTTGAGCTTCGAAAAAAAAAAGGGGCAGTCACACTACTGGCAATCTACTACAGACCCCCAAATAGTGAAAGAGAGATAGAAGAACATGTATGTCGGCAAATTGCTGCCTGTAAGAACAAGAGGGCAATGATAGTAGCAGACTTTAACTATCCCAATATCAACTGGGATTCAAACGTTACAGGGGGAACTGAGGGAGAAGTGTTCATGCAATCTGTCCAGGAATTTGTTTTCAACCAATTAGTGGCAAACCCAACGAGAGAAGATGCAATTCTCGACCTAGTCTTGGGGAACGAAGGAGGACAAGTGGGTGAAGTGGCAGTTGGCGACCATATCGGTGATAGTGATCACAATTCAGTTAGATTCAGTATGGAAAAGGACAGGGATAAAAAGCAGGAGTAAAAGTTATGAACTGGGAGAAGGGAAATTTAGCAGAAATGAGAAGGGACTTGGCTGAGGTGGACTGGCCAGCACAGCTAGAGGATAAATCAGTGGAAAACCAGTTGGAAGCACTAAAAGCAAGATCCTAAATGTACAAAGTAGACATGTCCCCTCCAAGAATAAGAGTGATACTGCCAAATCTAGGCCCCCTGGTTGTCTAGAGGAATACAGAGGAAGATCAAACAGAAAAAATAGAGTCATAGAGGCTTACAGAATGGAAACAGGCCCATCGGCCCAACTTGTCCATGCCGTCCAGTTTTTACCACTAAGCTAGTCCCAATTGTCCAAATTTGACCCCTATCCCTTGATACTCATCTTTTTATATAACTGTGTAAATGCTTTTTAAAAGACAAATTTGTACCCACCTCTACTACTGCCTCTGGTAGCTCATTCCAGACACTCACCACCCACCGTGTGAAATATTCTGGTCAAATTGACCAGAATAATGTGTTTTCTGTCTGGGCTGGTGCAATTTTGTTTGTCTAGGGTGAGTCCCTGGTGAGTTAGTGTTTTCAGCCAGGAGAGAGGATGTGATTGCGAGGTGAAGCTAAGACATTCAGGCATTTTTGAGACAGCTTTTTGAGTTGAGCTTTGCTCTGACCAACCCTTTAGACCACAAGCAAGGTCTTTTGTTCTCACAGTAGGACAGTTAAAAAGGAGTAATAGTATTTAAAGCAGAGCAGACTTGTCTGAAACAAACCAGTTGAAACAGCTCTTTGAAGATATCCAGCCAGAGTTTGTGGGCATTCAAACAGGAATCAAATCTGTTGTGGAAAGCAAGTGTTAATCGGTGTCATTTGGATGAATGGACAGAGCTTTTTTTTTCCTTTCTTGTTTAATTTGGAATAGAGAAAGTAATTAAGGGTATTGTATTTGCTGTATTGAGTAATATTGTTTAAGGGGTAATTGTAAGCTGTTTTCAGGTGTGTTATGAAAGAGTTTAATATTGTTTTAATAATGAAGGTTTGTTTTTAAATATCAGATCCCAATTTCTTCGTGCAATCAGTTGCAGCGAAGTACTCTTTCCCCACAGTCTTACAAAATAAATTTTTCAGTCCAGTATCCCAGCCACTATTGGATCTGGTCTGGGATCGTAATAACAGTGGTTCTTCATGATAAAATGCATGTTGCCATGGTCCAAGGAAGATCCATCAATGTCATTGACACCTTACCCAAAGAATGTGGCACCAGCTACCACATTTTGGTTAATTGATGTTAGAGTTTCTGAGCTGATTATCAAGCTGTTGAACCAGGTAATCAGCATCCCTTCCAGGACTGACAAGTCCTGACGTTGGACTTGAACCCAGAACGTCTGATCAGAGGTAGGAACACACTACGACAATGCCACAAGACTTTCTACGCCACAGAAAGTGACCGAGGCAAATGGAGGGGGACCTTCATCAGTACATTAGTGATCAAGGAGGAATAGGTTTGTGTAAGATGACTTAGAGTGGGAATTTTGTGGAGCACAAACACTGCCGTTAAACGGCCTGTTCCTGTGTTGGAAACTATGATTCATCCCTTTTTCTCTCCTTGTTCCCACTTGCTTTTCTCTGTCTTTGCCTACTCTTCCTCTCTTTCCTATCTGGCCCCATTTCTCCATCAACTCAGCCTTTGACAGCCTTGCTGCTGGCTTCACCTTCCCTCAGTCCTATGACTTTGAAATCTCACCTTCATTCACCAGTCCGTTGATGCGCCTCAGGCCACTATGCATCTGCGCCCACGTCCAATCCCCATTTCCAGGCTCACGCTCTCCTCCTTCCTGATCCTCCATCTTCTTGACCATTGGTAACTGTTCAAATGTGAGGACAGGCCGCAAATACCAAACTTTTGTTCCTCAGGATATAGAAGATAAGGGCATGATTTAATAGAGACATTTAAATTGTTTGGATGGAGAAGCTATTTCCTCTGGTGGGGGTGGGGAAGTGGAGTCCAGAGCAAGGGGCATCAGCTTAAAATTAGAGGAAGGGTTAGTCCAGGAAAGACTTCTTCACACAATGCGGAGAGGAAATCTGCAAACTCTCTTTGGGAGCAGCAGGGTAGCATAGTGGTTAGCATCAATGCTTCACAGCTCCAGGGTCCCAGGTTCGATTCCCGGCTGGGTCACTGTCTGTGTGGACTCTGCACGTCCTCCCCGTGTGTGCGTGGGTTTCCTCCGGGTGCTCCGGTTTCCTCCCACAGTCCAAAGATGTGCGGGTTAGGTGGATTGGCCATGATAAATTGCCCGTAGTGTCCTAAAAAGTAAGGTTAAGGGGGAGTTGTTGGGTTGCGGGTATAGGGTGGATACGTGGGCTTGAGTAGGGTGATCGTTGCTCGGCACAACATCGAGGGCCGAAGGGCCTGTTCTGTGCTGTACTGTTCTAAAATTCTAAAATTCTCTCCCTCAAGAAGATGTTGAGTTGGGGATGTGGAGGGTCCAATTGAAAACTTCCAAACTAAGACTGACAAATGTTTGAGTGGCAAGGACATGAAAATGAAATGGAAATCGCTTATTGTCACGAGTAGGCTTCAATGAGGTTACTGTGAAAAGCCCCTAGTCGCCACATTCCGGCGCCTGTTCGGGGAGGCTGGTACGGGATATAGTCAAAGTCAGAGCGCAGAAGAAGATCACTCGGCCCATCAGGTCCATGCTAACTCGAGCGATACAGAAGTGAGATAGGTAAATGGAGTTACGCTATAGATTATCGCTAATCTAATTAAGTGATGGAACAGACTGAAGGGGATGAATTTCCCTCTCCTAGCCCTGTATTTTAAAATTAATTTATGGGATGCGCCAATCGCTGGCCAGCGCTTATTGCCCTTCCCAAATTTTCCTTGATCGGAGCGGCTCGCTCGGCCGTTTCAGAGGGCAGTTCAGAGTCAATGACATTGCTGTGGGTCTGGAGTCACGCAAGGCCAGACCGGGTAAGGGTGACAGATTTCCTTCCCTAAAGGGCATTGTTGAGCCAAATGGATTTTTACTGCAATCGTTTCAAGGTCATCAACATGGTTTTAATTCCAGAATTTATTGGATTCAAATTGCACCATCTGTCATGATGGGAATCAAACCCACCTTTCTGAGAGCATTACCCTGGGTTACTGATCCAGTGGATCAGTACAGTGATCCACTGGATCACTGCCTACCAGCACAGCCTTCCCAGGATTCCTACATTCCAGGGCTTTCTGAAATGAAATGAAAATTGCTTATCGTCACGAGTAGGCTTCAATGAAGTTACTGTGAAAAGCCCCTAGTCGCCACATTCCGGCGCCTGTCCGGGGAGGCTGGTACGGGAATCGAACCGTGCTGCTGGCCTGCCTTGGTCTGCTTTGAAAGCCAGCGATTTAGCCCAGTGAGCTAAACCAGCCCCTGTGTTTCTACCACTGTGCCAGAGTTTGCTTCCTGAATCACTCCATCCTCCAACATTCCCACCATCAAAATCAGTGATGGCCAACCTGGGCTGGTGAGTGGGCTGCATGAGAACCCCCCCTTTACCTCAGGGAGCAGCAAGATTGAAATCAGGGCTTGTTCACTGACCATCACCCCATGAATAAGATTAAATATATTTAATGCACGCCGAATATTACTAAATGAGTTCTATCAGATTCTTAATCATTTGTATTGTTATACCGTCAATTCACTGTGGGACCGTGAGAACAAGTGAACATTGGGCTTTTTTATCCATGAACCCGCCTGCCAGAGTCGGCTGTACAAATGGGTGCCACCCATAGGTGGCCGGAATATATATGGCCCCGGTGAGGGCGGAGCCAGAGGCGGAGCCCACCGGGGTTCCAGTACAGTACCTGGAAAAGCCCATATCATCACTTCCAGGTCATGGGTCACATCATTATACAGACAGTACAGCTCATGCATTAGGTGAAATACACTCACCACCACATATATATTAATAGAACTATCAACTTCAAGTGGTCAAAACAAAATAAATATTTATGTTTTGGACACAGAGGGAGCGCACGCTTCACTCATCCTCGCTTTCCGTGCGGATCACTTCAGTCATTCCTGTCGGAAGAAAACTACACTGACGGAAATCAGTGGAATGTGGTGACCCTGCGCGTGGGCAACGGTCTCGTGGGCCGCACTCCGAACCCAGATGGGCCGCATGTGGTCAGCGGCCGTACGTTGTCCACCACTGATCAAAATGAACTTCCCAAATTCTGCCTCTCTGCCCCCCCCTGTTTTATCACCTCCCTTAACTTGTCTTGCAATTCTTGTTTGGAGCCTGATCTGCCATGTGAGGTTTTCTGGAATGGTTTGATGTGATAAAGGAGATTATTATTGCCCTCTGAACTTTTTGCGCTCTCATTACATCTCTCCAGTTGGCAGTGCGTTTTCCTGTCATCAGAGGGACATCCAATCAAATCAGGGCTGGCGATGTATCCATGATGGTAGCTTGTGTACTTGAATAGAGAACGTTCTGTATTGTTACCACTGCAGGGGCTGTCCCCCCTCTACATCCTGCACTATGGTTTTGTTCCTCCACGTTTTCCAGTGATAGGCACACGGGCAGCAGGAACGTGATCTTTGTGTGTGTGAGATCCCACCAAATCCAAATAAGTTGCGGCACATCACTGCCTCATTTTTGAACTTGGCAAAAGGGCAAAAGCCTTTTTGTATCGCGCCTTTCACAACATCAGGGCATCTCAATGTATCTCTTACATTCAGGCACTGTTCATGAAATCATAGAATTCTAAGGAGGCCATTCGGCCCATTAAATCTGAACCGACCCTCTGAACGAGCACCCTACCTAGGTCCACTCCCCCGCCCTGTCCCCGTAATCTAACCTGCACATCCCTGAACACTAAGGGGGTCATTTAGCATAGCCAATCCACCTAACCCTCACATCATTTGACTGTGGGAAGAGACAGAGGCGCCCGGAGGAAACCCACGCAGGCACGGGTACACTGTGCAAACTGCACACAGACAAGGCAAGAATTGAACGCAGGTCCATGGCGCTGTGAGGCAGCAGAGCCAATATGCCATTGTCTTGTGAAACATTGCGGCTGCCAATCTTGTGCTCAGCAAGTGTTCAGAAAGTGCATGTGGGAATCACCCAATCCAGCGTATCAGCCGGTAATTGGTTGAGGGATAAATATTGGCCTGGTCACTGGGGAGAACTCTCCTGCACTTGTTCAAATAATTCCCTGGGGTCAGTTGTACCTGCCTGAGAGAGCTGACAGGGCCTGCTTAACATCGTATTTGAAAGCTGCCACCTCTGCAGTATTCCCTCAGCACAGAGTGTCAGTCCTGGGTGTGTTCTCAAATCTCTGGAGAAAAGGACTCGAACCCACAACGCGGCAAGGGCCCGACTCACTAAACCATGGCCGAAAGAGCTCCAGACCGGGGGGGGGGGCACGGAAAAAAAATATCGCCTGAAAAATAACCCATGCACAAAGTGTTAAATTGGAAAAGATGTTGAGTACTAGCAGTCCAAGTGGACTGAACAGTGGGAGCTTTGCCGCGCAGCCGGCTAGATTGTTGATTATCTCAGCAACAGGCTGCTGTAATTACTGCAAGAAAATCTGACTCATGAGCTGTGCATGCCCGTCTCTCTCGGGCTGGCTGACTGGCACTGGCCACAAAATCAGTGTGATGGATTGGTCGTTACTTCGGAGTGTTTCTCTGATTCTGATGGAGGGTGCAGCAGTGAGCACAGAGAAACTGTAGCCCCCCCCCCCGCCCCCACCCCAGGGCCTTGGCAGTATCCCATCCCAGTGTACACAACCACTAAACCCTTTCTAGACAAGCCACAGCTTCATAATCAGGATTCCCAGTGGGATTCGAACATTTTGGATATCAAGAGACTTGAAGAGATTGGAGCAGCTAAATCCTTCTTCTTGGCTAACAGAATTGGAAACCATTTGGGGATTTGGGATGCTCATACTGTAGCTCAGTAAAAGCCGATGTCCACACGTTAACATATTACGTTAACAGCATCCTTACCTTTGGAGTCAGGAACTTGAACACATAATCTAGGTAGATGCACCTGGCCGGGTACTGAGGGAGTGCTGGACTGTTGGAGGCGCTGCCTTTCGAATGAGGTGTGGGCAGCATGGTGGCGCAGTCGTTAGCACTGCTGCCTCACAGCACCAGGGACACGGGTTCAATTCCTGCCTTGGGTCACGGCCTGTGTGGAGTTTGTACATTCTCCCTGCGTCTGCGTGGGTTTCCTCCGGGTGCCCCGGTTTCCTCCCACGGTCCAAAGATGTGCAGGTTAGGTGGATTGGCCATGGCAAATCACCCCTTAATATTCAAAAGGTTAGGTAGGGTTATTGGGTTACGGGATAGGGTGGATTGTGGGCAAAGGTGGGGTGCTCTTTGAGAGGGTCGGTGCAGACTCAATGGGCCGAATGGCCTCTTTCGGCACTGCAGTGATTCTATGATTCTACATCTGCCCTTTTCGGTGGGTGTAGAAAATCACACACTGTAGATTTGAAGGAGGATTGTGGTGACCACCTGCTTCAAGGAGACCACCATAATACCAGTACCCAAGAAGAACAGGGTAGCCTGCCTCAACAACTACCGACCAGTCGCCTTGACGCCTGTTATCATGAAATGCTTTGAGTGGCTAGTCATGAGATGGATCACTGCCAGCCTCCCTGATGGTCTTGATCCATTGCAGTTTGCCTATCACCGCAACCGGTCCACAGCAGATGCTGCCTCCCTGGCTCTACAATCAACACTCGAACACCTCGACAACAAGGACACTTATATAAGACTGCTGTTCATAGACTACAGTTCCCCCTAAAACACCATCATCCCAACAAGACTAATAACTAAACTCCATAACCTTGGATTTGACCCCTCCCTGTGCAGCTGATCCTCGACTTCCTCACCAACAGACCACAATCTGTCAGGATAGGCAACAGCACCTCCTCCACAATAGTCCTTAACACCGGGGCCCCGCAAGGATGTGTGCTCAGTCCTCTACTGTACTCCCTATACACACGACTGTGTGGCAAGATTTAACTCCAACTCAATCTACAAGCTTGCGGATGATACGACTATGCTGGGCCGAATCAGACTACAGGAAGGAGATAAATCACTTGGTTGCATGGTGCACTGAAAACAACCTCTTTCTCAATGTTTGAAAGAGCAAGGAACTGATCATCGACTTCAGGAAGCGCAGCACGACACACACTCCTGTCTGCATCAATGGCTCCGAAGTGGAGATGGTCGATAGCTTTAATTTCCTGGGGTCACCATCACCAACAGTCTGTCCTGGTCCATTCACGTTGATGCAACAGTCAAGAAAGCCCAACAACATCTCTACTTCCTACGGAAATTAAAGAAATTTGGCATGTCTGCATCGACTCTCTCAAACTTCTACAGATGTGCGATAGAGAGCATCCTATCCGGCTGCATCACAGCCTGGTATGGCAACTGCTCGGTCCAAGATCGCAAGAAACTGCAGATTGTGGTGAACTCAGCCCAACTCATCACACAAACTTGCCACCCCCACATTGATTCTGTCTACACCTCCCGCTGCCTCAGGAAGGCAGACAGCATTATCAGAGACCCCTCCCACCCAGGCATTGCCTTCCAGACCCTTCCATCAGGGAGAAGGTACAGAAGTCTGAAGACCCGCACATCCAGACATAGGAACAGCTTCTTCCCCACAGCTACTAGACTCCTCAACAACTCCCCCCTCAGATTGATCTGTTCCCAGTAAAAACACTATTCCCAATGCCCTATCCTGCTCTTGCTCATGTATTTACATTGTTTGGCCCCTTGTTCCGCACTGTAACCAATCACTGTTTGTCGATGTGCCATTTGTCAATGTACTCTGTTGATTCTTCTTTTTGTCTACTGTGAACGTACTGTGGACGTTCCCTCGGCTGCAGAAAAATACTTTTCACTGTACTTCGGTACATGTGACAATAAATCAAATCAAATCAAACCAGCATTCTTCAGTTAACTAATATCACTAAAAAGAGATTATCTGCTTATTTATCTCATTGATGCGTATGGGAGCTTACTGTGAGCAAATTGGCTGCCACCTTAGCTTAGAACGATATAGTGCATGTGGAGACCATTCAATCCATCTTGGCTGTGGTGGCTTTTTGAAAGAACGATCAAATTAGTCTGGCTTCTTACCCCACTCTTTGCTCAGAGCTCTGCAAATTCTCCCTTTGGGTATTGATCAGATTCCCTTTTTAAAGTTATTATTAAACCGACATGTATGGCCATTTCAGGCAGCACACTCCAGATCATAACAACTCGCTGTGAAAAAAAAAACCTTGTCTCCCTTTGCCAATTGCTGAAACATTTTTGCTACATTACATCAGTGACTACACTTCAAAAAGGTAATTAATTTGCTGCAATGCGCTTTGGGACGTCCTTGGGCTGTGAGAGGTGCTGTATAAATGCAAGTCCTTCCTTTCTCGTATAATGGCCATTTATCTTAGCGCCTTTTATTTTCCATCTGTGCCAGAAATTTCCACAGACATCAGGTAAAAGAAAACCACTCACTAACATCTGGTGCGATGTGGCTCGTGTAAGTCTCGATGCCAACTGCTGTGTCGGCAGTTCTGTAATATTGTGAGCTGGACCAATTTCATGCCCACTAGCAATTGAGCGAAGTTGGCACACATCCTTCTTGCATCCTCGGGCGAATGTACAGAGGGAAACGGAGGTTGGATTGGAACCAGGATGTGCCGAAATTCGAGAAGTGATTGCCGACGTAACTCCTGACCACATCCATCCATCCCACCTGCCAACCACACCATGCAAAATATTTGCTTAAACTGTTTGAGTGTGAACGTGCATTTGTTTGACTTAAGTGCAAACACAGTGCCTAATTCATGCTCACACAGCCTTTAAGACCTTCCTCCCTTTTATTTGATACGATTTTGATCATACTGAAGTGAACTTTATGAAAGGGAAATCGTGTTGGACAAACCTGTTCGGGTTTTTTGAGAATGTAACTAACAGGGCGAGGAAGGGGGGAAAGTGTTTGGATTTTCAAAATGTGGAGATGCCGGCGTTGGACTGGGGTGAGCACAGTAAGAAGTCTTACAACACCAGGTTAAAGTCCAACAGGTTTGTTTCAAACACGAGCTTTCGGAGCACGGCTCCTTCTTCAGGTGAATGCTTTTCAAAAGGCATATTTGGTGAGTGCAGCATACAAAATGGAAGCTCATGGATTTGGGAATAATATATCAGTCGAGGCTAAGGTTTGGTTAGTGGACGGATAACAGAGAGCAGGAATAAATGGGTTGCTTTAGAATTGACCGGTCGGACACTGCGAGGGTTACTGCTGGGTCCTCAGTTATTTACAAACTATGGGCAGGATTCTCCCGATCCTCTGGTCCTGCAGCTGTCAATGACATTCCCGCTCACCCCTGGGAAACCCGCAGGTGGGGTACGCTGCCAGCGGGACCAGCAAATCCCGCCACCAGCGAATAACCGGAGAATTCCGACCTTTATCAATGACCTAGATAAGAGGACAAGAGTGTAACCTATCCAGGTTTACTGATGATACAGAATTCAGTGAGAAAGAAGCTACAGAAGGAATTATACAGGTTTCTCTTTCCTGGGGGTCTGTAGGGGACGGTCTCCCTATTTAGACGGTCTCAGGGGTGTAGGGTATCTATCGAGGGGGTTTCCGGTGAGGGTGAGGGTTGGGTGGGCAGCTCTTGCATTGTTGCGGAGTGGGGGGGGGGGGATGTCGGGGGGGGGGGGGGGGGGGGGCCCTCGGATAGAATTTGGGGGAAACTGCCTTAAGGAGTCACTCCCTTAGCCCATGGCGAGGTCCACCAAGTCAGGGCTATGCTGGGAAATGGGCAGCAGGGCAGCACAGTGGTTAACACTGTTGCTTCACAGCGCCAGGGATAGGATTCGATTCCCGGTTTGGGTCACTGCCTGTGCGAACCGCTGGCTTTGAAAGTAGACCAAGGCTGGCCAGCAGCACGGTTCGATTCCAGTACCAGCCTCCCCGAACAGGCGCCGGAATGTGGCGACTAGGCGATTTTCACAGTAACTTCATTTGAAGCCTACTTGTGACAATAATCAATTTTCATTTCATTTCACGTTCTCCCCGTGTGTGCATGGGTTTCCTCCGGCTGCTCTGGTTTCCTCCCACATATCCCAAAAGACGTGCTGTTCGGTGAATTGGACATTCTGAGTTCTCCCTCTGTGTACCCGAACAGGCGCCGGAATGTGGAAACTAGGGGCTTTTCACAGTAACTTCATTGCAGTGTTGATGCAAGCCTACTTGTGACAATAAAGATTATTATTATTATTAAATACCAGTAGTGATTCTCACCCACATGATTCCCAGCCCAGAGATTGACAGAATCCCGAGGGTATGGCTGGTTTAGCAGTGGGCTAAACAGCTGGCTTGCAATGCAGAACAAGGCCAGCAGTGTGGGTTCAATTCCCGTACCAGCCTCCCCGGACAGGCGCCGGAATGTGGCAACTAGGGGCTTTTCACAATAGCTTCATTGAAGACTACTTGTGACAATAAGCGATTATTATAGGGGCTGGTTTAGCACACTGGGCTAAATCGCTGGCTTTTAAAGCAGACCAAGGCAGGCCAGCAGCACAGTTCAATTCCCGTACCAGCCTCCCCGAACAGGCGCCGGAATGTGGCGACTAGGGGCTTTTCACAGTAACTTCATTGAAGCCTACTTGTCACAATAAGTGATTTTCATTTCATTTCATTTCAAATATGGAGCCCAGTCCACTAAGTGGATGCAAATGTGTCATCAAGGCCCGCTGGGACATGGGTGTGAACCTCCATCGCACCGGCACATCCTGGCTCCAATCCAGAGACCCAGAGCATCGCAAATGGGCACCGACCCGGATTCTCCGCTGCATCGGGGACCCTGCTGCCGGCGGCAGGCAGCGGAGAATTTTTCCCCATTGTTTGAAATAATTGTGGGAATTGGCGGCTGGACCTCGGAGTTTGTGTAAAAGCCTTTAAGGCAAAGGAAAGCTGGAGGGAGAGGTGTAAAACCTGAAAGCGAAACCTTGATGGAAGCAGCAGAGGGAAAGCATAATTTAAAAGACGGAATTTGAAATCATTCGTGTGGAAGTTGGAGTTCAGTCAGGCAAAGTGACTCACAGTGTAAGAATCATCTGGGGGGAGGGGGGTTTGAGGAGAAATCCACAGACATTCATTGTGTTCAGAGTGGAGTTCAGAGTGGAGTATGCCTTACCACAGTCATCCTTTGTGTTTAAAAGGGACTGTGTAAGTCCATTGTGCTGAAGACATGCGTTATCCATGTCAATCTTAAAACCTGTGAGTATTTGTTCAACTAAAGGGGGTGCAAAGGAGTATTGTATTATAATCCAATTTTGACATGTTTCAATGTCTTTTTTTTGATTTTAAAACTAATTACAGGTCCTCTGACTCGGTTTCTCCATGTTTTACATTAAAGTAAAAAAGCTATTGGGCTGGATTCTTTCAGCCGATAAGTGCCGGCACGAACGGAAAATGTGCGGAATTCCAGGACCGGTGAGGAGCTAGCGGCGTTGCCGGGTGAAACTCCCGACTCCCACACAAAAACAGCCGGAGAATGGCCAGTTCCCTGGCCGCGCATGGTGACGACCTGCAGCGGTCGTGCTGCATAAGGTAGTGCCGGCCCTGCGCAGACCTGGCCGCAAATACCACACGGACAGTGACCCAGGGCCAGGAGCAGTCTGTCTTTTAAACACAGCCCTTTGGTGCCACTTACAGACTCCTGGATGCTCACTCTACTGAGTGCTGTCTGTGTCCTTTAAATGCTCAGAAGGCCTCTGGTCATCTGGGAGCCCACCAGGCCATGCCTCTGGACACCCACAAACCCCAGCTGCATCATCAAGGGTCAAGCTCAAGCAGGTGCCCACCAGGTGTTGGGACTCCTTAGAGGTGCTGCCTCACTCTTAATCTCCCAAACAGCTCCCGTTCTAGCCAGTACCACACTGACCAGTTCTATTGACCAGTACTGACCTGTAGGGCAGCACGGTAGCATGGTGGTTAGCATCAATGCTTCACAGCTCCAGGGTCCCAGGTTCGATTCCGGCTTGGGTCACTGTCTGTGCGGAGTCTGCACGTCCTCCCCGTGTGTGCGTGGGTTTCCTCCGGGTGCTCCGGTTTCCTCCCACAGTCCAAAGATGTGCGGGTTAGGTGGATTGGCCAGGCTAAATTGCCCTTAGTGTCCTAAAAAAATAATGTTAATGGGGGTTGTTGGGTTACTGGTATAGGGTGGATACGTAGGGTGATCATTGCTCGGCACAACATTGAGGGCCGAGGGGCCTGTTCTGTGCTGTACTGTTCTAATTCTAATTCT
Organism: Scyliorhinus canicula; assembly: GCF_902713615.1. Lineage (NCBI taxonomy): Eukaryota > Metazoa > Chordata > Chondrichthyes > Carcharhiniformes > Scyliorhinidae > Scyliorhinus > Scyliorhinus canicula. The sequence goes on along the minus strand of NC_052152.1, from coordinate 202,569,282 downwards.
ATTTATACAGCTGCACTGCTCATGATTGACCTGCACCCCCACCCCTCCTCTTTGGGGGAGCTCATATTCCACAAGGAACATGGGGGTAACCAATTGTCCCCAGCCAATAGGATCCAGGCAGGTGATAACAACACTGTTCTCTATACTGATGGCCTGATTTGAGTAGTTCGAGTAGTTGGTGTACATTGTGATAGTCAACATTGACAGGTGTTGACATAGAAATTTATAATGGTTAGTTTTGTTTTGTAATTAGGATGTGGGCAGCATTGTTAAGTGAGGCAGTTATTACCTGCCACAGACTGAACTGACAGCGCATATCATAGCAGCTGGGGGAATTTAAATTCAATGATTAAGTCTGGTATTGAAAGCTAGTCTCGGTAATAATGATGACCATCAATTTGTCATAAAATCTAGGGAAGGAAATCTGCCATCCTTAGCTAGTCTGGCCTACATGTGACTCCAGTGGTGGAATTTTCCGCTCCCGGGAAAAATCGGGAAGACCGTCGTGAACTCGGCCGAGTTTCACGACGGCCTCGGAGCCCGCTCCTCTCACCGTATTCACCCCCACCCGAGGGGCTAGGAGCGGTGCTCCGTTATTCTCGGCCGCCGGGCCTTGACGCTTGCCGAGAATGACGCAATGGCAGCGCCTATGTGATGTCAGCCGCGCATGCGCAGGTTGACCGGCTCCAACCCGCGCATGCGCGGCTGACGTCACGACGGCTGACGGCTCAAACCTGCGCATGCTCAGTGGCAGTCTTCCCCTCCGCTGCCCCGCAAGACGTGGTGGCTTGATCTTGCGGGGCGGCGGAGGGGAAAGGGTGCGTCGCTTTGAGAAGCCGGCCTGACGATCGTTGGGCACCGATCGCGGGCCAGTCCCCTCCCGAGCACGGCCGTGGTGCTCACTCCCCTCTCCGCCCCCCACAAGCTTCAAACGGGCCTTTGCCACCCATGTTCACGACGGCAGCGACCAGGTGTGGTTGCCTCCGTCGTGAAACGGTCGTGAACGGCAGGCCGCTCGGCCCATCCGGGTCAGAGAATCGCTGGTTGCCGTGAAAAACAGCGAGCGGCGATTCTTCCGAGTGGGGGGTGGGAGAATCGCGGAGGGCGCCAGGGGGGTGTGAAATTAGTCACCCGGCCCTCTCGCGATTCTCCCACCCGGCGTGGGGAGCGGGAGAATCGCGCCCAGCACCTACAGCAATGTGGTTGACTCTTAAACTCCCTTTGAAATGGGCCTAGCCAACCAAGGCCAATTCAAGGGCAATTAGGAATGGGTACATCCCATAACAGAATAAATAAATAATGCCAACCACATAGGATACAACTGGAGGCGCATTTGGATCAATTCAGGTTGGTCCCTTTAAACATCATCACCAGTAAAGTTTGACAACAGAAAGTAAGATTTCTGGACTGGAATCATAAATTGTGCTGCTGATACAAAGGGGGGGCAGGTCGTTTTACCGAGTTTGATGCTAAACTTGGAATATGTACAGTAGCATAATGGTTATTTTGCTGGAATATTAATTCAGGGACCAGGACAAACAATCTGGAGCTCGACGCTCAAATGCCACGATTGCGGTTTGAAAATTTCGATTCAGTTCATTAATGAAACCAGACGGATTGTTGTAAAAACCCAACTGCTTCACCCCTGTCCCGAACATCCCGATCCAACTGGCATAAATGTGACTCCACAGCCACAGCAATGTGGTTGACACTTAAATAGCCTAAACCCCCACTCAATTGCGCAGAAAGGAACATAATAGGAATAAAACAGGATGGGTCAATTGACATTGACTTATTCACTCACTCTATGGTACTATAGACACAGCAAAGGCACTGCCAACTCTTTCACCCTGCAAAGTCCTCCTCAACAAGCTGCCCCAAAATTGTTTCATGATCTGAGGAATTACGAATGGTGCTGAATATTGTGCGATCGTGAGCGACCATCCTTATCTTTGACTTTACGATGGATGGAAGGTCGATGAAGCAGCTGAAGATGGCTGGGCCCAGCACACTACCCTGGGGAACTCCTGCAGTGATGTATCGGGACCATAATCTTCTGTTATGGACCAGACCCCCAGCTTCGCAGCATGATACAGATAGGGACAAGTCACTTTTTTTAGAGTATATTAAGTTTGAGTCAAGTCACTTGCTAAGAGGAAAAATCTACAAGACAGGTTTGAATAAACAAAAATACATTTACTATTCAAGGTCAGAAAGATAAAACAATTTGCAACGTTTATCTTGTTGGAATTTAGAAGGATGCGGGGGGGGGGGGGTGAATCTTATAGAAACATATAAAATTATGAAGGGGATAGGATAGATGAGGGCAGGTTGTTTCCACTGGTGGGTGAAAGCAGAACTAGGGGGCATAGCCTCAAAATAAGGGGAAGTAGATTTAGGACTGAGCTTAGGAGGAACTTCTTCACCCAAAGGGTTGTGAATCTATGGAATTCCTTTCCCAGTGAAGCAGTTGAGGCTCCTTCATTACATGTTTTTAAGGTAAAGATAGATAGTTTTTTGAAGAATAAAGGGATTAAGGGTTATGGAGTTCGGGCCAGAAAGTGGAGCTGAGTCCACAAAAGATCAGCCATGATCTCATTGAATGGCGGAGCAGGCTCGAGGGGCCAGATGGCCTACTCCTGCTCCTAGTTCTTATGTTCTTATGTTCTAACATTCAGGGTGAGATGAGGTGCATGTGAATTAACAGGCAGACTGTGGTTGAGTATACCATACTGCGCAATAAATGACAGATGTGACCAAGACAGATTCCGTGGATTTCTCAACATCCCCTCCAGAGGTCAGTAAACACTCTGGGTGGAATCATCCCCTTCCACCAGTGGCATATATCATGGCGGACAGGGGCAGTAGACACGGGGAGATTCAAACAATCAGTTTCTTTGAGGCCAGGGAAGGATGTCGGAATCTTGTTCTCCTGTTTAAATGTAGATTGATAGTAGATTGGCTTACCCTGCTGATGTACGTTTTACATCTCGGGAATGTTCATTAAAACCCCAACAGACCAGACACTTTGCTTTCCCATTAAATGTCCAATCCTGCCAGCTATAATTTCAACCGTTATGTTTCATGAATCGATGTGAAGTGCCGTGCACCTGGCGAGGAAGACTCCCAGGACATCACAGGTACTCAATACTGTTTGTATCATTCTGATGGCCATTCTTGGGTGCCACAAGACAAACTGGTGATGGTTTGCACAAAGGAGTAAGAAGGGAGTTTCCAGCAAGAGGAGGAGTGGATGAATGGCACGGAGGAGGGCTGGAAGGGCGATGTAGTATTTGAGATAGTGAGCCAAAGTATTGTGTAGGGTGGTGTCCATTGAGTCAATGGTGGAGTCCTGGTGGGGGAGAATTGAGGGTGCTGGCCGTAGGAGGGAACAGTTACAGTGAGAGGGAGAAGGGGATGTGACAAGGTGGAAGGCTCAGGGTGTGTGTTTGGCAGGTGTTGTTCTCAACGAGAGAACCACTGCGGGGAAAAGGAAAGGTTGGACAGGGTCAGGGTGGGCATGCGTACAATAATGGGAGTGGGCTCCGAGGGGAAGGAAGGCATTTGGAGGCAGATGGCCAGAACTATTTACAATGGTTTTACACCCAGGCTATCAGTGTGTATTTAAAACATCTTCATTTTCTTATCCTACCACATCTTGGTGCATCCCCGCCATCTGCATCAGAGGTGGATGCAGCCCTGTTGTCTCAGTTGACTTTGGTAGGCCTCCTATGGAGGTTTGAGGCCTGATGGGCTCCAGCCTGTTTTGAGTCTCATCCTGTGGGGCAGACGCACCCTCCTCAGCCTGACCAGCTGGAGTTGATTGGGTAACAGTCAGAGGAGTCTGAAGTTGCAACATATCCTTGAAGAGTCCTGGGTGGATATCCATGGGCGTCCGGCTGAGGCTTTTCCTCCTGTTGGGTGCCTGAAGGCCTCACCCGTACTCCTTGAGAGGAAGGGGCACTTGGAGGAAGGTCGAGGTGCCCTGTCCCCCTCTCGCATGGACGGTACTGAAACCCAGCCATGGATATGGACCAGTGAGCTGAACATCGACATTGGGAAGTTGCTGGAGTCCATGATCAAGGATTTCATAGCACAGCATTTGGAAAGCAGTGGTGTAATCAGACAATTCATGGATTTACGAAAGGGAAATCATGCTCGGCAAATCTACTAGAATGCTTTGAAGATGTTGACCAGGGAGAACCGGTGGATGTGGTTTATTTAAACTTTCAGAAAGCTTTCAACTAGGTCTCACAAAGCAGATTAATATGTAACATTAAAGCATGGAATTCTGGGTAGTGTCTTGAGATGGATAGAAAACTGGTTAGCAGACAGGAAGCAAAAGGTTGGAATAAATGGGTCTTTTACTGATTGGCAGGCAGTGACTAGTGGGGTACTGCAGGGATGTGTGCTCGGACCCCAACAGTTCACATTATATATTAATGATTTGGATGAGGGAACTACATGTATAATTTCCAAATTTGCAGATGATACAAAGTTGGGTGGGAGGGTGAGCTGTGAGGAGGATGCAGAGATGCTTCAGTGGGATTTGGACAGGCTGAGTGAGTGGGACAATGCATAGCAGATGCAGGGTAATGTGGATTCACGTGAGGTTATCCACTTCAGCCACAAAAATAGGAAGACAGATTATTATTTGAATGGGTGTAAATTGAGAGAGGTGGATACTCAGCGAGACCTTGGCGTTCTTGTGCATCAGTCACTGAAAGTAAGCGTGCAGGTACAGCAGGCAGTAAAGAAGGCAAATGGTATGTTGGCCTTCATAGCCAGAGGATTTGAGTATAGGAATGGGGTAGATTTCATAGAATTTACAGTGCAGAAGGAGGCCATTCGGCCCATCGAGCCTGAGGAAGGATATTCTTATGATGGAGTGAGTGCAGCGAAGGTTTACCAGGCTGATTCCTGGGATGGTGGGACTGTTAAATGAGGAGAGACTAAGTTGGTTACGATTATATTCATTGGAGTTTAGAGGAATAAGAGGGGATCTCATAGAAACATATAAAATTCTAACAGGATAAAAAGGATAAAAAGTTGTGTAATTTCAGGAAGGAATTCGATTAGGCTCTTCGGGCTAAAGGATCAAGGGTTTTGAGGGGAAAGGCTGGATCAGGATATTGAACTTGATGATCAGCCATGGAGCAGGTTCGAAGGGCCGAATGGCCTCGATTTGCTTCTGTTTTCTATGTTTCTACACAATGATGGAATGCAGGTCCTGCGGGTTCCCTCCTGTTGTCGGCCATCTTGGCCCATGAGCAGGGATGGATTAAACGCCAGTACAGTGGATGAAATAGCAGGTTGAAGGCTGGAAATCCTGCGGAGAGTACCTCATCTCCTTACTCCATGAACATCTACAAGGCACAAGTCAGGAGTATGATGGATTACCCTCCACCTGTCAGGATGAGTGCAGCTCCAACAACGCTGAAGAAGCTCGACACCATTCAGTCCAAGTAGCTGGCTTGATTGACACCCCACCCATCTCCCTCAATATCAACTCCCTTCAGCACCGATGCACATCCGTGTGTACCATCTAGACGTCTTAGATACCGCCTTTTATACCCACCACCTCCACCCTCTAGAATTAAAGGGAATATGGAACCACCATCTGCAAGTTCCCCTCCCAGCCGCACACCATCCTGCCTTTGAAGTGCATCGCTCTCCCTTCATTGCTACTGGGTCAATACCCCAGAAATCCCTCCCTAACAGCACTGTAGGTGTATTTACATGCCTCCTATTTTCCTCCCCCGCCCCTTTTTCCCTTTTCTTCCCTTACTGCTGACGTTCAGTTTTTGTTAAAGAAATCGATGAATCGCTGCCAACTCCGGGCGAATCCCTGTGTTGATCCTTGTGGTAAACCACTGTTGCACCTATATTAGGTGATGTATGGTAGGACCTGTACTATAGGTCCGTCGGTAGCCCCTGCCGGCTGGCTCCGGAGTATAAATATGTGTGTCCTCCATGCTGCAGCCATTTCGCCAGCTGCTGTGGGAGGCCACATATCTTAGAGCAATAAAGCCTCAGTTGTACCCAACTCAAGTCTTTGTGCAATTGATGGTGCTTCAATCCTCTTAGGACGAACTTGATTTTCCCCAGACTGAGAAATTCCACAATATCACTGACCCACGCTCCTGATTTTGGGGGCTCCGAGTCCCCCCATCTCAGCAAGATCTGTCTCCGGGCCACCAGGGAGGAGAAAGCCAGAATATCGGCCTCCCTCCCCCCCTTTTCCCCCGGATCTTCCAACACCCCAAATATTGCTAATTCTGGACTCGGAGTTACCCTGTCTTCCAGGACTTCCGACATAACATCTGCAAATCCCTGCCAGAGTTCCCTCACTTTCGGACATGCCCAAAACTTATGAACATGGTTGGCCGGGCTACCCCCACACCGGCTGTCCTCCACCTCCTCGAAGAACCGACTCATCCCAGCTACCGTCATGTGGGCCCTGTGGACTACCTTGAACTGAATCAAGCTGAGTCTAGCACAGGACGAGGATGCATTTACCCTTTTCAAGGCTTTTTCCCACAGTTCAGTTTCCAGTTCTCCTCCCAGCTCCTCTTCCCACTTCCTCTTCATCTCTCTGATAGGGGCCCCTTCCCACTCCAACAATTCCCTGTATATGTCCGAAACCTTCCCACCTCCAACCCCTGTTTTTGACAGCACTTTATCCTGTAGTCCCCTCAGGCAGAGGCGAGGAAAGCTTGGGACCTGTCTCCGTACAAAGACCCGCACTTGAAGATACCGAAACCCGTTCCCACCTGGCAAATCAAACACCTTCTCTAATGTCTCCAAGGTCGGAATGCCCTCCTGGCTGAATAGATCCCCAAACCTCTCAATTCCTGCCCCCTGCCATACCTGAAAGCCCCCTCCAGCCACCCCGGGACAAACCGGTGATTGTCACAGATCGGTGACCACACTGACGCCCCCTCCAGCCTCATTTGCTGCCTCCATTGCCCCCACACCCTCAGGGCTGCCACCACCACAGGACTTGTGGGGTACCAAGCCGGCGAGAACGGCAGGGGCGCCGTCAGTAAAGCCTCCAGACTCGTGCCTTTACAGGATGCTGCCTCCATCCGCTCCCAGACCGACCCCTCCCCCACTACCCACTTCCTGACCATTGGTACGTTGGCAGCCCAGTAATAGTTAATAAAGCTCGGGAGAGCCAATCCCCCTTCCCGCGGGCCTGTTCCAGGAGTGTCCTCCTTACTCTCGGGGTTTTACCCGCCCATATAAACCTCAATATCGCCACATTCATTCTTCTTAAAAAAGCCTTTGGGACAAAAATCGGGAGACACTGAAAAAAGAAAAGCCGTCTCGGAAGGACAGTCATCTTCACCGTTTGAACCCTCCCCGCCAGCGTCAGTGGGAGCCTGTCCCATCTACAAAAATCCCTTCTCATTTGATCCACTGAAAATGAAATAAAAATTGATTGTCACAAGTAGGCTTCAAATGAAGTTACTGTGAAAAGCCCCTAGTCGCCACATTCCGGCGCCTGTTCGGGGAGGCTGGTACGGGAATTGAACCATGCTGCTGGCCTGCCTTAATCTGCTTTAAAAGCCAGTGATTTAGCCCTGTGCTAAACCAGCCCCTGCTTTGCCCAAATTTAACTAGTGAAGCTGCCTCCAATCCTTGGCCTCTTGAATCCCCAGATACCTAAAACTCTTCCCAACCACTTTAAAAGGTAACTCCTTCAGCCTCCTTTCCTGCCCCTGTTCCTGAATCACAAACATCTCGCTTTTTCCCATATTTAACCTACAGCCTGAAAATCGCCCAAATTTCCCACCAGGTCCATGATATAAAGCAACAAAGTCAAAGAGTTTCAAAGTCATCTCTCGAGACTCCATTTCCCTGGATTCCCAAGACTGTACTCCAGCACCAACTCATAGACACAACATCAGCTCTTTGGCTGTGTCAATCAGAATACAATAATAATAATCTTCATTGTCACAAGTAGCCTTACATTAACACAGCAATTAAGTTACAGTGAAAAGCCTCCAGTCGCAACACTCCAGCACCTGTTCGGATACACAGAGGGAGAATTCAGACTCCGCACAGACAGTGACCCAAGCCGGGAATCGAAGCTGGATCCGTGAAGAAACAGTGCTAACCATTGTGCTACCGTGCCGCCCAACTCCTGTTCCAAAGGGTTACCTTTGCCTCAACAGTTCGCAGCTTGGAGTCACCAACCTTCTGCTGCCTTTTTAGATCTTCAGGCATCCTCCTTTGCCCCCATTACTTAAAGTCTGCCAGCCACAGCCCCTTTTCTGTATCAGCCTTTGATCCTCTCTCTTTATTCTTAACTGTCTCCTCTCCCTGCCTCCTCTCCCTGTCTCCTCCCCCTATCCCCTCCCCCCCTGCCCCCTGTTCGATGCTCTTCTGTGAATAAGGTGGCTCGCTCCTGGCCACATGACCCTATTGTTTGCAGTGTTTTCTTTTGTGGGCAGATCCAATGGGCTTGGGTACTCACCCCGGAGGACGTCAAATGCTGCACTGCACATGTGCAGCCTATTCCCAGTTCACACATGCTCAGAAACCCCTGGGGCCCCCAGGCCTTGGAGTTCCTGCCCCCTGCGGTAAGTCTGGATGCCATAATATTTCGTCTGTGCGACAATGATTCTAACCAGTGGAGAGTTTCCCCCCAGATTCTGCTGAGCTTCAACTTCACGAGGGCTCCTTGATGCAGCAAGACCTGGGTAAGACTTGGCTGATAAGTGGCAGGTAACCTTTGTGCCACACATGTGCCAGGCCATGTCCATCTCCAAGAAGCGCTGGTTAATAGCCTCACCTTGAGAAGACATTGCAATTGTTGAATCCCATCAGGGGAACATTGAGCAGAAACCAAATTGGAGAAATTGCATAAATACTGGAACAAAACAGAAAATGCTGGATAAACTCAGTAGATCTGGCAGCATTTCTGGAGACTGAAACGGAGTTAACATTTCAAGTCTTTATGACTCATCTTCAGAGCGGAAGGGAATTCGAACTGTGATGGGTTATAGAGTTTGAAGGGGGGGGGTTGAGGAGGTTGAGCAGAATAGAAAGTCAGGGATAGGTTGGAGCGAAGGAGAGATTGATAAAGATGCCATGGACGAAAGGCAAAGAGAGTGTCAATGGTGACAAGGGCTGGAGAGGGTGTTGATAACGGCAGATAGGTGAGGCAGCAGAACGTGTTACTGGGAGAACAAATGTCTGTGAAAACAAAACTAAAGAACAGGACAGCACGGTAGCATGATGGTTAGCATAAATGCTTCACAGCTCCAGGGTCCCAGGTTCGGTTCCCGGCTGGGTCAGTGTCTGTGCGGAGTCTGCATGTCCTCCCCGTGTGTGCGTGGGTTTCCTCCGGGTGCTCCGGTTTCCTCCCACAGTCCAAAGATGTGCGGGTTAGGTGGATTGGCCATGCTAAATTGCCCGTAGTGTCCTAAAAAAGTAAGGTTGGGGGGGGGTTGTTGGGTTACGGTTATAGGGTGGATACGTGGGTTTGAGTAGGGTGATCATTGCTCGGCACAACATCGAGGGCTGAAGGGCCTGTTCTGTGCTGTACTGTTCTATGTTCTATGTTCTATTAACAAGTGACAGATGGCCCAGTGGGTGGGGGGTGGGTTTGCTTTGGGGCAAATCGTTTTTTGACACTAATCATCTGAGGAGACATTGGACAGGGGCTGAAAACCTTTGCTAAAGGGATAGGTTTTAAGGGGGCTCTTAAAGGACAGAGGTTTAGGGAGTGTTCAAAGTTCAGGGCAGCTGCACACATGGCCACTCAGAATGGAGAGATGGGAATCAGGGAGATGTGCGCGAGGGGTTAATGGCACGCGCGAGATTTGGGGGCTTAGCAGTGGGGCACAGCAAGTCGGGAAATTGGGAATCTCCTCCTATCACCTCCGTACTTGCCGTTTTCTTGCCTGAACGTCACAATGTTCAAATCTGTGCCTGGAATCTGGACTCTTGACCAGATGTCACCCCAGATGTTTCCTAGGTGGGAGATTCTGCATGAATTGCATCGGATCCAGGAATTAAAATGTCCCGGAATTCCCATCGACCAGCCTCGGAAGGTATCCCCCTCACCCTGCACCCCATCCTACACCCAAACCCACCCTCCCTCACCGCCACTACCCGGGTTAAAATCAACCCCAGAGAGTTTCTCTTCAGTCAGGACTGGCATTGGTTCAAATTCTTCTAAAATGCAAGAGCATTACTGTGTCGGCTTTGTATTTTCATAAGTATTTCTATGTCACCGCTGTGTGAAGGAATGAAAAAATATAAACGGAACTACTGAAAAGTAGCTTTATTTTAATAAAAAATATTGGTGCTTCCTGGTATGTGGAAATGGCTAGGAAACATCAGAAAAACTTACTGACAGAAAGGCCCTTAAACAGAGGCCGTCAGAAGCATTTCAACATTCTCTCAGACTGGGAACTCACTTCAGAACCACAGAGGAATCCTGCAGTAGACAGATTTTTAAAAAAAAAAGTTTAAGGCGAGGGTTGCCTTTTAACGGCAATGCTTTACCATGGGACGAACGCAGTGGATGTACCACGACACTCCTCAGGCCAAATTTTACACTCCGTCCCGGCGGGATTTGAGGCGGTGGGGGTGGGGGTGCTGAAATCACCTGGACAGGTTTCCCTCTGGATTCCCGCCTGCCCCAACCTGGAAGCAATTTTACACGGGGTGGGCAGGGCCTCGGGGGAGGGGAAGGGGGCAGAGGCCTACCCTTGCCCCGGTTGAGGCCCTTTGGTGGCCAATTAATGCCCACTTCAGGGCCTTTTCCAACCCAGCCTCAATTTCTAGGCTTGTGGGTGGATGTCAGATTGGGGTGGGGGGGGCAATAGAAAAAGTTAACAACATAAATCTCAGGCAGTAAGGGTGGGGGGGAGGGGGGGGGGCGTGGAACCGCCAACGGGAGACCACTTCTGATGCTGGGCACTGGGCGCTATGGTAGTCACCACTGTTTGTATATAATACATATATGAGAAGTAATACGGTAAGGCTCTCAGCCGGGTAAGATCAAAAATGATAAAATCTTGAGGTGGATGATCGAGCCCTCCACCTACAATTACGAGATTTTGTATCGCCCCGGGAAGCTCAACGAGCCCCCGATGCCCTGTCCCGAGGTACATGTGCCAGCGCACAAGTGGACCGACTCCGGGCCCTACACGATGGTCTCTGTCACCCAGGGGGTCACTCAGTTCTTTCACTTCATAAAGGCCCGCAACCTACCCTCCATTGCCGAAGTCAGGGCTATCACCAGAGACTGCCAGGTCTGCGCGGAGTGTAAACCGCACTTCTACCGGCCAGACTGTGCGTGCCTGGTGAAGGCCTCCCGACCCTTTGGGCGCCTCAGCGTGGACTTCAAAGGGCCCCTCCCCTCCTCCGACCGAAACACATACTTCCTTAACGTGTTCGATGAATACTCCAGATTCCCCTTCGCCATCCCATGCCCCGATATGACGTCTGCCACAGTCATCAAAGCCCTCAACACCACCTTCGCTCTGTTCGGTTTCCCCGCTTACATCCACAGCGACCGGGGATCCTCCTTCATGAGTGGTGAACTGCGTCAATTCCTGCTCAGCAAGGGCATCGCCTCGAGCAGGACGGCCAGCTATAACCCCCAGGAAAATGGGAAGGCGGAGAGGGATAACTGGATGGTCTGGAGGGCCGTCCAGCTGGCCCTACAGTCTAAAATCTCCCGGTCTCCCGCTGGCAGGAAGTCCTTCCCGACGCCCTCCACTCAATCCGATCGCTACTTTGCACTGCGACTAATGCAACCTCATATGAACGTCTCTTTGCCTTCCCCAGGAAGTCCACCTCCGGGGTTTGGCTCCCAACGTGACTGGCAGCTCCAGGACCCGTTCTCCTCTGCAAGCACGTGCGGCTCCACAAGGCGGACCCATTGGTTGAGAGGGAACAGCTACTCCATGCAAACCCACAGTGGTGTACCCCGACAGCCGCCAAGACACAGTCTCCCTCAGGGACCTGGCACCAACTGGCTCCCAACACCCCCCCCCCCAACTGCCCCGGCGCCACCCATCCTCCCCCCAGCGCACCTCACCACAGCCCCCGCTCCTGGACGATCCGTCCTCCCCTTGGCCCCACCCGGGACTGCGGCGCTCACAGCGGAGGATCAAGGCACCCGATCAGCTGAATTTGTGAACTTTCCCCAAACTGTACACTTTAAAAATGCTCACATACCTTGTAAACAGTTTTTCCACCACCCCTGCTGGATTCTTTTTTAACGTGGTGAATGTGGTAGTCACCACTGTTTGTATATAATATGTATATGAGAAGTAATACGATAAGGCTCCTGTACTACAGGTATGGGGGTAGATCCCTGCCTGCTGGCTCCGCCCAGTAGGCGGAGTATAAATGTGTGGGCTCACCGAGCTGCAGCCATTTCAGCAGCAGCTGCGGGAGGCTACACATCTCTGCGTAATAAAGCCTCGATTACTCTCTACCCGCGTCTCGTTGTAATTGATAGTGCATCAGGCGCCTCCCCTGAAGACCCAGAGACCTCTGTTCCTTCCTCCCCTCCCGCCCCCCCCCCTCCCCCCGGTCTATCCCTTGGGATCCCAATCACTGCCCTCAAAACCTCCACAGGTGTCCCCTATCCGCCTCTCCCTGGCACCCCTACACAGCATCCACGCCCCGTCACTTAGTCCCAGGCACGTTGAGGGGCTGTCACCTCCGGCCACAGTAGTGCCTGGAAGGATTCTGATTGGCCAGCAGCTCACAAGCACACAAGGGAGGGGGGGGGGGTGAAATGTTTTTGGGGGTAGGCAGGAATGTGGGGTTGGGGTTACAATGAGGTCAGGCGAGATCTTACTGAATGGAGGAGCAGCCCTGAGGTGTCGAATGGCCTCCTCCAGCTCCTAAATTGCATGTCTGTATGTCCTGCACACAAATAGATGGACAGGATTATGGTCACAAACACAGAAGCAGTCACGCTTCCAAATACCCACATTGTTACCAGTGCACACACAAACAGGCATGCACACAAACACCTAGCCGCGTACATGTGATCATGCAGACAAATACACACATGCATTTTCGCGGTATAAAACCAATTCAAGGGGCAGCAAATTAACAATGGGCCAGCTTGAACTCAATCTGTGGAGGTGCTGGGAAATTCCCACTGGGAAATCCATGGGGATCATTGTTTAAATTTCCCTTGCTACAGAAAGACAAGCCTCGTCTTTCCTAAGAGTGATTTAAGAGGTGTATCCCATCTTTATCTAAAGTGGGAGAAGGCAGCCACTGTGGGTCACATTGGCAGATTTCCCAATCTCGGAGGGGAATGTAAAGAATGACCCATCTGATCCCACCCCTACTCGGGGCTGGTTTAGCACAGAGGGCTAAACAGCTGGCTTCTAATGCAGAACAAGGCCAGCAGTGCGTGTTCAATTCCCGTACCGGTCTCCCCGAACAGGCGCCGCAATGTGGCGACTAGGGGCTTTTCACAGTAACTTCAATGAAGCCTACTTGTGACAAAAAGTGATTATTATTATTACTCCACACCACCATCACCACCAATGTTAATGTGGCTTGCAAGGTTTTTTTTATCCTTTCACGGGATGTGGGCATTGCTGGCTAGGCCAGCATTAATCGCCCATCCCAAATTGATCCCTAATACGGCGGCACGGCAGCACAGTGGTCAGCACTGTTGCCTCATAGCACCAGAGATCCAGGTTCGATTCACAGCTTGGGTCACTGTCTGCATGTTTGCCCCGTGTCTGCGTGGATTTTCTCCGGGTGCTTCGGTTTCCTCCCACAAGTCCTGAAAGATGTGCTGTTAGGTGAATTGGACATTCTGAATTCTCCCTCCGTGTACCCGAACAGGCGCCGGAGTGTGGCAACTAGGGGCTTTTCACAGTAACTTCATTGCAGTGTTAATGTATGCCTACTTGTGTCACTAATAAAGATTATTATTATTGTCTTTGAGAAAGTGGTCGTGAACCACCTAACAATCATTGAAAAACCTCCCCCCGAGGGGCTGGTTTAGCACACTGGCCTAAATAGCTGGCTTTTAAAGCAGGCCAAGGCAGGCCAGCAGCACGGTTCAATTCCCGTACCAGCCTCCCCGAACAGGCGCCGGAATGTGGCGACTAGGGGCTTTTCACAGTAACTTAATTGAAGCCTACTTGTGACAATAAGCGATTTTCAATTCATTTTTCATTTTCTACGAGCATACTGGATTGAGACAGATCAGGGTGTCACAACGCAGTGTTGTACTATTCTTGGAGAGAAAGCCAAGAACAAGATCAGGGAAATTAATCAAGACAACTCCGACGCTAACCCTGTGAAGTCTGAGACTTCGGAGGAGGTGTAGGAGGACGTGAATATAATAGGGATGAAGTCTCGGGGAGGGGGGTTGATGGAGAGTAAAGGGTTAACATCAGATCCATACATGTGCTGACGTATTAATGACATCAGATCACAAGACTGAGAAGTAAGAGAGATCATGAAGGAGGAGTGGCTCCAATACCGTGTAGAGGTCCAAATATGTAAAGATTTGCTGTAAATAAATAGTAATAGCTTTGAGAAACTACAGACTTAAGCAGCATAGGATAGACAATCCCCCAAATCCTCGTTTAGACCATGACCACATAATGAAGTGGGATTGTCCTGCTCCCAGCCCTCTCCATTCAGGCATGATCCCCAAACCTTGGTTAAAATCAAGCCTGTAAGGAGCCACGGTAGAACTCAGGCACCGCCTGAAGTTTTAATTCTTTCATTGACTGCAAACTCTTCACTATTCTGTATTGTACAAACACACAAGGGATCATTTAAAGGTTTTCCTAAAGCCTGATTTGTATGCACCAGAACTGACGATATAATTAACAACCGCACATGGGTCAACAATAAATTATCTCCATCAGGGGATCGTCAGGAATGAGCTTTAATTAGGTTACTTATTTGTGAATTTGACTGCCTGCTTTTTTTCTTTTAAATCAATACCTCATTAAAAAGCTTTGTAATGAATTTACCAAGGGAGTTTATGCTTTAATATTGTGCTTTAACAATGACACCAACTCATTGAGGACAAAATCCAATTTGCTCAGTAAAGCCCTTTTTTACGCAGAGTGTCAATGTGAGGGAAATAGTGTCGCTTCTTGTTTCTGGTACCCGCTATCAGAGCCATGGCGCCCGAATTTGGGTGGAGCGGGAATATCTGTTGCCTCAACTTTAAAATCAGGAAGGCAAGTTGCAAACGCTTCATTGGGAGAATGTTGTGGGAATAATGGAATTATGAATAAGTTGTTCGGAAGGAGAATGGGCCCAGCAGGTGCATGGTTGCAAAAGCTGCTCTCCAGCATTGTGCTGAGGACTGAGTTCAAAGCCCATTCCAGAGAATCTTGGCTGTCTATCCCAGTGCAGCACTGCGGGAGCGCTGCGCTGCCAGAGGGGGATGTCTTTCCGTCGAGATGTTCAACTGAGACCCTCCCTGCCTTCTCTGGTGGGCATGGGAGATCCCATGGCACTATTTCAAACAGGAGCCAGGGTGGGGGTTCTCCCAATTATTAATCCCTCAGCCGACATCACCAAGCTGATCGATTATCTCTTCATTGCCTGTTTTGTGGATGTTGCTGTGTGCAAATTGATTGCCACACTTCCTACATTGATGACAATAACAAAAGTCCTTCTCTTGCTTAAAAGTGCTTTGGAATGACGAGATTGTGGAAGATGTGATATAAATGTATTTCGGCCTTTCTTCTATCTGTGAGGATTGCTAATGTGGCAATGCTCAGAGCCAAAATTAGGCCCAGTTCTGTTCTGTGGGTCAAAGCACGGGGGCAGCACGGTAGCACAAGTGGATAGCACTGTGGTTTCACAGCACCAGGGTCTCAGGTTTCGATTCCCTGCTGGGTCACTGTCTGTGCGGAGTCTGCACGTTCTCTCCGTGTCTGCGTGGGTTTCCTCCGGGTGTTCCGATTCCTCCCACATTCCAAGACGCGCAGGTTAGGTGGGTTGGCCGTGATAAATTACCCTCAGTGACCAAAAGCTTAGGAGGGGTTATTGGGTTACGGGGATGGGGTGGAAGTGAGGGCTTAAGTGGGTCGGTGCAGACTCGATGGGCCGAATGGCCTCCTTCTGCACTATATGTTCTATGTACATGAG
This sequence comes from Scyliorhinus canicula, assembly GCF_902713615.1. Taxonomy (NCBI): domain Eukaryota; kingdom Metazoa; phylum Chordata; class Chondrichthyes; order Carcharhiniformes; family Scyliorhinidae; genus Scyliorhinus; species Scyliorhinus canicula. The sequence goes on along the minus strand of NC_052152.1, from coordinate 202,553,154 downwards.
CTGTTTAGCACACTGGGCTAAATTTCTGTCTTTGAAAGCAGACCAAGGCAGGCCAGCAGCACGGTTCAATTCCTGTACCAGCCTCCCCGAACAGGCGCCGGAATGTGGCGACTAGGGGCTTTTCACAGTAACTTCATTGAAGCCTACTCGTGACAATAAGCGATTTTCATTTTCATTTCATTTCATTTTCATGAGGAATGACGTTGACAGTCCTCCTGAGCTCAGTTAATGCAAGGCCCTTCCTGCGAACACTCAGAGCAGATTTGGATGGTAACCCTGGTCCCACAAGGTGATCAGAGAGTGGGATATCACTGGAGGCGGAATAGTCCATGCCCTGCAATTGCCCTCATTATACTCGCTTGTCAATCTTTGTCATACCTTAAACAGCTCCTAATGCTCTTGCTTGTAAATTGATGAGAGTGAGTCTGGTACATGAAGCTTCCCTCCACGCCCAGCACTCTGTAACATTTTAAAGGATTTATATCTAAACTGTGGAGTTTGGGGATACCAACACTCCAGAATTGTCCTGGAGTCTGAGGAATTACTAATTAATCTCACACTGCTGCGAGCAAATCTGAGGAAAATAAAATCATGGGGCATTGTAAAATTGTGTCTTGTTATCAGAGCTTAGACATAAATTCTTCAAATTTTGCGGAGTGCTGGGCGTGGAGGGAAGCATCATGTACCAGGCTCACTGTCACCGTTTTACAAGTCAGAGCATTAGGAGCTGTTTAAGATACGACAAAGGTTGACAAGCGAGTGTAATGAGGGTGATTGCAAGGCACGGACTATTCAGCTTCCAATGGCAGCACGGTAGCAGAAGTGGATAGCATTGTGGCGTCACAGCACCAGGGTCCCAGGTTCGATTCCCCGCTGGGTCACTGCCTGTGCGGAGTCTGCACGTTCTCCCCGTGTTTGCGTGGGTTTCCTCCGGGTGCTCCGGTTTCCTCCCACAGTCCAAAGACGTGCAGGTTAGGTGAATTGGCCATGATAAATTGCCCTTAGTGACTAAAAAGGTTAGGAGGGGTTATTGGGTTACGGGGATAGGGTGGAAGTGAGGGCTTAAGTGGGTCAGTGCAGACTCGATGGGCCGAATGGCCTCCTTCAGCACTGTATGTTCTACTTTCTATATCCCACTGTGTTTGCAATTTTCTTTGAAGATTTTTGCTTCCTAGTGCGAAAAATGGTGTGGAGGAGGAAAGCTGATTGACTTGAATAGAATTTACATTTTAACCTTTCTGAAGCTCTGGTTAGGCCACAACTGGAGTATTGCATCCAAATTAGTTCACCACACTTTTAGGAAGGGTGTAAGAGTCCTTGAGAAGGTGTAGAACAAAGAACAAAGAAAATTACAGCACAGGAACAGGCCCTTCGGCCCTCCCAGCCTGCGCCGATCCAGATCCTTTACCTAAACCTGTTGCCTATTTCTCCAAGGATCTACTTCCCTCTGTTCCCTGCCCGTTCATATGTCTGTCCAGATGCATCTCAAATGATGCTATCGTGCCCGCCTCTACCACCTCCGCTGGCAAAGCATTCCAGGCACGCACCACCCTCTGCATAAAAAACTTTCCACGCACACCTCCCTTAAACTTTCCCCCTCTCACCTTGAAATTGTGACCCCTTGTAATTGACACCCCCACTCTTGGAAAAAGCTTGTTGCTATCCACCCTGTCCATACCTCTCATAATTTTGTAGACCTCAATCAGGTTCCCCCCCACCCAACCTCCGTTTTTCCAACGAAAACAATCCTAATTTACTCAAACTTTCTTCATAGCTAGCACCCTCCATCCTGGTGAACCTCCTCTGCACCCTCTCTAAAGCATCCACATTCTTCTGGTAATGTGGTGACCAGAACTGCACGCAGTATTCCAAATGTGGCCTAACCAAAGTCCGATACAACTGTAACATGACCTGCCGACTCTTGTACTCAGTACCCCGTCCGATGAAGGCAAGCATGCTGTATGCCTTCTTGACCACTCTATCGACCTGCATTGCCACCTTCAGGGTACAATTGACCTGAACTCCCAGATCTCGCTGTTACATCAATTTTCCACAGGACTCTTCCATCGACCATATAGTCCGCTCTTGAATTAGATCTTCCAAAATGCATCACCTCGCATTTGCCTGGATTGAACTCCATCTGCTATTTCTCTGCCCAACTCTCCAATCTATCTCTCGAGGAGATTTAACAACATTGTTATGTTAAGGATACATATGTACATCAGTAAGACAACCTCTTGGGTGGATGTCTGTCTCGTTTTGGCAGAACACGACGTTCAGGAACTTGGTTCTTCGGGGTACTAGGAGTGTCTTCCTGTTCATTGGTCAGTGTTACATCTGGAGAAACCAACTCAGGATCTGTCTCTGGTTGTGTGGATGATTCTGTTGGAACAGAGTTTGTAATTTTGGCAGTTGTAGTCCTCAAGTCGGGCATGTCACAGTCCATACTCTCTGTGGTAAAAACATCTGGTACAGATTCTGTACTCTCACTACATGCAGACAATAATTGGTCAGTGTGCCGACAGCAAATTCGCTCATGGTCAGATTATGGTCTGACTACAATTTTTCATTTTTCATCTGTAGTGTAATTTCTCGCAAGGACACATTCCCCACGGTTAAAGACTCTGCTTTTGGAGTGTTGATCTCTTTGAGCCACTTGTGTCTGATGTTGTTGTCTGACTATCTCTGAAGTTGAAGAGGGGGGGGGGGGGGGGGGGTAAAAGGTCGAACTGTGTGTAAAGTTTCCTTTTGACCATTGTGGTGAATTATAAACACTAATAATCCACACTGTATTGTACAACATGTGTTGAGCCTGTACCTTGTACTAGATCATGTGTAGTTGCGCGGCTCTACCCATAGGGGGAGATGAGGAGCTTGTACTGGGCTCCACCCTTGGCTCCGCCCATGGCTCCGCCCATGGCTCCTCCCCCTAACCGGAAGTATAAAGGTTGCTGTTGTGAGCCTGCCTGCCAGTTCATCTAGAGTTCATCTCATCACAGGCAGGCTCTGTTGTAAGACGATTAAAGCCACTGTTCGCTTCTAACCACGTGTTGCGTGAATTGATGGTCTCATCAACCATTAGCACAGCCGGTGAGCTTTGTGTTGTTGAATGTGCAGTGTTTCTGTATGTGATAGAAAGCTATTGATACGTTTAAGTAGAGAGCCTTTATCCTTTGAAACCTTCACTGTGCGCTTGAGTGATTATACGGAATGTTCACCTAAGACATAGCTGGATGCTCAGGGGAAGATTTGGATGGATGCCACACCCCTTCAGGGAGTCCTCGAATTCGGCTGATGTGAACTGGGCACCGTTATTGCTCACGAGTTGTTCAGTTTGCCAGAAGCTTCTAAATACCTTGTCAAGCTTTTCCATGGTCTGTTACCTAGGTGTCAGTTTCATGATGGCAACATCCACTATGACCAAAAACACGTGTCCTTCGACTGGTCCCACATATTCAACATAGATTTTTGCCATGGCCTGGTAGGTCATTCCCGTGGATGCAAAGGTTGTGGTGGAGGCACATTTCTCTACGCAGCGCAGAATTGGCCATAACCCCACCTTCTCCTCTATTTGGCCATCCACCCGGGCCACCAGACGTAGCTTCTCACCAACTCCTTCACTCTAACTACACCGGGATGGCCCTCGTGCAGCTGTTCCAGCATTCTACCTCACACACACGGCGGAATGATTACTGTAATACCCACAACAATACTCCATTTTACGCTGTCAACTCAAGATGCCTGGTAGGATCGGGTTTAAGGTCTGGGTTCCTTCTATGCTCTTGTGTTAGAGTGTCTTTTTGAATCACTTCCAACACCTTCCCCATCACCGGATCTGTTTGGGTAAATTTTCAAACCTGAGAAGAAGTTACCGGAACATTTTCCACGTGAGCCAAATAGAATATGTGGTTGACGTGTTTATCAGATTTGTGCTTATTTTTTGGTCTTGTTGATCTTGCAGCAGCCGTCTGGACAAAGTGTCTGTTTTTGCACGCTGTTCAGACCTACGATATTCGTTGACATAATTATTTGCTGACAACTCCCAACATTGTAATTGACTAGCAGCGAGCGGAGGGATCCCCTTGTGTGGCCCAAACATTGTTGTTAAGTGATGATGGTCGGTCAATAGAGTAAATTGACGGTCAAATAAATATTGGTGGAACCTTCAAATATCAAAAATAACACAGAGCTTCTTTCTCAAGTTGAGTATAGTTGGACTCAGCGCTGGTCAACATTCTGGAAGCAAATGTTATTGGTTGCTCTTCGCCTGAAGGCATTATGTGGGAGACAACTGCTCCCACCCCATAGGGTGATGTGTTGCAAGAAAGCTGCAGTTTTAGTTTTGGGTTATAATGGAGCGATAACTCTGATTCTTGTAATACTTTTGACAATCCTTCGTCCAGAGCCAAGCTTGTTTGTTACAATGCAACGTGTGTAAAAGCTTCAGCCTTATTGCTAAGTGCTATATGAACTTTCCATAGTAAATTAATGATCCTAGAAACAACCTTAACTGAGTCATGTTCTGCAGTTGTGGAGCCTCCAGGATCTCCGACATCGCCTTGGGTTCTTTGTGAAGACCGTCTTGCTCAATGATGTGTCCAAGACACTGAATAGAAGATTTAAAAATTCACTTTCTTGGCCCTGAGATTATGTAGTCCAGCCTTGCTAGAGTAGCTTCTCAGTTGCCGAGCTTATATTCCTGAACTGACTTGACATTTTCGTGCTCGGTGAGTCTTCAGTTGGATCACTTGACTGGTAAAGTCACCCTGCAGACTTTGCCGTATTTTTCTTGGTACACTTCTTTTGTGCTGATGAAGGTTGGGGTGACCAACATGCCTTGGCAATGTGACCAACCTTGCCACAGTTTTTGCATTTGTTCTCCTTGCTCCAACAATCTCCAGCCACATGTCCCACCTGGTTGCAGCGATGACCTGGTAGGTTCTTGGTGGGCGTGCTTCTCACAGACTCCACCTTATGGACTTTAGCTCAAACTCCAATCAGAGAAGCTTCTCTGGCAGCGAGTTCCAGCGACGTTGTGATTTCTATAGCAGACTTAGGGTTACTGCCCCTTCAGTCGACAATTTCCTGTGGGTGGCTTCTTTCCTGAGACAACAAGCTAATCAGTCGGGAAGTGTATCATTCAAAGTCTGGCCACATTCACGGTACTTTGCAGCTTGCGCAGTTATGCAACTAATCGTGAACTATTTTCCCCTTCCCCCTGTGCACGATGGTGAAAACAGAATCTTTCAGTTATTAATAGTGGACGGGGAGAGAAAGATTCTTTTTTTTTTAATATAATTTTTATTGGAATTTTTTACAAAAAATATAAAACGTAACGACAAACAATGAAATGCAACAAAATAACCCATAATAACTGTAACACCCCCAGACCGTATCGACGCATGTATCCCATCCCCCACCTCCCAACCCCAATGAACAACAAAAGAACTTAAAAATAAATTTAAATTAAATAAATAAACATAGTCATCGTCCGCCCCTCCCCCCCCACCTTTCCCCTCCCCCTTCCCCCCCACCCCCCCGGGTTGCTGCTGCTACTGTCCCCGTACCCTATCGTTGAGCCAGAAAGTCGAGAAAAGGTTGCCACCGCCTAAAGAACCCTTGTACCGACCCTCTCAGGGCGAATTTGACCTTCTCTAGCTTAATGAAACCCGCCATGTCATTGATCCAGGTCTCCACGCTCGGGGGCCTCGCATCCTTCCATTGTAGCAAGATCCTTCCCCGGGCTACTAGGGACGCAAAGGCCAGCACACCGGCCTCTTTCGCCTCCTGCACTCCCGGCTCCACCCCAACCCCAAAAATCGCGAGTCCCCATCCTGGCTTGACCCTGGATCCCACCATCCTCGACACCGTCCTCGCCACCCCCTTCCAGAACTCCTCCAGTGCCGGGCAAAGAGAAAGATTCTTGTGAGACACTCGTTAACCCATCATGTGACCTGTCACCGGGTTCACCTGGGTGGACTAAATTCTGTAGCAACACAAATGTTTTCCTCCCAGCTGAGCTGAGAAAGGTCACAGTTTGCAGGCCTGCTGGTGTCAGCTTGGCCTTTCGTCATAAACGTTCCTTGTCTCCTTATCCTCATCAAACGTGTCCTTTTCTTCCGGTCATTTTTTGATTACAGCTCCCTGATCTGATCTACTCAGCCTGCAGCCTGTCTTCCCTGCTGCTTATTTTCTCTCTGTTTAAAGCAGACGCACTCACAGCGCACGAGCAGACCGGCTGCTTCTGAGCCCCGCTATCGATTCTCGGGCAGTAAGTTGCAGAGTTTCGGGCTGGTAGGTTTGCGCTCCTGCAGCACGTTTCCGTGCCTCGTGCCGGGTCTCCGCAGCTCCACCCACTACCACAGTAAGTGGCCTGAAAACTCCTCCATTTGAAATAAGCCCCCAGTAACTCACAGCTGTCCAATCATTTATTTTTTCCTTTCTGCAAACCCTTTTATTTGCATTAGCGCCAGTCGTGATTGACCGGCTGATTCGCCGACACCTGTGACAAACTGTACGGTGTCCACGTACTTACTTCCGAGATGTTTTTCTTTCCACAATGATGATTTCACCTTGGAAAATTGACAATATTTCTCCCAATCTCACTCGCAATGGTGATTTGGCCTGGATCTCCGTCTTTGAGCCCTTTTTCTGGCTCACAATATCATCATCGTTAAAAGCTGTTTTTCTCCCATTTCTTCTTTATGGGCCAGATCTCGCCACCAGTTTCTCTTTTGTTATGATCTTTGTTGTAGTCACAAAGAGAAAGAATCAGAGGTGACACACGTCGAGTTTCTGTAACATAGTTCAAGGGGTTTATTACAAGGTGATGCTGAAACAGGGCACAACGGTGAACTCTACAAAAGCCCGCGGAACGCTCCGATTAGGTCACAACTGGATTTCAGCGTTTTGGCTTTGTGGAAAATTCAAGTTTTTTCTTCTTTTTGATCTGTACTTTTCACTCGCGATTTCTTGACTGAACCCTTTCTGTTCTGATAGTGATTGTTTGAGTTTTGCATCACTCAGTCCCTGTGCAGTTTGGCCTCTGAGCATACAGTGCTGTTCAAATTCCATACAGTACTCTTCAAATATTTTTAGTATTATTTGTAAGTTGTTGCTGTCTTCATCTTTTGAGTATTTAAATCCATTATATACTTTCCTAGCTTCATGCCCTGCGATGAGCATTGCTATTTTAATTTTGTCTGAGGCTGCTGCTACATCATTAGCTATGATATAAAAATCGAACATTTGTTTAAATATTTTCCAGACATTTCTTACATGAATGAAATGAAAAATGAAAATTGCTTATTGTCACGAGTAGACCTCAATGAAGTTACTGTGAAAAGCCCCTAGTTGCCACATTCTGGTGCCTGTTCGGGGAGGCTGTTACGGGAATCGAACCGTGCTGCTGGCCTGCTTGGTCTGCTTTCAAAGCCAGCGATTTAGCCCAGTGTGCTAAACAGCCCCTGGACGGTCATGTCCAGCTGAGGTGGGGTTCCAAGCCTCATCCTCGAATAAGCGATGTCTTCCCAAGTCGAATGTCCAGTAGGAGTTTTTCTTGCCATTTTGGTCTTTCTGTATCTGCAGCTGAGTTGTCTTGTAGTAAGCTTCTGAAGCCACTCCTGGTACCATGTGTTGTTCCTCGTGTCTTAATAAAGCTCATAGTCTCAAAGGTGGAGAAGATGCTTTATTGTGAATTTGTTGTGTCTTCAGAGCTTAACTTACGGCTACCTCAAATGATGCCTGCCTGTGTGTCTGTGTCCTGCTCCCAGTTCTGCCTTCCGTGAAGTGTATCCTCACTTCCTGTCCCTGTGTATTTATAGCTCTCCAGTGCTCCCTCTAGTGCTTGCTCAGTTGTATTGCATCTACTCAGATCTACAATCACCACAGTCACTGTGTAACACATGACATTACACCAGCCAATGGTGCCACCCTGATACCCATGATGGTTCCAGGGCTGAGGGACCTTAGCTACAAGGTTAGTTTGGCGAACCTGGAATCGTTCTCCATGGAGCTAAGGAGATTAACAGAGGTGTCCATGATTGTGGCAAGCGTGAATATGGTAGCTGGGGGAAAAACTGTTCCCATTAGCTGGCGGTACAAGGACTTGGAGGCACAATTTAAGGCTTTGGGAAAGAGATGCAGGGGGAATATGAGGAAGAACCTTTTTATGCAATAATTGCAACTCGCTGTGCACTAGGGTGGCGGAAGCAGAGAAGACCAATGATTATAAAAGGAAATTAGGGCGGCACGGTGGCGCAGTCATTAGCACTGCTGCCTCACGGCGCCGAGGACCCGGTTCGATCCCGGCCCCGGGTCACTGTCCTTGTGGAGTTTGTACATTCTCCCTGTGTCTGTGTAGGTCTCACCCCTGATGTACCATCAATTGGACTCGAATCGTGAAGAAGTTCCATATATCAGGCTTTAATCAACTAGTTTTGTGCCCGGCAGTCGACTTACAGAGAAAGGCCGACTGCCGGATCCTACGGGTTCTTATACCCCGCCTCGTAGGCGGGACTACTTGCCTCTCGGCCAATGGGTGAGCAGTCACATGGCTAGCCTCAACCAATCAGCAGAGAGGCACATGACCGACCTGATCCAATGGGCAGCGAGTGCTCTGCACCAATGGCAGATAGGTACCGTAAACCTCCTAGTCATACCACCACAACCCCCACGACCCAAAGATTTGCAGGGTAGGTGGATTGGCCACGCTAAATTGCCCCTTAATTGGAAAAAAAAATTGGTTACTCTAAATGTATTAAAAAAGGATTATAAAACAAAATTGGAAGGGCACCTGAAAGAAATAACCTTGCAGGGTTATAAGGATGGAGGAAGTGAGTAGTATCGAATTGACAGAAAAAGCGTACAAATCCACAAAGGTGAGTGGCAGGTCAGAATATTAAACAAAATATAAAGGACAGCAAAGAATCACTAAACGATGCAGGACTTGATATTCCGGCCACGTTGGACCTGGCACCAATCCCACTATTCCTGGTGATTAGCGGGAGATCCCAAAAACGTGACATGCGGCGGGCGCCAAATCAATCCCGATACTCCCAATGGGTGGTTCCCGACACCATCCTGCTCACGCCCTGGCCGGCCGTGATACAGATCAGCAATCCTGCTCGTGCCCCGGCCGGCCGTGATACAGATCAGCAATCCTGCTCACGCCCCGGCCGGCCCTGATACAGATCAGCAATCCTGCTCACGCCCCGGCCGGCTGTGATACAGATCAGCAATCCTGCTCACGCCCCGGCCGGCCGTGATACAGATCAGCAATCCTGCTCACGCCCCGGCCGGCCCTGATACAGATCAGCAATCCTGCTCACGCCCCGGCCGGCCGTGATACAGATCAGCAATCCTGCTCACGCCCTGGCCGGCTGTGATACAGATCAGCAATCCTGCTCACGCCCCGGCCGGCTGTGATACAGATCAGCAATCCTGCTCACGCCCCGGCTGGCCGTGATACAGATCAGCAATCCTGCTCACGCCCCGGCCGGCCGTGATACAGATCAGCAATCCTGCTCACGCCCTGGCCGGCCGTGATACAGATCAGCAATCCTGCTCATGCCCCGGCCGGCCGTGATACAGATCAGCAATCCTGCTCACGCCCCGGCCGGCCGTGATACAGATCAGCAATCCTGCTCATGCCCCGGCCGGCCGTGATACAGATCAGCAATCCTGCTCACGCCCTGGCCGGCCGTGATACAGATCAGCAATCCTGCTCACGCCCCGGCCGGCCGTGATACAGATCAGCATATTTAAATGAGTCTTAAAACCCATATCAATATAGGCAGCCCGTTCCAGGCAGGAGTCTCCCGACTCCCGGGATTCACCGGCCCTGGCAGTGCGGACTGAGGCTGGCGCCTATCAGTCTGGGTTTCCAAAAACGGCAACCAGATGTGATGGCCATGCCAGGGGGACTCGGGGGCCATCGGAGAAGCCCAGGTGGTCAGGGGCAGGATAGGGCAGTGCCCTGGTGTTGGCAACCTGGCGGCAATGCAGGGGTGCCAGGCTGAAACTGCCCAGGTGTTGGGGGCAGTGCCAAGGGGTGGGGCTTGAAGGAAGGATGACAGGACCAAATGTATGCTTGCTAAATTTGCTGATGATACAAATACAGGTAGGAAGTTAATTTGTGAAGATGAGCCTGGAAAGGGACTTTGGTAAGGCATGGGGAGTCCACAGCCAATAACACTGACCGTTATACATTTATGTGAACAAGTAAATACAAGAGGCCCAGTTAAACATCACTGGGTGCTGTCTGTTTCTCTCTGTCTCTCTCTGTGTCTCTCTCTGTTTTTCTCTCTCTCTCTCTATCTATCTCTGTCTCTCTCTGTCTATCTCTCTCTCTCTCTGTCTCTCTCTCTATCTCTCTCTGCCTCTCTCTCTCTCTGCCTCTCTCTCTATCTCTCTCTGTCTCTCTCTCTGTCTCTGTCTCTCTCTATCTCTATCTCTCTGTCTCTCTCTGTGTCTCTCTCTGTCTCTCTCTCTATCTCGCTCTGTCTCTCTCTGTGTCTCTCTCTCTATCTCTCTCTCTGTCTCTCTCTCTGTGTCTCTCTCTGCCTCTCTCTCTCTATCTCTCTCTGTCTCTCTCTCTCTATCTCTCTCTGTCTCTCTCTCTCTCTGCCTCTCTCTCTCTGCCTCTCTCTCTATCTCTCTCTCTCTGTCTCTATCTCTCTCTCTCTATCTCTCTCCGTCTCTCTCTCTCCAGATCCAGTCGGTTCCAGACTGGCTGATCTTTTGTACAATTATGGGTCAGCCCCCCCCCCCCCCCCCCCCCTCCCCCCTCACCCCTAGCGAATGACCTCCTACCCCTCGAGGATCAGCACGGGGAAAACAATCATCCCCACACCGTATCTCCCATGCTGGTTATTACAGGGACATAGATAGGTTGAATGAGTGGGCAATCCTTTGGCAGATGGGGTACAATGCGGGAAAGTGTGAATTTGTCTGGTTTGGCAAAAAGTATAGAAACGCAGCATTATTATTCAAACGGAGAGGGATGTTGCCGCACTCTGCGATACAGAGGGATCTGGGTGTCCTGGTGTATGAATCAGGAAAAGTTAGTGTACTGCTACCGCGAGTGATTAAGGCAAATTGAAACTTTGTCATTTATTGCAAGGGGAACAGAATATAAAAGTAGGGATGTTTTACTGCAGCTGCACAGGGTGTTGGTGAGGTTTAGAATTCTGGGGCAGCTTTGGTCTCCTTGTTCAAGAGTTCAGAGAAGGTTCAGTCGACCGGTTCCTGGGATGGGGGGGTGTGGGGGGCGGGACGTTACCTTTTGAGGAAAGGTTGAACCTGTGTCCATTAGTATTTAGAAGATTGAGAGGTGGCCGATCCTGAAGGGACTAAACACAGTGGATGCTGGAAGGGTGTTTCCCCCTTGTGGAAGAGACGAAAACTCTGGTGCACTGTTTAAAAATAAGTGGTCTCCCATTTAAGATGGAGATGAGAAGAAATCTTTTCCCTCAGTGAGTGGTGAATCTTTGGAATTCCCTTTCCCAGAGAGTGTTGGAGGCAGGTTCAAAGAACCGTATTCAGGCAAAGCTGGATAGATTCTTAACTAACAAGTGATTGTAAGGTTAATGGGAGTCGGCAGAAAGTGGAGTTAAGGCCATAATCAGATCAGCCATGATCTTATTGACTGGCGGAGCCGGTTCGAGGGGCCGAATGGCTTACCTTTGCTCCTAATTTGTATGTGACTGATTAGACTGCTCCATGGAGAGCCGGCATGGAGCAGATGGCCTGTTCCTGAGCCATTTCTGACTCTATGACTAACAGTCAAGAATTATCCAGCAGAGGAATATTGGCCTTGCAATTGGTTGTGTGCTGGGAGATGAACAGGTCAGGCAAGAATGCAGGTGTGTGGAGGTGGACCCCGTCAGAGATGATGACACTTCCAGGAATATGTTCAACCGGAGTTGACAATTCTAAGTAAGCAGCAAAGTAAAGGGGACGAGTGGCCAACTTCTGTCCCTTGTTCGGATGCACGCATGTTCACGTGAAGCTTTGCTGTGGGCCAGAGTATCTGATGCTCTCAGCGCCTTCCCGCTGTTTCTCTGATGGTTGGTTCTGCACTGGCCTGGTTCCATTCTTACCTCTCTACACTTGGCCAGAGTATCACCTGGAATGGCTACTCTTCCTACTCCCACTTGTGGTGCGACCCAAGGATCTATCCATGGCCCCTCCTTTGAAGCACCAAGGGATGGATTTAAAACATTAACGGCGTTATGTAAATACAAGTTGTGGTGGTTGAGCGGATTTGGGAAAGCTGCCTGAAGTGAAATAAAAGGAGACAAAGCATGTTTGCATTGAATCGGTTAATTTTCCTGGTGTTTTGGAGGATTTTCTCGGACAAACATCAGCTGCCAGATTGGCCTGGATTCAGTCTCGTTCCCTGTTGATGAATTAACAATCAATACGCAAGGACACACGGGGGAAGCAGTACCAGTGACAGGAGCTTCAGCAATGGTTTATTTTGCAATAAGCATCCGCTCCGCCCGGCGAGTTGATATTGACAAACTTCCAGCTTTTACGTCAAGAACAAAAAACATAAAACAAATTCCATGTAACACAAATGGAAATAATTAAAGAAAGGCAAAAAAAAAAAGGACTGCGCACACGTTTCATCATCTTTATTATACGTGTTAATTTTGTAACCTTGCCAACATTTCTGCCCAGCATGTCCCTGGATATCTTTACATTTAAAGGTGCTGACAGAACCACAACATTTTTCCAAAAAAAATACATTGGACGCTGTTTAATAACCTGGTAGGCAGCGGAGAGAACCTCATTACTGGGAGTGGGGTGTGAGGGGAGTTTGCAACGGGGGAGTTGGATGATGTCGTTTGCACCCAGCTGTCCGTTTATTTCCCCCTGTCTCCCCTGTTGTGTTCTGCGGCTTCGGATAACACAGGCTGCTACTTGATGCAGTCTTAACTAAAGGATGCTCCAGACTCTGAAATGAGTTAAATGTGTTTGGGCAGCACGGTAGCATGGTGGTTAGCATAAATGCTTCACAGCTCCAGGATCCCAGGTTCAATTCCCGGCTGGGTCACTGTCTGTGTGGAGTCTGTACGTCCTCCCCGTGTGTGCGTGGGTTTCCTCCGGGTGCTCTGGTTTCCTCCCACAGTCCAAAGATGTGCGGGTTAGGTGGATTGGCCATGCTAAATTGCCCGTAGTGTCCTCAAAAGTAAGGTTAAGGGGGGGGTTGTTGGGTTACGGGTATAGGGTGGATACGTGGGTTTGAGTAGGGTGATCATTGCTCAGCACAACATCGAGGGCCGAAGGGCCTGTTCTGTGCTGTACTGTTCTATGTTTATTGAACTATTAACACAGTTCTCAAATGAGTTCGACTAATCTAACTGTAGTAACTCAGTCTAACTGTACCAGCTTGCTCTAAGCCACGTGCTGGGGTGTGATGCTGCTGATCAACCCTGTCTAACTCTCTAAATGTCTGTCTGTGGAAAGAGGCAGGGTGTGAGGGCCTCATCCCTTTTATATTGTTTATGTCATGCCCCCTTGTGGTGATGCCACCTCTGAGTGTCCTGACTGCCCATTAGTTGTGTCCTATTCTGAGTGTTCATTGGTTGCATGTTTGCATATCATGACATCTCCCCCTTTTTTTTAGATATTTATACATGTGAATGTGTCTGTCTAATGTGACTGACTGAGGAATACAGAACAGAACAAACAAAACAAATGCTCATCAGTCCAGTCTCTGAGGCTTGTGTCTGATCCTCGTCGACCGCCGAAGTGGTGGTGGAGGGGATGACGGTGTCTTGACAGGCGAGGGGGAGGCACGACTGGTGGCCTCGTGGTTCGAGGTGTCTGGAGGTGGCAATTTGACATGTGGAAATGGAGGGGAAAGTGGTTGTGGGCAAGCAACATTTCGCAGTGCCCTTCAATTCCTTCGCACAATGGAGCCACCAGCCATACGTATGACACAGGATCTGGGTGCGGCCTGTCGAACAATAACAGCCGGAGCAGACCACCCAACATCTGGTATCTTGATCCTGACCGTGTCTAACGGGGATAGCACGTCCAGATCGGTGGCATGTGCGTCATAGCCCTGCTTCTGGCTGTCGCAAAGCTGCTGCATCTTCTGCTGCACAGGGAGGTGATCCAGGTTGGGCAGGTGTATGGCTGGAAGCGTCGTCCACAGGTAGCTGTTCATCAGCAGTTGAGCTGGCGACATGCCAGTGGACAAGGGAGTCACCTGATACGCAAGTAGTGCAAGGTGTATGTCGGAAGCGGGGTCCGAGGCCTTGCGGATGAGCTGCTTAATAATGTGAACCCCTTTTTCGACTTTGCCATTGGACTGCGGATAGTGCGGCCTGGAGGTGATGCCTGAAATTGTAGCTCTTGGCAAACGTGGACCATTCCCGACTGTGGAAGCGCGGGCCATTGTCACTCATGGCGGTGTTCGGGATGCCTTGCCGTGAGAATGTCTCATTACACGTGAGGTCTGGCAGCTTCAGCACCTCAGGATAGTTCGAAAAGTAGTCGATGACCCAGATATAGTCGCGACCATTAGCGTGGAATAGGTCAATGCCAACCTTGGACCATGGAGAGGTCTTTAGGTCATGTGGTCGGAGCGTTTCTTTGCTCTGCGTTGGTTGGAACCTCTGACAGGTTTCGCAGTTCAGGACCATGTCCGTGATGTCCTGGTTGATGCCGGGCCAGTAGACAGCTTGCCGGGCTCTGCGTCTGCACTTTTCTACCCCCAGGTAGCCCTCATGAATCTGCCGCAGCGCCATGCTCTGGAGACGTAGCGGGATGACTATCCTGCCCAACTTGAGCAGGATGCCATCGATCAGCGTTAGGTCGTCCTTGACGTTGTAGAATTGAGGGCATTGCCTCCTCTGCCACCTCTGAGTGTCCTGACTGCCCATTGGTTGTGTCCTATTCTGAGTGTTCATTGGTTGCATGTTTGCATGTCATGGCATCACCCACGCCCCGTCCCGCCCCAGACATCCTCCACCTGGGACCCCAGTTACGAATCTAATGCAAAGAAAAGAGATGAAATTTGTAATAATTCCCGGAGGTACAGAGTGAAAGGCCAAACTGGTTTGTTTCAAACGGAAAATAAAGCTGCTACCACGACACGCAAAACAAATGTCCTGGCCCAGGACTACCGGGAACTGCCGGTCTGGGAACCACATTTAAAGGTCACGCTGATGGCCCCCTCATTGTAGGAACTCCTATTCTACAAAGCCCAATCAGTGACCCCCATGGTCCTCGTGAAGGTTACTACATCCCTCCCCTCAAGTCCGAATCATCCTCCTCACTCTGCAGCAATGAGGCCTCTTTCATCGTTGGGCACAAGGTCTCGAGTCAGCGGCTGGTGGAGGCGGATCGGGGTGGGTGCAGCGAACTGGAAATCATCGTTTCATTGTTGAGCACCAAAGGGCCACCAACGGAGGCTCATCTTCGGCACTCACCTCTGGCACAGGATCAATCTCCTCAGTCTCCGTTTCAGACTCCGAATCTTCATCGTCGGGGGGAACGACTGTCAGGTCAGAGACGTTGTCTCGGCTGGAACCATCTCCACTGGAGTGAGCTCCCTGCTTCTCGGGTGGTTCTGGTGTTTCCTCAACAGCTTCCTTTGGACTTTGACTTTGTGAGAAAATGAAGGACCTGTCTTTTCCAGCACGACTCCTGGGATCCACCGGGAGCCATCCCCAAAGTTCCCACTAAGACGGCATCTCCTGTTCTGAAGGACCTTTCGGGGCATCTGGTGTCGTCGTCCCTTTTTTGGGCTTTCCTGCTTTGACTCCACATTCCACCCCCCCCCCCCCCCCCCTCGCCCACCAAGTTAGGAAACAGCAGCTGAGCCTGGTGCGCAGTCGACATCCCATGAACAATTCCCGCTGGTGTGACTCCCGTCACCGTGTGCGATGTGGCTCTACAATCGAACGGCAACCGGGCCGATTTCATATCCAGGGAACCAGAGGCTGTTTCCTCAATCCGGTTTTGAAGGTTTGAACTGCCCGTTTGGCCAGGCCATTAGACGATGACTGGTACGGTGCTGTTTGGATGTGTTTAATGCCGTTCGACTTCACGAATGCCTGAAATTCCCCACTGGTAAACACGGTGCCATTATCGTATACAGGGACCTCTGGTATGACATGGGTACAACACGTTTTCCAGAGCTTTCTATTGTTGTGGAGGACATACAATGTACTTCTAACCATCACAATAAGCAATATCGATCCCACCAATGGGCCAGTAAAGTCCAGGTGCATCCTTACCCATAGTCTTCCTGGCCATTCCCTCGGTGCAGTGAGGCCGACGGTGGGAGCTTCTGGTTCACCTGTCACAAGGAGCACAGCTTCACCAGGTTCTCAATGTCTGTATTGAACCCAAGCCACCAGCCGCAGCTCCTCATGAGCATTTTCATCTTCGATACCCTGGAGCGTCCATTGTTTAATTCTGCCAGGACTGTTCACCAACCTGAGTAGGTGGTGGAGGGAGGGGGTGGTGGTACTCGGACTCCCCACAGGATGATGCCGTCTTCTACACTCAGCTCTTGTCACTCAGTGAGGAAGGGCTTCACGTCATCTTGGGGTGTCATAGAATCATAGAATTTACAGTGCAGAAAGAGGCCATTCGGCCCATCGAGTCTGCACCGGCCCCTTGGAAAGAGCACCTCAGCCAAGCCCACACCTTCACCCCCATCCCCGTAGCCCAGTAAATACATCCATCCATCCCTTTTGGACACCAAGGGCAATTTAGCAAATCCAATCCACCTAACCTGCACGTCTTTTGGACTGTGGGAGGAAATCGGAGAACCCGGAGGAAACCATCGCCGACACGGGGAGAATGTGCAGCCTCCACACAGACAGTGTCCCAAGCCGGGAATCGAACCCGGGTCCACGGAGCTGTGAAGCAACTGTGCTAACCACTGTGCTACCGTGTCCTCGGATTCCGCCAATGGGGATCATATAACGCAGGTTTGCCAGTGCGAGGTCCTTCTGGGTCCACACTTGAATCTGCTTTGTAGATACTGGCGAGGTTTCCGGGAAGTTCAAGGCCATTGTGATTTCTTCCAATGTCCAGCGTGGCAGAGGGGCCAAGCTTGTGGGCAGCGGGAGGCGACTCAAGGCATCCGCGTTGGCAATGTGTGTTCCTGGACGGTGTTCGAGAGAGTACTCACAGGCCGAGAACAATAATCCCAACGATGGATCCAAACCGAGGTGAAGGATGGAATCGCTTTATCCTTTTTGAAAAGGCCCAGCAGGGGTTTGTGGTCTGTTATGATTGCTAAATGTCGGCTGTAGAGTTATGGGTGGAATTCTTCACCCCAAAAATAACGGTCAATCCTTCCTTTTCGATCTGAGAACAGCATCTCTCCATGTCGGCCGAGGTTCTGGATACATATGCTATAGGTCTCTCTGTGCCATCGCCTCATTGATGGGAAAGGACTGCCCCTACCTCATATGGAGAGGCATCGCATGTTAATACCAATTCTTTCTTGGGATCATAATGAGCTAGGTTGTCTGATTTTAGTAACTGCCCGGGTAGCTCCTGGGCATGACCTTCTGCCCCCTGAGCGATGCAGGCACATGAGTCGCTCTGCGATTTCTGCTCGCCAGGTACATGCCTCAGCAGAACAGTTATGATTCACGCCGTTCTGCCCTCACGCCAACGAGAATGGACTTTCTGACACGGGGCGTGGGTGGGGGGTGGTTGGGGAGCGAGGGGGGGGGGGGGTGAAGCCATGAATCAGGCGTAGAGGTCTGATAATGATGTTCCGATGGATTCAAATGATGTTCCCAATGTGGAACATCTCTACATCAGTGACGGGGGTGGGTGGAATATTGGAGTTTGGGGTTCATGCACATGGGGCAGAGTAAAGTCTGATTCTCCAGACAACTCTCTCTGGTAGTCCCTCAAAGTGAGGAGGGCACTTAGCACAGAGCACAGCGGGTTGTGGAGTCTTTTAACATGGGGAGGCTGTGGTACTACAGCCAGACAGTGCTGGCTGACCAGGAGGCAGTCCCACACTTACTGCCTGCCATTGGCTTACTGGAAGATATTACAGGTTGCTCGTCAACTTATTATTATTATTACAGCTCCTGGCTCAGATGTAAATTAGCTTTCACACATCACTCGATTTCCTCCCCACAACTAACCCAATTTGGAGTAATTGATCCAAAGTGAGCAAGGTGTGGTTAACCCTTCAGACCCACAACTTTTAGCTTAGCCATCGGCAACATCTTCCAGTTCTGATGGAATGTGTCATCCTCAGGAAATTTGGAAGCCTGGTAAAAAGGGCACCTGCATACATGGAGCGCACTTCGTGGCCTCGGGGTCCAAACAGGTTACAGCCAATGAAATGCTTTTTAAATGTTAGTCCCTATTGGAATGTAATAATAACAATATTATAATAATCGTTATTATTGTCACAAGTTGGGCGGCACGGTGGCACAGTGCTTAGCATTGCAGCCTACGGCGCTGAGGACCCAGGATCGATCCCGGCCCTCGGTCAGTGCCCGTGTGGAGTTTGCACATTCTCCCCGTGTTTGCGTGGGTTTCACCCCCACAACCCAAAGATGTGGGGCGGTATTCTCCGCTCCCGATAAAAATCGGGATGGCCGTCGTGAAATCGGCCGAGGTTCACGACGGCCTCGGGGCCCACTCCCCGCACCTAATTCACCCCCACCCGGGGGGCTAGGAGCGGGCCTCCGTCTTTCCCAGCCGCGACCTCGTCTTGCCGGAAATGACGTGCAAAATGGCGCATTTGTGAGGTCATCCACGCATGCGCGGGTTGCCGGTTCCAACCCACGCATGCGCGGATGACTTAATCGCGCAGACGGCGCGAACCGCGCATGCGCGGTGGCCGTCTTTCTCCTCAACCGCCCGGCAAGACGTGGCGGCTTGATCTTGCCGGGCGGCGGAGGGGAGAGAGTGCGTCTGTTTTGGACGCTGGCCCGACGATCGGTGGGCACCGATCGCGGGCCTGTCCCCTCCATAGCACAGTCGTGATGCTCCCGTGCCAATCGGGCCTCTAGATGATCCATACGGCATCCCGAGCTGGGGGGGGGGGGGGGGGGAGAATCACTGGGGTCACTGGGGGGCGTAAAAAATGTCGGGAGGCCCTCCCGCGATTCTCCCATGCCGCGTGGGGAGCGGAGAATTCCGCCCATGCAGTCTAGGTGGATTGGCCACGCTAAATTGCCCCTCAATTGGAACAAAATAATTAGGTACTCTAAATTTATAACAAAAAATTCACACTGCAGTGAAGTTACTGTAAAAATCCCCTAGTCGCCACATTCTGGCGCCTGTTCGGGTACATAGAGGGAGAACTCAGAATGTCCAAATTACCTAACAAGCACGTTTTTCGGGACTTGTGGGAGGAAACCGGAGCACCCGGAGGAAACCCACGCAGACACGGGGAGAACGTGCAGACTCCGCACAGACAGTGACCCAAGCCGGGAATTGAACCTGGGACCCTGGCGCTGTGAAGCAACAGTGCTAACCACTATTGCTCCCATTGATTACCATAATATTTAACCTGGTTTATAACCCATTTAGCAGAGAGATGTCATGGAGTAATGTTGAATTCCACAACAACAATATTGCTGCACCTGACCTGGGAGTATCGTAGAAGCAACATTAATTCAGCACCGCTGCTGGAATCTTACCAATGACAGGGCTCTCAAAAGTATTTCAAGCTTTCTATTTCTTCTTTAATTTTTATTTTACAGTACATTCTTAGAACTGACTTCTGATATTAATTTCTGCTGGAATTTTTACGATTGTTTTCCTTTCATTTATTGTTTTATGGGGGGGGGGGACATTTTTTCCCCTTAATCCTACAGCACATGATGGAACCAGCTATTGGCAGCCGATGCCGGGCAGAACTGGAACATTTGCAAGAAAACTGTAGCAAGACTGGAGAAACCTGTGAGAGGGGCTGACACAAGGTGGGAGCTCCGGCTCCCTTGGGGAGAGGAGCTCTGAAGCAGTTTAGAAGTTATATTGAACACCCTCGTGGGATGTGGGCTCTGCAGGACAGGCCAACATTTATCGCCCATCCCTAATTGCCCCTGAGGTGGCGGTAGAGAGCTGATTTCTTGAACCGCTGTAATCCATGTGGTATGGGCACACGCACAGTGCTGTTTGGGGGGGGGGGGGGGGGGGGGGGTAGTTCCAGGATTTTGACCCAGCTGTATAGTTCTGGAGGAGAACATGCAGCAATGGCCATCTGCTGCACCCTCTGGGTGGTAGAGGGTTCTGCCGAAGAGCCTTGGTGAGTTGCTGAAGTGCATCTTGTACATGGTACACACGGCTGACACTGTGCGCTGCTGGTGGAGAGAGTGAATGTCTAAGGTGGTGGATAGCGTGCTAATCAAGCAGGCTGCTTTGTCCTGGATAGTGTTCAACGTCTTGAGTGTTGTTGGAAACGCAGTCACCCGGGAAAGTGGAGGCTATTCCATCACACTCCTGACTTGTGGACAGGCTTTGGGGAGTCAGTTGCGGAGTTCCTCTCAGTAGAATCCCCAGCCTCTGACCTTAATGACGAGCACTGTGATCAGAGCACCTCATGGCTGTAATGGTGAAAGCCAGGGTAGCAGCAATGGACAGAGTTGGACCAGCCATATCTGCAAGCTAGTGCATATTTAACTGACAATGAGCATGGATGAAACTAGTTCCACATGCCAGCATAGAGCTCGTTGAAGATTTGTTGCCAATGACAGCTGCAGTTACGTTGCTCTACAGTGACATTATAGTCAGTGGAACTCAGCTTTCCTATATCTGGGATCCTTCCTTATTGCCATAACAAGCAGGCCGAGTAATAGTCAGGTGCAGCCCCGCACTCTGGGTCATTGGTGATTTTTTCCTTTTCTAATTCATTTTAACAGGATGTGGGCTCCGCTGGCCTCTGGAGCTGTGAAGCAACAGTGCTAACCACTGTGCTACCGTGCCGGTTCACAATTGGACTGCAGAGCTTAGGCCTGATCTGTTGGTTGTGGGATGGCTTCGCTTTGTCTATCACTTGCTGCTAATGTTGTTTGTCACCCTAGTCCTGTGTTGTTGCTTCACCAGGTTGTAACCTCATTTTTCGGTATATCTGATGTTGCTCCTGGCATGCTCTCCTGCACTCTTCATTGAACCAGGGTTATCCCCTGGCTTGGTGTACAGTGGAAACAACCTTTCCTCCCTGACCTCAATCCCTCTGTGTGGCCATTCCTTTGCGATGAAAGTAAATACTCGGTAATAGACTGTGAAACTCTCTCACTCTTTGGTCCTAGTGATGCTTTGACAAAGAGTCATCGGACTCGAAACGTTAGCTATTTTCTCTCCCTACAGATGCTGCCAGACGTGCTGAGATTTTCCAGCATTTTCCCTTTCGTTTCAGATTCCAGTATCCGCAGTAATTTGCTTTTAACCACAAGTACGGAATCAGGACATCTCCCAGGGATTATACTCCAGTCCTGCCAACAGCAGAGTCAGAAAATATACCGGAATATTCCTTCATAAAGATGAAGGAGATGAAGGAGCCGGGTAAACTTGGTAAAATAAGGGTGGCAAAGCTCTCAACAGTCGGAATGAAAACATTGCATTTGTGTACCACCTTGGATTCTCCGGTCCCCCGGCCGCACGTTTCCCGGCAGCGCCCGCTCGCTGTTTGCGGGATTCTCTCTTCCCACCTCTTGTTGATGGAATTTCCCGTTGAAGCCACCCCACGCTGCTGGGAAATCCATGGGGAGATGGGATGGGAAGTGCACTGCCAGCAGGAAAAGTGGATCCCAACAGCTGGAGAATTCTGGTCCTGATCACTTTTCTCAGACATGTGTTAACGTGTTTCCTGGGCCATGAACTGCTTTCAGGTGGCCGTGACTGCCGTTGTTATGATTAAAAAGGGGTGGGCCGCACGGTGGCCTAGTGGTTAGCACTGCTGCCTCACGGCGCTGAGGTCCCAGGTTTGATCCCGGCTCTGGGTCACTGTCCGTGTGGAGTTTGCACATTCTCCCCGTGTCTGCGTGGGTTTCGCCCCCACAACCCAAAAATGTGCAGAGTAGGTGGATTGGCCACGCTAAATTGCCCCCTAATTGGAAAAAATAATTGGGTAATCTAAAATTAAAAAATTATTTTAAAAAAGATTAAAAAGGGGTGGGTGGTGGGGGGTGGTTGGCGATGGGAGAAATTGTTTTGTGCAGCACAGCATTGCTTTCCAGCGCAACAGTAGCATAATGGACCGCCAACTACACAGCCTGCCTCGCAGCCCCCTAACTTGGCATTCTTCATTGATGTCATGCCAACTCCGCATTCCCGTACAGCCCCCGTATCAATCAATTCTCTTTGCATCCAAAATCCTCTCGATCTCTGATTCGAATATTATCCAACGACTCAGCATCCACCGCTCTCTGGCGTGGCGAATTCCGTGTTTCACCTTGTGGCAAAATCTAAAACTAGGGGTCACTGTTTTAAAATAAGGGGTCGCTCATTTAAGACAGAGATGAGGAGGAATTTCTTCCCTCAGCGGGTAGTGAGTCTCTGCAACTCTCTTCCTCGAAAGGCAGTGGGAGCAGAATCTTTGAATATTTTTAAGGCAGAGACAGATAGATTGATGAACAAGGGGGTGAAAGGTTATCGGGGGGTCAGCAGGAATGTGGGGTTAATGTTACAATCAGATCATCCACAACCTTATTGAATGTCGGAGCAGGCTCGAGGGGCCGAGTTGGCTCCTCCTGCTCCTAATTAGCACGTAGGTCTATATTCCTGAGTGAAGAACTTCTTGCGTCTCTCAGTCTCAAATGACTGACACCTTGTGTTGACAGCGTGTCCCCAGACTCTAAACCCCAGGAGAAACATCCTCCCGGCATCTACCCTGTGGAGCTCCTCAAGGATTTTAATCCTTTTGTTGAAATCACCTTCAATTTTTCTAAACATTGGGGAATATAAACCTAGTCTAGTCAAACGTTCCTTAGAGGATCATTTGACTAGACCCCAGGAACAGGTCTGGTCAACCTTTGCTGTCGCCCCTTCAAGACAATTATGTTTTTCCTTCAGTAAAGTGAGCAAAGCTCTACACCGTTCTGTACAAAAGGGTTATCCACTGGGAGATAAACATCAGCTTGACTTCTCCACCCCTCGAAGGACAAATCTTTCATGATTTGCTCAACGACCTCCTTCCACAGCTGAGGTCAGTGAAATCTCATGTGGGGAAAAGGCAAACTTTTTTTTCCTCAAAAGGACATAAATCTTGGAACACGTAGATGACATTCATCTTAATCTTGTGACAGGCTTTGCTTGTGAATTTATTCTTTTGGTGCTTGGTGTTTTGTGTTAGTAAATCCGCAGGGAATCCATCAACACACACACACACACCTGTATCGCACGGAGGCCCATAAAGCAAGTTGTTTATACTGAGTGACCAAATAAACATTGCACCTTTTCGCCAAAGGTCGGCCAGGGATATAAATAAATCCAAAAATATCTTGGAAAATTAAATTGAACGATGGGTGCTTTACAGGAACATCGAGATTGGAGGACATTTTGCCCCTTGAGGCTGTTGCACCATTTAACAAGATGATGGTTGATCTGTGACGTGGCACCATACCCAATAGTAACTTTGGTCAACAGAAATCTAACTTTCAGTATGAACATCAAAATTCACCTGGAATCAGTTGCTGTTTGTGCAAGGCAGTTCCAAACTTCTGTCACTGTGGGATTTTACGGGGAAACCCTGCTTTGGCTGGTCATGGAATCCTCAAATGCTTTTTACCTTCCTATGTTAACTGACTGCAGTCGGTGTTTCCTTCCCTTTGAGAGATAATGTTCTGCGCCTTTAAGAGGTAAGGTCCTGCTCCTTTAAGAGGTAAGGTTATGCCCCTTTAAGAGGTAAGGTTATGCCCCTTTAAGAGGTAAGGTCCTGCTCCTTTAAGAGGTAAGGTTATGCCCCTTTAAGAGGTAAGTTTCCACCCGTTTAAGGTAAGGTTCTGCTCCTTTAGGAGGTAAGGTTTCACCTCCCCCCCCCCCCCCGCAAGGATCTGCAGGCCAATGGGAGGCCTGGTGGCTCTTCCGTCCCAGGAGCACCACCAGAAGTGTTGGTATACTGCCGGTACTGCAGCCGATCAGGGCTGGAGGAAACCGCAGAGTAAAAGGAAAAATTAAGTTTGGCACTTACAAAGAAGGGTGAGGGAGTTGCTCATGAGGGCAGTCAATCAGCAGGGGTGGCCCTTGCCACATGAGAAGGCATTCCGTGAGCCACATGGAGGCTGACTACGAGAATCAGCATTCTCCACCCCCAACCCTGAGCCCGCAAGGTATATCTGGTGACTAGCCAGGGTGACAGGAAGTGTTCCCTAAGCGGCCACTTGAGGACCTTAACTGACCTAAAGGCAGGTGGGCCATCCTGCACCTTCACTTCTTTTGGCAAAATGCCAGCAGTGGCTGGGAATCAATGGGCACGTCACCCACTGCCCCCACGATTGATTTTACCCACTCCCTTCACTTTCCAGCCCACACTTCGTGGCTCTGCAAAATATCAGCCTTCAATTGTAGAGTGTTTGCTATTTTCACTGCTCAAAGATCTTCTTCAAAGCTTCCTCCTTGTCCTCAGCACCTTAACAGTGTGGTGAATGTAATATAGATGTATATATGTTAATTCACACTGTCTTTGGAAGCGCAGTAGCGCTATCCTACCACTAGGGTGAGTAGCGCTGGGAGCACTCAGGAACTTGTACTGGGCTCCACCCTTGGCTCCGCCCATGACTCCTCCCCCTAGTGCAGCTGTATAAGTACCCGTGTCCAGAGTCAGCCTGAGTTCACTACGAGTTCATCGACAGGTAACAGGCTGGCTCTGAAGTAAGTCGATTAAAGCCTAGATTCACATCGGAAACACGTGTCTGGTGAAATGATGGTTCCATCAAACAGTAGAAATAGTTTCTCCCTGTCTACGCACCTGTACCCCTTTGTATCACAAATCCTTCCTTTAAACCATCCCTCAGGAAATTGAACACCAGTTTGTGTCATTTAATCCTTGGAGTCGCAGTGTCATTCAGGTAAATCTGCACTGAACTCCCTCCAATGGAAGTGTGCCTTCCGAATGTGTTTATTTTGATGATCTTTGTGAAAAACAAGGGTCAATCCGTGGCCCCATGTTGGTGATTCGATGGAACCTTCAGGCCGTGTGGCCTTGGCAGAGAGGTGGCTGCCTCCGTCCTCAGAGGGTTGTTACCACCACCTCACCAGCACACACCCCCAACCACGGCTATCCGCTGACACAGGCCTCACACCCCACCGCAGGCCCTTCTCTGCCAGTGACACTCGCCAGGGTTCAAGACACATTGCAGACCCAGAATGGTATGGAACCCACCAACTTACATTGCCTGTTCTATTGGCATTATTCCCACTTGCCCCCTGGGCTCAGACACAGGGCTATAAGTGGGGCTGAGGCAACTGCTGTTTCTTTGGCGCCTGGCCCAAACCTGATGATGTCATGGCCATTGACTTTGCCTCACCTCCAGGACATGGCCTCGTGGTGACAGCAGATTAATAAAATTAAATAACTGCCTTCAATTAACTAGTTTGGTACCACAATTCCTATTAACCTCGGGAGGGATGTTGAGGCAGGTCTGTTTTACGTCAATGAAATTATACCCAACTTGAACCTTCATTATGTTCCAGGCTGGCATTCCCAGCCCAGTCAATGGGAAATCCACAAACTGAGCATCATGAACCCCCTCTCCTCTCCCCCCCCCCCCCCCCCCCCCGGATAGGCCGTTACACACCTGCTATACAAGAAAGCAAGGGGTACTTGGAATGGGCAAACCAATCACGCACTCGGAGCTGCCAAGGGTTGTCCTGGAATCTGAAGGATTTGAAGATTAAGCGCGCGGATATGGCTTCAGGCGATGCGTAGGAAAATAATCTAAAGGAGGGTCGGAGTATTGCTGAAAAAAAAATTCATTTTTGTTGAAGCTTTTCATCTTGCACCCATCAGGACAGTTTGCAAAAATATCAAAGTCAAGGGAAGGAACAACATTACACTGGATGGGAATAGAGTGCTGATTGGTTGGCAAGCAGACTCCGATTGGAAGAGGTGTTACCAAGGTGAATGCACCAGTTGAAGGTGACTGACAGTTAACTGCCAAGCGTTGTCTGAAATCTAAACCAGGCAGCTTGACTCTGATTGGTCAAGGCAACATTTCAGAGTGAGTGGCAGCATACTGAGTGGAAGTGCTCTGATCTGGGAGCTAGCATCATAAACCATGGGAACCTACGCCTGCTTAGTAAGGAAAAGAAGGCTTGCATTTATATAGAGCCTTCTGCAACCATCAAATATCTCAAAGCATTTGACATCAATGGTGTACTTTTGAAGTTTAGTCACTGTTGTAATGGAGGAAATGTTGGTTGAGGGATAATCATTAGCCAGGAAACTGGGAATAACTTCCTTGATCTTCACAAAACAGTGTCATTGGGCTCGATTTTGAAATCTTTGTTCGCCCCCACTCCAAACTCTGTTCCCTCACTATTGACTCCACCAATAGTCTTTCTTCTGAGAATCAGCCAGTACATTAGTAATTTTGGTGTCATATATGAGCCCGAGAAGGGACTCTGACAACATATTTTTGCCATCACTAAGGCATTCCCCATCCGAAACGTTTCACACCGTCTCAACTGATCTGCTGCGGAGACCTTCGTTCATGCCTTTGTTATCGCTCGTTTAACTATTCCAACCCTGTTTTAGCTGCTCACCCCCATTCTACCCTCAGTAAACCAGGCCCTCCAAGCTCTGCTGCCTGTATGTTCACTTGCACCAAGTCCCATTTCCCCATCACCTGTGTGTGCGCTGGCTGACCGATCGAGCAACATCTTGACATTAAAATTCCCATCCTTTTTTCAAATCCCTCCCCTGGCCTCACCCCTCCCTCTCTCTGTGATCGCCTCCAGCTCTGCCACCCTGAGGTATCTGTGCTCGTTTCACTCTGGTGCATTGAGCATCACTGATTTTACCACTCCACCATTGCTGGGTGCCCCTCAGTTGCCCCTGGCTCCAGGATCTTGTATAGACTCCTAAACCTCTCTACCTCGCTTTCTTACTTTCAGACACGCCTTACAGCCTGTCTCTGTCATAATATACACACAGGTATATGGTGGTGCACAGACAGGCAGTGATTGACACACAGGATGACCAATGAACACACAGAACACAGCAGCCAATCAACAACTAGCACATACACCATGTGGTAGTGAGATAGTCTGGTCAGGTTAGCCTCAGGACTTCAGTCAACTCAGCATAGTGTCAACCCATAGTTGAAGTATGTTTAATAGTTAAGAGTTCAATAAAATAGAGTTGCATTTCTTCAAGTGTTGGAAGCCTGTCTCTCTCACTGTTATGGTAAACGCAGTCCTCGCAGACCCAGCTTACCCAACACATCAGTCTCTTTCACCAAGCTTTTAGTTATTTGACATAATGGGCCGGATGTTCCAGCCTTCGGGTGTTCATACCCTGAATGTACCCCAGAAGATGCAGTGGGAGACTTCTTGCAAGTCACAACGCAAGAATTCCATGGGAACTGCTTGGGAAGTTTCAACTTCCTGTGCATCCGGAATCCTCCCCAAAAAATTCCGAGACTCTGTGTTAGAGTCTTTGGAGGTTCCGGCTCACTTACCTGATAGTTACTCAGGAAATGTTAGGAGAGGGAAACAAAACTATATCCAACACCTGGTTAACTCTCCTTAACCGACTCCTCCCACTCCCCACCCCCCGAATATTTCACTTCCCCGACCCCGCCTCGCACTGATCTTTCAACGCCCACCAATTTCCCGTACCAGCCTCCCCGAACAGGCGCCGGAATGTGGCGACTGGGGGCTTTTCACAGCAACTTCATTTGAAGCCTACTTGTGACAATAATCAATTTTCATTCATTCCATTTTCACCCTGCCAGCTACCGTTATGTCACCCTGCCCACATGCCTCACTCACACTCGTTCACTCAAAGGGATCAGCTTTTTAAATGTCTCAAAGCATTTCAGTGTATTTGTGAATGAAGACTTACTAAAATACATCAACCAATATCAACAAAACGAAGGAGATTGTCATCGACTTCAGGAAGCGTAGTGGAGAACATGCCCCTGTCTACATCAATGCAACCGAAGTAGAAAGGGTCGAGGGTTCAAGTTTTTAGGTGTCCAAATCATTAACAACCTGTCCTGGTCCCCCCATACCGACCCTATAGTTAAGAAAGCCCACCAATGACTCTACTTTCTCAGAAGACTAAGGAAATTTGGCATGTCAGCTACGACCCTCACCAACTTCTACAGATGCACCATTGAAAGCATTCTTTCTGGTTGTATCACAGCTGGGAATGGAGCCTGCTCTACCCAAGACCGCAGGAAACTACAAAAGGTTGTGAATGTAGCCCAGTCCATCACGCAAAACAGCCTCCCATCCATTGACTCTGTCTACAATTCCCGCTGCCTCGGAAAGGCAGCCAGCATAATTAAGGACCCCACGCACCCCGGATATACTCTCTTCCACCTCCTTCCGTCAGGAAAAAGATACCAAAGTTTGAAGTCACGTACCAACCGACTCAAGAACAGCTTCTTCCCTGCTGCCATCAGACTTTTGAATGGACCTACCTCGTATTAAGTTGATCTTTTCTCTACACCTTGCTATAACTGTAACATTATATTCTGCAGTCTCTCCTTCCTTCCCTATGTACAGTCTGCATTGTTTGTACAGCATGCAAGAAACAATACTTTTCACTGTATACTAATACATGTGACAATAATAAATCAAATCAAATCAAACCAGTTCTGGACAAATAGGACACAGCTATGCTTCTTCTAATCATCCTGCACCAGACGAGTGCAGAAAGGAACATTTTCATTTACGTAGAGCCTACATTACAACATTTCTGAATGTTAGACGTACTCCATGCTGTGGTATGAAGAGATAAAAGTGCTGTTCCCTTTTCACCAACACACCTTTATTTCTCCCAACAGACTCTGCACAGAACTCTGCACATCACCTGATCCCGAGGCCACCTGAAGCCCCTTTACATATCAGTGTCAATCATTGAACACTTAACATAAATGAGACAATCATTGAACACTTAACATAAATGAGACAACTAATTGCAATATCTCTTAACCCATTACTTAAAAGTCTCCCCTTCCTTGGAGGAAAAAAAACAATTTGGTGAAAACAAAATTTCAAGAAACTTAAAATTTCAAGAAACTAAAACACACACGTGATTCCCCCCCCCTTTTTGTTTTGAGTAGAAGAAAAATAACATTCACAGAAACCGGCGCCCTTCATTCACAATATCCAAAAGTTTCTGTGAACTAGCCCCTCTTTTTGTAAAACAGTCTGATAGTTGATAGCTACTGTCAACCCATTTAATTTTTGTTATTTCCCCTCTGTCCAACATCTGCTTCAAACTGGCGATGTCTATCCGTAACCTCTTTTCATTGACACTTTTTGTAGAGTGCACATTTTCCCACAGGGATTTATTGTCAATGTGACAGTCAATAGGTATATTACCCAAATCCCCTAATCCCAAAATTTCTGTCAATATCTGACTTATATAAAAGGCCATATCCACCGCTTCCACTAAGCTTAACGTCTCAGCAGCCAAAGTGCTTTTGACCACTCTCCTTCTTTTCTTTGTTTCCCACACAAGAGGGCAACATTTACCATTGTTCCCCAAAAGGAAAATTATAAAACCTCCCGCGCTTGAAACTCCATCACATAAATTTGCATAGGACGCATCACTATAAACTATGAGTTTCAAATGCCTAAGATCACTTAAAACCTGGAACTTCAAAACACATTCCCGCATTTTTTTTAGTTTGGCCAACACTTTATTTGCTCTTATTATGTCTTCCACTTTGGGATCATTCATTTTTGTACTCAACTCTAAGACATCAAAACTCACATCCGGTCTAGTCTGCCTACCTAACCAGTTCAGTTGCCCAATTAAACTTCGCAGTTGCTCTTTTTCTATCTTCAAAATCATTGCGTCTTTTTGTGAAACCCGGCCACGACTAATTGCTATTGGGCTGAAGCTTTCCAAATAAGATTGCTGACGTAAAGTTACCCTGACTTAGTCTGTCTGATTTCTCTCAGTCCCCGTGTGTTTCCTGTCAATCTCAGTCCCCATGTGTTTCCTGTCAGTTTCTTGATCAGATAGTTAATCAAGGGTTACAGTGAAAGGGCAGGAAAGTGGAAAATGCTCTCGATGACTCTATTCAGACGGTGTTGAGGTTGGACAGTGCTCCCACATCTCGGCCTGTCACGTTTGGAGGGGGGAACTCTCTCTGATACCTCGTCATCTCAATTTAATTTTCTTTCTGACCTCCTTCGAATTGCATTTCTCTTTGTTAATTGCGCACTGATTTCATTTTTGAGATGATCATCTCTTTGTCCCATTCCTGCTGGAGGGGCTGTGCACTCTGTCCATTCCTAGAATGGACACGAACGTGGGGTATGCCATGTTCACCATGGATGTAGACATTTTTCAAATGGAATCTTCACCGTCACCCCTTTCGCAATTTCAGCTATTTTATTTTCAAAGTCACTTTGCAACCTTACGAATCCTTTCATTCACCGGGACCTTTTCTCCCTCCAGTGCTTCACACTTCAGCGTCACGTTTACGTTTTCCAACCTCCTCCCTTTCATCCAGCTTCCTCGCCAGCTCTCCAGTCTCTTTCAGACTGCTCCTGGTCGCTTTGGGCTCCCTCTTGGAATATGGAACGTTGCTGGGTCTCTGCCAACCCATTCGTCACTTTGTCCAGAGTGACGTTAAGGTCATTTTGCTTCTCTTTGTCATCTTCCAGAGGAATAAACCTCGGCCTGATGAATTCTTGGAGCTTGTGAGGCTCTTCCGGCAGGTCGTCCTTGCCTTGGCGAAGCTCACTTGCGTCATCTTGCGCATTCCTGTAATTCAGCAAAGTCTCCTCAAGTTTCTTCTGCTATTTAAGACAGTCTCCATGTCTCCATTTAGCTGAATGATCACACGTTCCTTTTGAATTTGATCTTGAAGGCCAATCAACAGTTCTTTCAACTGATCATTTTCTCGCTCCCCTCCCTCTGGGGTCTCTTCGTATCCTTGGCAGAGTTGCCCTCTCTCTGGTGTGCCTTGTTGCCCTCAGTGGAGTTACCTGCTCTCTGGGGTCTCTTATTGCCCACAATGGAGTAGTTGTGGTAAACACCACTAGTAACACATTGCATGTATTATGGTACTGCCCATGCATTACAGACCATGGTAAATCCCTGCCTGCTGGCTGCTCCCAGCAGGCAGCGTATAAAAGTGTGTGGTCTCTTGCGCTGCTCCCATTCTGGTTCCAGCTACAGGAGGCACAACATCTTGTGTAATAAAGCGATTGTTTCACCATTTTGTCTCGTGGTCATTGATGGTACATGAATTTATTGCACAAGATTTTAAAAGATGGACTTCCTAATCAAGTCTGATCGCCTGCAGCTGAGCCCTCACACAGCCAACGCCACATCCACCTTCGACCACTGGCTAGCCTGCTTCGAAGAACTCTCGGACCCACAGAAGCTCCAAGTCCTCTACTCACGATCTACATCTGGGATGCGCCCACCTACACAGAAGCGATGACGCTACTAAAGGGACATTACGTTAAGCCGGTGAATCAAGTGTACGCCAGGCACCTCCTGGCCACAAGACGGCAACTCCCGGGGGAGACTCTGGACGATTTCCTGCGGGTCCTACAGATTCTCGGCAGGAACTGTGACTGCCGGGCAGTTTCGGCAATCCAACACACCGAACTATTAATCAGAGACGCTTATGTCACGGGCATGAAGCCTACGTACGTTCACCAGCGGCTATTGGAAGGAGGTACGCTCGATCTTGCGGAGACTAGGCAGCTTGCTAATTCACTAGAAGTGGCCTCCTGTAATCTGGAGTCTGACACCCCCGACCGCGCGGCACCCTTGTGGGCATCGTGGGCCCCACCAGCTGCCGACTCCAGCTCACCGCAAGCCTGTGCCGCGCGGCAGCCAGCCAATTCCGGTGGGTCCAAATGTTACTTTTGCGACCAGAACAAACACCCCAGGCACTGCTGCCCGGCGCGGAGCGCGACCTGCAACGGGAGCGGGAAGAAGATCCACTTTGTCTCCGTCTGCCAGATCCGGTTGGTCGGCGCTGTTTCCAGGCCCGGCATTGCTACACCCCCCACGTGTGATCCAGGGGCGCCGCCATCTTCTCTACCACAAGCCACGTGCGCCCCGTGGGCACCGCCATCTTTGATGGCGCCCGCCATGTGCGCCCCGTGGGTGCCGCCATCTTGGACCGCGCCTCAGGACCCCTGCTCGTCGGGCCATTCGCTGCCCGCTGATACCTCTGCCACCGGTGATCGGCCCGGGACTTCCCAACATCTTCCGCAGCTCGCCTCCATTACCCTGGATCAGTCTCGGCCC
The DNA here is from genome assembly GCF_902713615.1 of Scyliorhinus canicula. Taxonomy (NCBI): domain Eukaryota; kingdom Metazoa; phylum Chordata; class Chondrichthyes; order Carcharhiniformes; family Scyliorhinidae; genus Scyliorhinus; species Scyliorhinus canicula. The sequence goes on along the minus strand of NC_052152.1, from coordinate 202,520,744 downwards.
CGCAACCTCGCGACCGCTACGACGACGGTAAAGATCAACAAGTACGAGACGACCTGCCTCTTCGACTCCGGGAGCACAGAGAGTTTCATCCACCCCGCTACGGTAAGGCGCTGCTCCCTCCCGGTACTACCTGTCACCCAGAAAATCTCCCTAGCCTCCGGATCTCATTCCGTTAAAATCCGGGGAACCGTGTGTGACCCTCACCGTTCAGGACATAGAGTTCAGCAACTTCAGGCTCTATGTCCTCCCCCATCTCTGCGCTGCCCTGTTAATAGGTCTTGATTTACAATGCCGCCTCGAAAGCCTAACTTTAATATTCGGCGGACCCCTGCCCCCCCCCCCCCCCCCCCCCCCCCCCTCACCGTCTGCGGCCTCACGACCCTTAAGGTCGATCCACCTTCACTGTTTGCGAACCTCGCCCCGGACTGCAAGCCCGTCGCCACTAGGAGCAGACGGTACAGTGCGCAGGACAGGACCTTCATCAGGTCGGAGGTCCAACAGCTTCTGCGGGAGGGGATCATTGAAGCCAGCAACAGCCCCTGGAGAGCTCAAGTAGTGGTAGTGAAGACTGGGGAGAAGCACAGGATGGTCATTGACTACAGTCAGACCATCAGCTGGTACACGCAGCTCGACACGTAACCCCTCCCACGCATATCTGACATGGTCAATCAGATTGCGCAGTATCGAGTCTGCTCCACAATAGACTTGAAGTCCGCCTACCGCCAGTTCCCCATCCACCTGGAGGACAGCCAATTTACTGCCTTCGAAGCAGCTGGCCGCGTCTATCAATTCATTAGAGTTCCCTTCGGCGTTACCAATGGGGTCTCGGTCTTCCAGCGTGAAATGGACCGAATGGTTGACCAGTACTTGCTGCGGGCCACCTTCCCGTACCTAGATAATGTCACCATCTGCGTTCACGATCAGCAGGATCATGATGCAAATCTCCAAAAGTTCCTCCATACCGCCAAACTCCTTAACCTCACCTATAATAAGGAGAAATGCGTGTTCTGCACCAACCGCTTAGCCATCCTTGGCTACGTTGTGGAAAATGGAGTCCTAGGGCCCGACCCCGACTGCGTGCGTCCCCTCCCAGAACTCCCTCTCCCCCACTGCTCCAAGGCCCTGATACGATGCTTGGGGTTTTTCTCGTATTACGCCCAGTGGGTCCCTCATTATGCGGACAAGGCCCGGCCACTCATCACGTCCACAGTTTTTCCCCTGACGGCTGAGGCCCGCCAGGCCTTTAACCACATCAAGGCGGACATCGCCAAGGCCACGATGCACACAGTCGACAAGACCCTCCCCTTTCAGGTGGAGAGCGATGCATCAGACGTAGCTCTGGCTGCCACCCTCAACCAGGCGGGCAGACCTGTGGCTTTCTTTTCCCGCACCCTCCAGGGCTCTGAAATTCGGCACTCCTCTGTCAAAAAGGAGACCCAAGCCATTGTGGAAGCTGTGCGACATTGGAGGCATTACCTGGCCGGCAGGAGATTCACTCTCCTCACCGACCAACGGTCGGTTGCCTTCATGTTTAACAATACGCAGCGGGGCAAGATCAAAAATGACAAGATCTTGAGGTGGAGGATCAAGCTCTCCACCTATAACTATGAGATCTTTTAATCGCCCGGGGAAGCTCAATGAGCCCCCTGATGCCCTATCCCGCAGTACATGTGCCAGCGCACAAGTGGACCGACTCTGGGCTCTCCACTATGACCTCTGCCACCTGGGGGTCACCCGGTTCTTCCATTTTGTCAAGTCCTGCAACCTAACCTACTCCATTGAGGAGGTCAGGACAGTAACCAGAGACTGCCAAGTCGGCGCAGTGTGCAAGTCTCACTTCTACAGACCAGATAGAGCGCACCTGGTGAAAGCCTCCTGCCCCTTTGAGCGCCTCAGCATGGACTTCAAAGAGCCCCTGCACCGACCACAACGTGTACTTCCTCAACGTAATTGATGAGTACTCCTGGTTCCCCTTCGCCATCCCCCGCTCCGACATGACTTTAGCCACGGTAATCAAAGCCGTGCACAGCATCTTCAGTCTGTCCGGTTTCCCCACCTACATCCACAGCGACCGGGGATCCTCCCTCATGAGTGATGAGCTGCGTCAGTACCTGCTCAGCAAGGGCATCGCCTTGAGCAGGACGGTCAGCTACAACCCCCAGGGGAAACGGGCAGGTGGAGAGGGTGAACGGGACGGTCTGGAAGGCCGTCCAGCTGGCCCTTCGGTCCAAAAATCTCCCGGTCTCCCGCTGGCAGGAGGTCCTCCCCGACGCCCTCCACTCCATCCGGTCGCTCCTGTGCACCGTGACTAATGAGACCCCTCACGAACGTGTGTTTGCCTTCCGCAGGAAGTCCGCCTCCCGTGTCTCGCTCCCAACATGGCTGACAGTTCCTGGACCCGTACTCCTGCGGATGAATGTGCGGAGCCATGAATCGGATCCCTTGGTTGAGAAAGTCCACCTCCTCCATGCAAACCTGCAGTACGCCTATGTGGCACACCCCGACAGGTGCCAGGACAGTCTCCCTCCGGGACCTGGCAACGCTGGGTCCCCACCCACAACTCCCGACCCCCTAATACCACATCCCCCTCAGTTGCTTCATTCACCCCTGCACCACCCACCCTCCCACCAGCGAACCTCACCGCAGCCCCCACCCCAGCAGGATCCGTCCCCTCACTGGATCCACTAAGGGGTGATGAAGTGGATGACAACACGCTCCCAGAGTCCACGTCGGCGCCCACATCACCACCAGGACCGAGATGATTGCAGCGGAGGGTCAGAGCCCCCGACAGACTCAATCTGTAATGCTTTCCTCACCCCCGCCGGACTCTTTTTTAAACAGGGGGTGAATGTGGTAAACACCACTGGTAACACATTGCCTGTATTACAGTACTGCCCATGTATTACAGGTACCATGGTAAATCCCTGCCTGCTGGCTCCTCCCAGCAGGCGGCTTATAAAAGTGTGTGCTGACCTGTGCTGCTCCCATTCTGGTTCCAGCTACAGCAGGCACAACATCTTGTGCAACAAAGCCTCGATTGTTTCACATTTTTTGTCTCGTTGTAATTAACGGTACATCTGTAGTGCTCCCTCTTGGGTTTCATGTTTTCTCCTGCAGAGTTTCCCTCTCTCACGGGTCTCTTATTGCCCTCAGCAAAGGTTCCCTCTCTCTGGGGTCTCTTGTTGCCCTCGGTGGAGGTTCCCTCTCTCTGGGGTCTGTTGTTGCCCTCGGTGGAGGTTCCCTCTCTCTGGGGTCTGTTGTTGCTCTCGGTGGAGGTTCCCTCTCTCTGGGGTCTGTTGTTGCTCTCGGTGGAGTTTCCCTCTCTCTGGGGTCTGTTGTTGCTGTCGGTGGAGGTTCCCTCTCTCTGGGCTCTGTTGTTGCCCTCGGTGGAGGTTCCCTCTCTCTGGGCTCTGTTGTTGCTCTCGGTGGAGTTTCCCTCTCTCTGGGGTCTGTTGTTGCCCTCGGTGGAGGTTCCCTCTCTCTGGGGTCTCTTGTTGCCCTCGGTGGAGGTTCCTTCTCTCTGGGCTCTGTTGTTGCCCTCGGTGGAGGTTCCCTCTCTCTGGGGTCTCTTGTTGCTCTCGGTGGAGGTTCCCTCTCTCTGGGGTCTGTTGTTGCCCTCGGTGGAGGTTCCCTCTCTCTGGGGTCTGTTGTTGCCCTCGGTGGAGGTTCCCTCTCTCTGGGGTCTGTTGTTGCCCTCGGTGGAGGTTCCCTCTCTCTGGGGTCTCTTATTGCCCTCGGTGGAGGTTCCCTCTCTCTGGGGTCTCTTGATGCTCTCTGGGGTCGTTTCTAATATTCCATCCATGGCCATTTTGTTCTTGTAGTTACTGTTTTAAATATCATTCCCCCTGTAAGACTTAGTGCTGTGACCATTTTTTTAACACAGGCTGCTGGGAGACAATTGCTAGGAAACAGATGGCTTTACTCTCTTTTCTTTGAGATCATGTTCATAGAATTCGTAGAATGTACAGTGCAGAAGGAGGCCATTCGGCCCATTGAGTCTGCACCGGCTCTTGGAAAGAGCACCCGACTTAAGACCATGCCTCCACCCTATCCCCGTAACCCAGTAACCCCACCTAACCTTTTTGGACACGAGGGGGAATTTATCATGGCCAATCCAGCTAACCTGCACATCTTTGGACTGTGGGAGCAAACCGGAGCACCCGGAGAAAACCCACGCACACACGGGGAGAACGTGCAGACTCCACGCAGACAGTGACCCAAGCCGGGAATCGAACCTGGGACCCTTGTTGCTGGGTAGATCTTTGAAAATGCTTTGCAGATGTTGTATCTTGCAACATGTGTATCGGTAAATGGAGAGAGTGTTCCAGCTCTCTCTACGGCACTGGGCTTGGAACTTGGTTATGCATCTGTTATAATTTGGGACCAAACGTACTTTCCTCATTTCAAAATTAGAGTATTTGAAGCCCATTCCCGTCAGTTTAGAGTTCTTTTCAAAACTAATATCTTAGCATTTCCATAATGCTCGGAAGTGTTATATTCGGAGCGTATCTGCAGGTTCTGTCTTTGGCTCTGCCAGTCTTATAAACTTTTCTTTAAACTTGGGGTTCTCTTCCAGTGCTCTCTGTGTGCTAAGCCTTGGGACCACCATCTATTCCAAAATGTAAGTACAGCCTCTTTTCATATTTTTGCTCACCTATCTCTCACTCAGGGTCTTGAAATTTTTGTATTTTTGCTCACCTGTCTTGTGACCTCTCACTAAGGCATCTTGCAATCTTCTTCTTCGGTGCACATCTCTCTCGTGTGGCTTCAGTTTTTCATACCTTGCAATACTGTTCTGGGTTCATGCATTTTGTTGCCACCTTTCTTATCTCTGTGGATCACCATGTTGGATTACAATACTATCTCTGATGTGATATATTTGAGGAACTCCCACCACTACAAACCATGTTCTAATATGCTGCGCAGTGATGTCTCCATGATGCGATCTTGCGACTTGTATATTTAAACATGAACCATTTATTGTTCATCTTTAACTATTGACAGATCCCAGGTATGTTCATGAATGGGTGCTACCTCAATGCAGGTAGGCTGCTTACCATGGAGTTCTGTTCTAGACCGTTCCCCAGCGTCACTTACCGTGTGACTCTATACATCATACCATTGGCAGTGCTATTCTCCAGTCCCACGTTAACCCTTGATGAGCACCTTTAAATTACAATGGTATGCAGGCAATATCACAATGTCACTCTCAGTCCCCCTGTCTTTCCTACCACGCTCGGCCTCCATGTGTTTCCTGCCACTCTTGGTTGCTCTGTTTGTTTCCTGTCACTATTAGTACGAGGGAAGAGCAAAGGCATTCAATGTTGTCAGAGTCATTCCTGTATATTTCCTTTGTTCCCATTTCTTTTATTTTTATTATTTTGGTCCATGGATCCATAATCAGGATGTGCCTTTAATCAGAAAATTCTGTTGGAACAGCCTGCATGCCAGCACACTGTGTTCCCAGGTTTCTTTTTGAAAGGGAGCAACAAGTCTCTTAGGCACCGACTGGATCTTAGGGATCAGGCATGCACAGAGTTGGTTCGATTGGTTAACTAGCAACCAGAGGGTTGGAGAGGGACAATGTTCTGCCCGACAAGGGTCAGTGAATGGTTCCTGTGTGATGTAAGTTGAGAGGATTGAGCAGAAATGTTTAGACCTTGGAAGTGAGGAACTCTCTCTCTCTCTCCTGCTTCCTGAAGCTGAAAGAACTGCTTTGTTCATCTGAAAGCAGTGAGTCCCTGGCACATTCTCTGCTGTAAACCTGAAAAGGTGCTGAGTCTGCAGAGAGAGTCGACAACCTTGCCAGAGAAAACCATCTCAAGCCTAGAAGGAAGAAGTACCAAAACGAAAGCCTGAACTTCAGAAAGATATTGACTGGAATTCATCCCAGTGCATCAAAAATCCTTATCCTTTTATTTTTATTTATATTTTCTTTCCCTTCCCATGACCCTCTCCCCTCTTTGTTGTTCGCCTGTGTGTCTGTGTGTAGAGAATGGGGCGGGTTAGGAAGGAGAGGGTTGGGAAAGAGGTGGTAGATAGTCAGTTACATTTTCTGTCCATTTAATAATAATACTGGACATCACAATGGATTACTTGTGTTTTAAATTTACAAACCTGGGCCGGGATTCTCCCCTACCCGGCGGGGCGGGGGGTCCCGGCGTGTTGGAGTGGCGAGAACCACTCCGCACCTTTAGGGGCCAAGCCCTCACATTGAGGGACTAGGCCCACGCCGGAGTGGTTCCCACTCCGCCGGCTGGCGTGAACGGCTTTTGGTGTCCCGCCAGCTGGGGCCGAAAGGACTTCGCCGACTAGCGTAAGTCTGCGCATGCGCCGAAGTATCAGCGGGGGTCTCTTCCGTCTCTGCCATGGTGAAGACCATGGCGAAGGCGGAAGAAAAAGAGTGCCCCCACGGCACAGGTCCACCCGCCGATCGGTGGGCCCCGATCGCGGGCCAGGCCACGGTGGGGGCACCCCCCCGGGGTCAGATCGCCCCGCGCCTCACCCCCCCGGGACCCCGGAGCCCGCCCGCGGCGCCAATCCCGCCAGTCAGGTAGGTGGTTTAATCCACGCCGGCGGGAGAGGCCTGTCAGCGGTGGGACTTCGGCCCATCGTTGGCCGGAGAATCGCCGCGGGGGGACCGCCGACCGGCGCGGGGGGCCTGCCGACCAGCGAGGCCCGAATCCCGCCCCCGCCGAATCTCGGGTGGCGTTGAATTTGGGGCGTGGCGGGGGCGGGATTGATGCCGGCCCCGGGCGATTCTCCGACCCGGCGGGGGGGTCGGAGAATCCCGTCCCTGGTGTCTATAATGTATATTGGGCTCAACCAAGGACCTTGGCTACTTTAAATACAACCTAATTCTGCCTGTGTTGCAACTCCGAGGGGGACTGGAATTGACTCTGCACTAGCCCAGGCTGTTGAGGCAATGTCCTCAGGATAACCTAAAACACTTCACATTGTTAAATGTTGACACTGAATTCATTTGCATGGACTAGTGCATTGTATCTTTTATCCAGGTCTCCAATGGCTGCACAGAGGGACGGCCCCACTGACTGAAGTCCTCTGAGTGAGACATGAAACAGAAGTGCTTTATGAGAAAGATTGGTGAAAGTTTCCCTGCTTCCCTGATCAGTATTGACCTCTCAAGTCAACAGTTTGTGACATGTTTCTGGGATCTTGCTGTGCAGAAATTGTCTGCCGCATTTCCCCGATAACTATAATACCGACAACACCTCAGAAAGCAACTATTTTGACGTGAAGTTCTTTTGAAAATTCTGGGTTCGTGAAAAATGCTTCGTAAATGCAAACAATTGCTTTCTTTCTATTCCACGGGGACCACCAGGCAATGTTTGCTGCACTCTGCACGGTCCTGTGAGAGTCCAATGCCAATCGGTCCAAAGTTCTTTCTTTCAGGCGTCTGCCTTGGCAGGCGATCCTGAGCAGAGAAGCTTATTCAGTAAAAGCCGCAGCATTAACAGCATTCTTTGTCTTTTGGGGAAGGGGTGAGCAGGTTTGTCCGATGCTCACTGGGGGTGAGAATGTGAGGTGCTCTGATTGAAAAAGATTAGATTCTGAGGGGGTTTGGCAGGGCAAAGGCCGTGAGGATGTTTCCACTCTTCGGGGGAATCTAGAACTAAGGGGCCATTTAGTTTCAGAATCAGAGGGTCACCCAGTTAAGACGGAGATGAGGAGGAATTTCTTATTCCAAGGGGGATGCGAATCCTTGGAATTCTCGATCCCAGGGACAGCGGACGCTGGGTCATCAAGGTGGTGTTGGACAGTTTTGTAACTGTAGGGGGATCAAGGATTATGGAGGACAGGCAGGATCGTGCAGCTGAGGCCGAGATCAGATCAGCTCTTATTGAGTAGCGGAGGAGGCCTGAGGGGCCATCGAACCTCCTCCTTCTCCTATTGTTTGTGTTCTGACAGAAACACCAGATCATCTGCAAGTAAGGAAGACAGCGAGCAGGATGGTTTTGCTTGGTGAAGCTATAATAACTACAAACACGTTTTTATGTGGCCTTTAAAGCTTTCTCCCTGCCAAAAAAAAAAATCTTGATGAACATTTTAGCTCCAGTTTGGAGCCAGCAAAAATCTTCAACTTCCATCTGCAGTGGCCCCTTCAATTGAGAATGGGCAATAACCCAAAGCTGTAGCAGGGAGCTTAGCCCCTTGATGTGCAAGTCCTGCTTGAACAAGAGGTCTCTGTTCTTGTTTCTCCTGTACAGGTAACTGTATAGTTTGTACATGGTTTTGAGGCCTGGTGTTGGCACAGCTTTCTCCAGCATTGCCAAGTATCCAGCCCCTCCAGCTCTGTTTTTTCAGTTGTGCGTGGAGACACTGTACCTCTCAGTGTCTCCGTACATCAATTTCCAGCCGCCCTTGTGTCGGTGTGCTGGAATTCTATTGAGGAGCTAATGAGCCTGCACAGCACATATGGGTGACTGGCTGGGGGCCAGAGTGTTGAGTGTGTTTACACTGGCTAAATACATTTCATGTTGGACACTTTCAACAGCTTATACACGGTCAACCTTCCCCTCATCAGTCAAACCCATTGTTGAGAGAGTGCGAGAGGATGTCCTCACCGGGGTCAAAAGTATTGGTGTCAGGGTCAGACCCGTGTGCTGTTCTCCAATGTTCTCGCTTCCCAAAGGCAGTTTCCTCTCTCTTTCCGTCCCTCGGGTCTCCCACAGATATTCCTGACCAAAGGAGTGGGCAAACTTTCAAAGGGGCTCCGGAGCTTGGCTGATGGCAATTCCCTCCTTGTGTGATAGTCCCCGAAGGTTAGCATTTATCTGATTTCTTAACCTGGCTACACAATGAAAGCATCAGTGAAGGTTTCCTGCTTGTGAGTTCTACGACAATCATCTCTTCATTCTAATGCAACATTTTTCCCTTTTTGCTGAGAATACCCTCACCTCAGCTTCCGACTTGGGCAACCTGCCTTTCCCATTTACAGGCAACGGGGTACAGTACAGAAGGAGGCTCTTTGGCCCATCGTGTCTGTGCTAGATCTCTGAAAGAGCAATTCACCTCGTGCCAATCTGCTACCATTTCCTGCAAATCTTTCCTCTTCACATAATGATGCATTTTGTTGTGCGGTAGGGGATTTTAGATGGTGGTCGGGGGGTGGGGGGTGGGGGGGGGGGGGGGGGGGGGGGGGGCGGTTGGGGATTGTCTAGTCTCCCAAAGTACGCTCTTGAATCCGCAGTCCCTTTAACCATTTTCTTTATGTACAGCAAGTAACTGCGCATTTGGAGCTCCACATGAAGTTGGAGCATTCCCTCTTCCAGACCTCTCTTACATCCCAGTCACATGGCCTGACACAATTCCGACATCAGCCTCATGTACGCTTCTGATGTTAACTATTTAATCTACACCCCCCCACCCCCACCCCCCCGCCTGCCCCCTCCCTGCAGCACACCGAGTCCCTATCATATCCTCCGACATTTGCAATTCCCCTTTGAAAGCCATGATTGAATCTGCTTCCACCATTCTCTGGGGCAGCACATTCCAGATGCTAACCACTCGCGATATAAACAAAGCTTGCCTCGTGTTGCAAGTTGTGTGCTGTGCCAAATCCAGAAGAATCCTGTAGAAAATTCTAATGAGTCATAAGACGTTTAATCCCCTTCCCAAACTCCAACATGAATTGCCCTTTGGTTACTTTTTCAGTCATCTCCAGAAGACCAGAAGACACAGGAGCAGAATCTCAAATCAAGGACCTCTGGTTCTCGATTATCCCATCAACAAGAACAGTTCATCCTGATCTCTCATCGGACCATTCATGTAGGAAGTACTGCGGCCAATTTAGGAGCAGGTAGCTCACACAAACAGCAATGAGTAAATGAACAGAATTTCTTTTTCCCCTTATCGGTGATGTCTGTTGAGGGATCGACATCAACCAGGATTCGAATGGGATCTCCGTGGCTGACACCTTGGCTACCTTCGCTCAGGGGGTTGTTCTATCATGAGACGCTGAGTAGGCTGGGTTTATATTCCCTACCAAACCTACCAAATTCCGATGGAGGCAGACGCAAAGAGATTGTTTCTGCTGCTCGGGATATGTAAAACACTGAGGGAGGGGGGGGGGCGCAACCTCAGGATGAGGGACGGATCGTTCATGACCAAGGTGAGGAGAAGTTGCTTCACTCAAAGGGTTGTGCGGCTTTGGAATTCTCTATCCTTGGAGGATGGTGGATGGTCCATCACTGAATATATTTAAGGCTGGGATAGGCAGATCTTTGATCTCTCAGGGAATTAAGAGATATGGGGAGTTGATTCCCAATATCAGCCAGAAATGGACTGAAAGATGGAGTAAGCCTGTCGAGCTACATGGTGTATGCCATGCTCCTAATTCTTGTGTTCTTGAATGTATGTGGAGGTAGAGAGACTGCTATATGAGGGCAAAGCAAGGTTATCAAAATACTACCAAGACAAAGCAGGAGGATTTGGAAATCAATGCCTTGGTGCAGCCATAACGTCTGTAGCAATGAAGACAATCTATTGTACAGTAATGGATGAGGTCATCATTCTTCTCCTCACTCCGAGCAAGCGGTTCACTACTTATCACCCACCCGGGAACTCAGATCCTTCTCCCAGTCCCGTAAATCACAGCCTGGCTTCGCTAATTAACTTTTATAGATTTTTAAAATATGTTTAAACACCATTTTTGACACCTACTACCTCATTCGCCCCCCCCCCCCTCCCCCCCCGCTCCCCCTTCTCCCCTGCTGAGGCAGCGTAACCGCTATCCACCATTGAAAGGTCAACTCTCGTTTGGAGCCCTTCAAAAGCAAACAAGGATTAGAGGAAAGAAAATAAATGTGCGGCACAGAGCTGCCTGCTAACCCAAACCCACAGCTAAAATCGGACTTGTTTTCTGGAAACCTGAAGACCCAGTTACATTGTTTTTAAATGGTAAACTCGATTCACGAGAGGCTGGCGTGACGTTAGTGCAACGATTCATTCAGCACTTGTTGATCACTGATGACTCTGGTTTCTGCTGGCTACAGAAAGATTAATGTATCTTTCACCGTGGGAATATTCTGTGGCATTTAGGTTTTGATTATTAGTTGTATAATCCTGGGAATGGCTGGAGTGAAGGGAATGCTCTCCACAGTCAGGAGCATAATCAATACTGTTAGGGAAATAAAGGTAGTTTTAAGGGGTCTATATTTGTGTTGTTAAACATTAGAAATAAGGTATAGTTTTTGAGTGGGTTTAATTTAATGTTTCTGTACCTGGAAGGGTAAAACCTATAGTTGGATTCATGCTAGACAAAGGTGTTTGGATGTATGGGGGTTGGTTTCAATTCCAACTATTGTGCTTACAGAGGGCGACAGTATGAAGAGTAAATAAGCCAGCATGGCAGCTTATCAACTGGGACCTTGGAAGGTAGAGAAGCTTTTAAGTTTTAGTTCAGCAAATTTAATTGCAATTGAAGATAGGTAGTGAGAGGGAAGGCAGCTCTCACAGCTCTGCTAAAAACAGATAGAAAGATAAAGAAGGTACGTCTCTCAGCCTTGCTAGAAGAAAAGCCATACCTTGAAGTAATGGTTAAGAAAACGGATGCCGCAAACCTAAAGTCCAGCTAGCTAAGGAAACCAGACAAATCAAAAGAAGTTTGCAAGAAGTCTAGAGTGAGTGAAACAGAGGAAACTGGAAACCAGAACAGATTACTGTCCAGTAAAGTCACAGGGAGTTAAAAAGGCATTGGAACTTGACAGGCCAGAAAGATATCTGCAGTAGTGCTAAGGTTTGTGAGAAATGTCACGACACCCTGGGCTAGTGCGCGGTCAATTCCAGTCCCACTTGACCCGGAGCCGCAACACAAGTGAAATTAGATGTTATTTTAAAATGCCTGAGATCCAAACAAACTGCAGTCACCTGGGTTATAACTTTAACACAAGTAAGTTTATTATGTACCATATTATAATTAAACAGCCAATCTAACTATCTAATACTCATTTCCCAACATGCTCCCCCCCCACCCCCAAGGACTAAAAATAATAATATTAAATAAACGTGTGCAGATGCAATAAGAGAAAGGACTCTGACAGAAATCCTGCGAGTTTGGGAGATATTATTAGAAATGATTGTGGAAACCGGTGGCTGGACCCGGGAGTTGGTAAGAAAGTCTTTAAGACAAAGGAAAGCTGGAGGGAGAGGTGTAAAACCTGAAAGCGAAACCTTGATGGAAGCAGCGGAGGGAAAGCATAATTTTTTAAAGAAAATTTGAACGTGTGACTTTGAAAGGGGAATTTGAAATCACCGTTGTGGAAGCTGGAGTTCAGTAATACAAAGTGGCTCGCGGTGTGAGAACCATCTGGCGGCATTTTGAAACGAAATCCACAGACATTCACTTGGGTTCCGAGAGGAGTGTGTCTTACCACAGTCACTCTGGGCGGAATTCTCCGACCACCCCCCTGCCGGGTTGGAGAATCCTCGCAGCGCTACACGAATCACGCCACACCACCCCGATGCCGGGACGCAATTCTCTGCAATGCGGAGAATCGGCACCATCGGCGCCGACATGGTCGGCGCGGCACTGGTCGGGGTATGCTCCAGCTCTCCGGCCGAGGGCCGGCACGGGCCGCCGCGCTGATATTCCAAGCTGGATGGGCCAAGCGGCCGTCAACAAAAAGCCGATTCCCACCGCCGCCGTTCTAACCTGCTGTGGGCCGGCGGGAGCTCGGCGTTGAAGGGTTGGGTGCAGCCTGTGGGGGGAGGGGGGAGGGGGGGGTCAGATCCCGGGGGGGGGGCCTCCGTAGTGGCCTGGTCCGCGATCGGTGCCCACCGATCGGCGGGCCAGCCTCACTGCCCGCCCGGCCCCCTCTCCTCTACCCGGCTCCTGTAGCCCTGCGCCATTTGGAGTCAGGGCTGCCGTGGGGAAGAAGGCCACTGCGCATGCGCGGACCCCGCGCCGCCGGGTTCAGGCCAGGATCAGCAGCTAGGGAGGCAGAGGCCACTCCTGCGCTGTCCTAGCCCCCTGTGGTCCGCAGAATGGGGTCCTGGAACGGGAGCCGGCGCTGCTGTAAAACACTCCCGTTTTTACTCCGGCGTCGGCACTTAGCCGCCCGTTGGGAGAATCCCGCTCCTTGTGTGTTTAAAAGGGACTTTGTGTGTTAATGAGTCAATTGTACATTAAGGTATGCGCTGTTATCCACGTTAATCCTAAAACCTGGGCTGGATTGCCCCACAATGGGAAACCCCATTGACCAGCCGGCCAAACGGAGCATCCCGCCGGCTGATCCAGAAACCAGGCCCAGCGGGACGGAGAATCCAGCCGGCTGATCCAGAAACCAGGCCCAGCGGGACGGAGAATCCCGCTGGCTGATACAGGAATCTAGCCCAGCGGGACGGAGAATCCCGCCGGCTGATCCAGAAACCTGGCCCAGCGGGACGGAGAATCCCGCTGGCTGATACAGGAATCTAGCCCAGCGGGACGGAGAATCCCGCCGGCTGATCCAGAAACCTGGCCCAGCGGGACGGAGAATCCCGCCGGCTGATCCGGAAACCTGGCCCAGTGGGACGGAGAATCCCGCCGGCTGATCCAGGAATCTAGCCCAGCAGGACGGAGAATCCCGCCGGCTGATCCAGAAATCTAGCCCAGCGGGACGGAGAATCCCGCCGGCTGATCCAGAAACCTAGCCCAGCGGGACGGAGAATCCCGCCGGCTGATCCAGGAATCTAGCCCAGCGGGACAGAGAATCCCGCCGGCTGATCCAGAAACCTGGCCCAGTAGGACGGAGAATCCCGCCGGCTGATCCAGAAACCTGGCCCAGTGGGACGGAGAATGCCGCCGGCTGATCCAGAAACCTGGCCCAGCGGGACGGAGAATCCAGCCGGCTGATCCGGAAACCTGGCCCAGTGGGACGGAGAATCCCGCCGGCTGATCCAGAAACCTGGCCCAGCGGGACGGAGAATCCCGCCGGCTGATCCAGAAACCTGGCCCAGTGGGACGGAGAATCCCGCCGGCTGATCCAGAAACCTGGCCCAGCGGGACGGAGAATCCCGCCGGCTGATCCGGAAACCTGGCCCAGCGGGACGGAGAATCCCGCCGGCTGATCCAGAAACCTGGCACAGCCGGACGGAGAATCCCGCCGGCTGATCCAGAAACCTGGCCCAGTGGGACGGAGAATCCCGCCGGCTGATCCAGAAACCTGGCCCAGCGGGACGGAGAATCCCGCCGGCTGATCCAGGAATCTAGCCCAGCGGGACGGAGAATCCCGCCGGCTGATCCAGAAACCTGGCCCAGCGGGACGGAGAATCCCGCCGGCTGATCCGGAAACCTGGCCCAGCGGGACGGAGAATCCCGCCGGCTGATCCGGAAACCTGGCCCAGCGGGACGGAGAATCCCGCCGGCTGATCCGGAAACCTGGCCCAGCCGGACGGAGAATCCCGCCGGCTGAACCAGAAACCTGGCCCAGCGGGACGGAGAATCCCGCCGGCTGATCCAGAAACCTAGCCTAGCGGGACGGAGAATCCCGCCGGCTGAACCAGGAATCTTGCCCAGCGGGACGGAGAATCCCGCCGGCTGAACCAGAAATCTAGCCTAGCGGGACGGAGAATCCCGCCGGCTGAACCAGGAATCTTGCCCAGCGGGAGGGAGAATCGAACCCCCTGTGTAATAAATGTTTTTTTTCTTGTTGTTAAAACTAATTAGCGGTCGCCTGATTCTGTTCCTCCATGTTTTAGAAAAGAAAGTAAAAGTTACGCTCTTTTGAGCCAGGGTTCCATTCCATTTATAACATAAACTGGAATTGTAACAATACATATATTTATAATGGAGCAACAGGAGCAGGCCATTCAGCCCCTCAAACCTGTTCCACCATTCAACAACATCATGGCTGATCTGTGACTTAACTCCGAATCATAGAATCATAGAATCCATCAACTCCACCCTATCCCCATAACCCAGTAACCCCACCCAACACTAAGGGCAATTTTGGACACTAAGGGCAATTTAGCCTGGCCAATCCACCTAACCAGCACATCTTTGGACTGTGGGAGGAAACCGGAGCACCCGGAGGAAACCCACGCACACACGGGGAGAACGTGCAGACTCCGCACAGACAGCGGCCCAAGCCGGGAATCGAACCTGGGACCCTGGCGCTGTGAAGCCATAATACTAACCACTGTGTTACCGTGCTGCCCCAATCCCCTTAAGTCTCTGAATTTTAACCGTCTCGGGTTGTTGCAATGATGTAAAGGCACAAATCACTCATAAGGGATTATACCAACATGTTGTGGGTTCACCTATTTAGACTGGGCACTTGGGAACATTTATACACAGGTAGAAAGCTTGGAGACACCAACAGTGGAGCTGTGTGTGTGTGTGTGTGCACGCTCTACTCAAAAGCAAAAGTGAAGCCAAGACGGGATCGCAGGACGCACTTCCCTTCTAGTGATGTCATGGCTCCAATGCCTGGAAGGAATATTGACCAGTCCCCACCTCCTGCCTGGTTCCCCGACAGGGGAATAATGCTAAAATTGGAACCAGTGCGTGTTGGACAGATTGTACATTCCTCCACACACGCAAAGAGGAACATCTCCAAGTGAACCCATTCAATCTGAAATATATAGACTGCAAAAGGCAGCATGTGCTCCTGTTAACATTTCACCGTGTGGCTTCACTCCAAAGCTTGTGTTAATCAATTTTCATCTTATAAATCTGGGTTCACATTCACAGTTCCACTTGCAGCCTTGCTCCCAGTAGCTTCAGGGCAGAGTTCAGTTTCCAGTACCGGGAACATGAATGGGCCTTTTCATTATTTTGTTTGTTCATTATTGAATCCTGGGATGAATATTTCCCCTTCGTCCCAGTTGTGAAGGAATGGTTCTGTTCAGAGCCTTTGTATCCCCGTGCTAACAACACAGATCACACACTGTTCTTTCCTGCCAAGATAACACTTTATTCAAAAAAAATATTTATTTTAAAGGTTTTCTCTCCCGTTCCCAAAGTGAAGCTATATGTGTCATGTGGGAATGACTGAAAGCCTTTATCAGAGCTACTGTTAAGCCAGCCTTGGAAATGTCTGTGAGAGGGATCGGGGCAATGGGGAGTGAAGGCTGACCTTTCTCACAGAGGCGAAAGGTGGGGGGGGGAGGGGTTTATCAATAACAGATAACGTCTCATTACTCATTAGAATTTTCTACACAGTATCAGAATGGTACAGCACAGAAGGAGGCTGTTCGAGCCACCCTGCCTGGATTAGACCTCTGAAAGAGCTGCCCCAATTAGTTGCCCTCCCTCTGCTCTGTAATTATTTTCCGCCTCCAAGTATTTATGAAATGAAATGAAAATCGCTTATTGTCACGAGTAGGCTTCAAATGAAGTTACTGTGAAAAGCCCCTAGTCGCCACATCCCGGCGCCTGTTTGGGGAGGCTGTTACGGGAATTGAACCCGCACTGCTGGCCTGCCTTGGTCTGCTTTAAAAGCCAGCTCTTTAACCCTGTGCTAAACCAGCCCCTATCCAATTGAAAGTGACAATTGAATCCATGTTTAGAACCCCTTTGGACCCCCCCCCCATGCCGCCTCTGGTTATTTTGCCAATCGATTTAAATCCGTGTCCTCTTGTACCAATCTCAACCACTTTAAACATTTTCCTCTTGTTTATTCTGCAAAAAACAAGATTTTGGACAACTTTTATCAAATCTCTCCTTCACCTTCTCTGCTCAAACAAAGGTGAACACAGGGACAGGAGTAGGCCACTCAGCCCATCGTGCCTGCTCTGCCATTCAGTTAGATTGTGGTTGATCACCTACCTCAATGTTTCCCCATATCCCTTGAACAACCCCCATTTCCCCAGTGTTGTGTAATGTATTCTGGGATAACACAGGCTGCAACTGGATGCAGCTTTAACCAAAAGATATTCCAGACCTTGAAGTTAGTTCAATCTGATTTATTGAACCCGTAGCACAGTTAGCACAGTTCTCTGTGAGTTCGATTCTCTGCTAACCTAAGTGCGGTTACTCTGTCTGACTGAACCAGACTAGCTCTTAGCCACGTGCTGGAGGTGTGATACTGTACATACACCCTGACTCACTCTGTAGATGTTCATCTGTGGAAAGAAGAGGAGTGTGAGTGACTCTCACTCACAGCTAAGGGGCTGTTTAGCACGGGGCTAAATCGCTGGCTTTGAAAGCAGACCAAGGCAGGCCAGCAGCACGGTTCAATTCACGTACCAGCCTCCCCGAACAGGCGCCGGAATGTGGCGACTAGGGGCTTTTCACAGTAACTTCATTTGAAGCCTACTTGTGACAATAAGCGATTTTCATTTCATTTCATGCCTATTATAGTGAGATACCACCCCTGAGTGTCCTGCCTGCTCATTGGTCATGTCCTGTTCTCTGTGTTCCTCAGCTGCCTGTCTGTATATCATTAGCTGCCTGTCTGTATATCATGACAACCAGTCTCTCAACGCAAGTGAGGTCTTTCAACCCCCGGTACCTTTCAAGCAAGTCTTTTTCCACCCTCTTCAAGGCCTTGCCATCCGTCCTACAGTTTGGGGCCCAAGAACAGGACCGGGCCTCCCGCGGGATGGGGGAGTTTATCAATGATGGCTGCAGTGCAGCATGTAGTCTCACGATGAGGAAGGAGGGAATGTCAATTAAGGAGTGGGATCAGAGGGGGGGGAGGTCAATTGGATGGGCTGTCAAGCCTGGAAGAGGTCGGGGAGCCTGTGAGGGGGAGGGAGTGTGGGGAAATGGAGCAGGTCGTTGTGGTGGGGGAGGGTACCTGATCAAGGAGGCTTCGCTGGCAGGGACCCAGTAGGTGGGGGAGGGGGAAGGGGGAGGGGGTGGGAATGGAGCAGGTCGTTGTGGTGGGGGAGGGTACCTGATCAAGGAGGCTCCGCTGGCAGGGACCCAGTAGGTGGGGGAGGGGGAAGGGGGAGGGGGTGGGAATGGAGCAGATCGTTGTGGTGGGGGAGGGGGGAAGGGAGGGGGGGGGGTGTGGTGAATGTGTAACCACTATAATTCACACTGTGCATTACTGTGGGCTCCATCTGTGAGCCGTTGCACGGCTCTGCCCACAGGGGGAGATGAGGAGCATGTACAGGGCTCCGCCCTCAGCTCCGCCCCCTTCAGGAAGTATAAGTGCTGCGATCCTGCGAGTCCGCCTTCAGTTCAGCACAGTCACAGGCAGACTCAGTTGTAAGCCGATTAAAGCCACAGTTTACTTCAACTCGTGTCTCTGAGTGAATTGATGGTCGCATCAGGGGGGTGAAAGCACTTCCTGTATCCACCAAGTCCTTGCTTTGAAGAATGGTCTGGTCCTCTAACAGTTGGGGAGCCCTGCTGACACGGTTAAAGATTAGAAATACAAAAACAATGACCCTCACAGCGTGTTATTCATATTTAGATCTGCAACCTAACCCCAAAGAGTCTTTGGTGGATCATCCATCCCCCTTCCAGCTTCAACTAAAGCTGGGAATGCACAGATTGAAGATGGGTTTGGGTTGGCTAGCAGATTTCTGAGACTTTTACCACCCCTCCCCCTGCCCCCACCCAAGGCTCCCAATTTATTTTGAAGGTTGATATTCTAGCTGGGAGGTAACCAGTGTTTTTTTCTAAAGGGTTTAGCATAACTTCCTCACTCTTGTATTCTATTCCCTTGTTAATAAAAGTCAAACATTTGGTGAGCCTCAATAACGACCTCCTCACCTTATCCTGCCACCTTCAAAGACTCCAGGTTTTTGTGTGATGCGCAATGGCTTCCTTATTGGTTGAAGTGCATCCCTCCTGCCCTGGTAGGGCCATGTGTACAGGCAGCCTGGGAGTTAAAATTCAGTTAAACTATGAGCAGGGAGAATCATGTGACCATGATGGCTTACATATTCCTGCTCTGAGCTTCTTGTGGCATCGACCTCTTTTCCACAATTATGTCGAAGGAGTGAGCAGGGGAGCCTCCAGTGGTCGAGGGGCAAACTGCATAGGCTGGTGTGGAATTGATTCAGGACAGAACTTGAATTGGTGTCCAGGTGGTGGGCTGGGAGGTCCCACTGCCAGGGAAGTTGTGGGGTTGCAAGGCGGGTCAGCTGCCAAGGCCAGCCAACATTGTGCCAATGGCAAGGTGGCCCTCCTGCCATGTGGGAAAGCCACAAACCTCAAGGAAGAGGCCTCTCTACAGGGCACTCATTTGATGAAGGGGTCATTGGAGCCCAAGACTTGATGACCCAAAGTAGGGGCTGCAGGCAGGGAAGGAAGCCCCATTGACTGCCCCTTCCCCCGTCCGCCAGGAGGGGATTTCACCTCCAACCCTCTTGATTCCCAGCGGGGTCCCCTTGCTGACCAACCTGACTCTGCAGCACCTCCCTCTCGCTGTGGCATTGCTGAAGCTTCAGAGTTCCTGGTCCTCTGATTGAGCCTGGCCACTGTCCTTAATTGGATGGTGGTCCTGTCAGCGGCCAATCAGAAAGCTGCATCCGCTGTCAGCATCGGGACCCTGAGGCCAACAGTAGAATTCAGCCTCTTGAACCTCAATTCTCAACCTCAGGCATCACTTCCATTCCCAACCTCAACAAGTAAGAGTGAGGGGTTAAATATCAACAATGGGAAACACAATTCCATTCTTGCCTCACTATATTTTAAAGTTCTGGAATAGGCAGGTTGGTCAGGGACTGATTTACATTCCAAAATCACAACCCAAAGGCATTGTTAGCGCCATGTCTTAGATTTAACAGAAAGTGATCTCAGGATCGGGGAGGATTTGGCAAAGATGTTGGCATGGTAAAACGCCACAGTTCCCACGCCGGCGTCGGCACCCAGCCACTAAATTGGCTAATCCAGCCCAGGGGCTCTTTTTAAAATGTGCCTCTCGTGACACCAGGGGCAGGAACGGAGGAGGAAGGGGTAAAATATTGGGGCGCTGCATCGAGATGTATTCCTATCATTGTCCCACCGCTGGAGCGGTTTCCTGGTGATGCACTGAGTAAGGCCGTTTTAAGGGCCATTTTTCGGATGGATGGCATTTTGCCAATGGTGGGTCAGAACCTGCTGCCGTGTGGGGAGGCCTTCCATTAATGGAAGCTCCATGGCCCAAAAGGGAGGCTGAGGGCGGGGAAATCAGCCCTGATGATCCTCTCTGGAGGCTTTCCCATCTGACCATTGGCTCCCTGAATTTTTTTTTTTAATTTTTAAACGACTAGCCGCTCCGAGCTCCCCGAGTCTCCAACGTGCCTCAGCAGAGCCTCCCTCTACCAATGACGCTGCTGAATGCTCAGAGCTGCCGGCCTTCTACACTGTTACAGCCAATTAGAAGACTGCGTGTGATAAAATTGAGAAAAATGGACTCACTACTGGTACATGGGGATCAGCTCCTGCTTTTCACCCCAACATCAGGGTCACAAAGCCAGAAGTCAAATTGAGCCGGAGAAATCTCAGGCAGAACGGGCTGATTGGATAACCCCTGTTCAATCGCACCTGGGAATAACTGTGATACTCAATTTGAACTATGCGCCATGGACTGCAATCCTGCTGCACGCGATGACTCTCTAAAGTAACAGACTATTTGCTGCGGCAATAGACTCTATTTGCTGTACACTGTTTGCTGAGCAAGATTGTTTGTCGGGTAATGGAGTCTGTTTGGAACAGAGTAACAAGGAGAAGCTCCTAATCTGCTAGTGAACTCCATACACCGTCTTAATACCTTTGGTTAACAAAAGTCTCCGACCCCAATTAACCATTGATTTAGCATCAATTGTCATTTGCGGAAGAGAGTTCCAAACTTCGACCACGCTTTGTGTCAGTGAATGTTTCCTAATTTCACTCCTGAAAGGTCTGACTCCAATTCTTGGATTCTGCCCCTGAGTCTGCCCCTGGGCCTTGCTCCATTAACTAATAGGATCAGTTTTCCTGTGTTAACCTTATCTAAACCTGTTATCACCTTGCATTCCTGCGTCAAGGCCGGAATTGGCTGGACGTTGAGATTCTCTTTTCCTACCGGAAGCGGCCCTTGCCCGGGGGCTTTCCGGCGATGTGGGGTGGCTTTAATGGGAAATCCAATTGACAAGCAGTGAGAGTAAAGATTCCCGCCAGCAAGGAACGGCGCAATGTAAAGAAACACATGGGGCGGGATTCTCTCACCCCGGCGAGTCGCGCCATGTCATCCCGACGCCGGTTCACCAATTCTCCCAAGAACGGTCGGCGCGGTGCCGGTCAGGGGCTGCTCTACGGGGCCCACCTGGCGACTCTAGGTCCGGGATGGGCCGAGCGGCCACGCTAAGTAGCCAACTCCCGCTGGCGCCGTTCACACCTGCTCTTACCCGACGGTATCTCGGCATGGATGCATCCGGTGCCGGCCTGGTGGGGGGGAGAGGGGGGGGAGGGGGTCCGATCCCGGGGCCGGCCTCCACTGTCGCCTGGCCCACGATTGGGACCTACCGATCGGAAGGCCGGCCTCTCAGCCTGGGGGCCTCCTTTGTTCCACGCCGGCCCCTGTAGCTCTACAACATGTTGCGTCGGGTCCAGCGCGGAGAAGGGAGCCACTGCGCATGCGCGTACTGGCGCCGGTCCCGCTGCGCACACACAGACCCACGGCGCCCATCTGACGCCAGCGATCAGCAGCTGGGGCGGCGTGGGTCGCTCCAGTGGCATGTGGCCCTCTGTAGGGGTCAGAATTGCTGCTCCTGAGGCCATATTGACACCGTCGTGAAACGCGACGGCGTTTATGACGGCGTCAACACATAGCCTCAGGATCAGAGAATCCCGCCCATGGCTGGGGAAGCGGAGAATCCCGAAGCAAATCTCCCTTCAATTTACTTTTCTCTGAGAAGAACAAACCCATATTCTCCAACCCAAAGTTGAAGCTAAAATTCCTCTTCCCTGGACCCACTGTGATAAATCTCCCATCAAGGACCCTCACTCACATCCTTCCTGTAACCAGAACTGGAATCAATACCCTGGTTACAGATACACCTGAGCTTTATACCTGCAAAGACCCACATTCAAAGTGTCATCTTGCATCATTGGCTTTGTCGCGATATGCTGAGCTTGAGTAAGCTATAGATAAAGGAGCTACGCTCTGAAAGCTAGTGATTCCAAATAAACCTGTTGCACTTTAACCTGGTGTTGTAAGACATCTTACTGTAGAAGTTCAGCATAGCTTCCAGGCATTGGAATTCAGTGGGCTGGATTCTCCATCGGCGGGATTCTCCGTTTGGCCGACAGCGTACTCATGCCCTGGATTTCCCAATGGCAAGGGGGTACCCACAATGGGCAACCCCACCGCCCGCCTGCCGAAATGAAGAATCCTACTGCTGGCGGGGGCATGCCGCACCCGAAGATAGGTGCGTCGGGATGGGGAATCCCGCCCAACACCTCTATTTATGAAGCCCAAGTTTTCATAGGCTACGGGAATGATTAAGGGACGATTAAGGAAGTAGGGGCGGTTCTCCAACTGCGTTGTGCCTGGCGCAAATCCCGCTATTCCGGGAGAATTCCGGGAGATTACCGAAACGGGATTCGTACTGGGTGCGACACAGTTTCCATTCTCTCGGCCCAATCCAGCAGGTGTGATCAGGATCACGCCCAAAAACGGAGAGAAACTCATCACGGCTAATTGGCATTCATTTTAATCACATTGGTGGGATCAAAGACGAATGTAGCTGCCTCCCGGTAATCTCTCCCGCTCCCCCCTATGCCAAGCGGGAAGTCGCCTGGTTACGAATCACTACTGGTTCTTAAAAGCAGGGAACAGGAGCCATGGACTCGAAGGGGGAGTAAGGAGGTGTCTGTCCATCTCCACTTAGCTGCAGGAAGTGGAAGGGCACAACCGCCTCTGGCCAAATGCCTTGGGAGGCCCTTCAAAGGAGCTGGGTATTGGGGGGCTCGGGCTGAGGCTGGTTGGGTTCCCCCCCTCGGGATGGAGGTCACTTTTGGTCTGTGATGCTTTGAAACCTGCTTTCTTTCATGTTTAACACCCTATAACTGAGCAAAGCACAGCTGCAGCCTGTCCGTCCTAAAATTCTCTCACAGGACAGAGCTATTCTGCAGCCTGTCCCTTGGAGGAGCATTTCACTTGACTTGAGGTTTCAATAGGCTCTGTGGTTTCAATGGTGTAATTTGCCTGCTTTTATCCCTTTGTACTTGGTTGTTTACATTCTATTTCACACCCATTGACTTTTACAAGCTTCTTGATTGACAGCTGAATGCCATCTCAAAGGTGCGCTAAGCTTTGTTGGTTTTTATAGCACTTAATGATCTATTAACTCTGAAGTGCTTCCTCTTTTGAGCAGGTGTCCTGTCTGGCCACATTTTTCCCACAGGGGATTTTTTTCCATACCTGAAGTGCTTCCTGGAAAGCACAGGTGTGTAGTCTGAATGCCTTTGTTTGATAGTGGGCTTTATTAAAGTCTGATGTGTTTCCTAGGGTGAACAGGTGCTCTGTCTGACAGCGGTTTTTTTTAGACTGGATCTTTTTCAACCTCTGATGCCTGAACAGTAGGCCCGCACTGGAGGTACTTTTCCACCATAGAAGCAGCTGACACCACTCAGACATTGAAGTGCTGGGATTCCTCACTGAGGACCTTCCGCAGCCACTGTGGAATTCTCTGGCTAGATGTGATGACCTTGGAGGCCTTTGTATCCATGGGCAGTCAGTGACACGGCTGGACACTTGTTTGGCACTTCCCCTTGGCGACTTGGCACCCTGGGGGCCTGAAGGGAGGGTCCTGATGTTTGGGGGCCTTTGGTGACCCCATAGCGGGGTGTCGCTCACTTGGGTGCAGATCCGGATGACAGTGATTTGGGGGCTAGGGACTTTGTCAGAAAGAGGTGAGGGTGGATCTTTTCCTGCAGGAAGGGGAGGGGAGACTTTGCCCGGGAGAAGGGTATGGCTTTGCTGGCGAGAAGTGGAGGAGGGGGGTTGGCTGCTGTCGGGGTTATTCTGACGTCGGGGCACCCCAGTTTCTGAGGACACAGCCTTTCCGGCATCTCCAGGTCCCACACATCACATTTTCGGTGCAAATCAACGCTGGCCCCAATGAAATGACTAAGTGTGGGAGGATCGCGGTGGGAATCGTTCAGGCCCCTGCCACATTTCTCACCCCGGGTTTCCCCCCCGAAATGAGACTTGATTCTTTTTTGGGAGCAGCTAGCATTAAAATGCTTTAAAAAATGCAGAACAACCAGAGATCGTGGAAAATGTGTACTTAGCCCCCTACTCTACTCCCTGTACACACATGACTGCATGGCAAAACTGGGTTCCAACTCCATCTACAAGTTTGCTGACGATACGACCATAGTGGGCCGGATCTTGAATAACGACGAGTCCGAATTCAGGAGGGAGATAGAGAACCTAGTGGAGTGGTGCAGCGACAACAATCTCTCCCTTAATGCCAGCAAAACTAAAGAGCTGGTCATCGACTTCAGGAAGCAAAGTACTGTGCACACCCCTGTCAGCATCAACGGAGCCGAGGTAGAGATGGTGAGCAGTTTCAAATTCCTAGGGGTGCACATCACCAAAAATCTATCCTGGTCCACTCATGTCGACGCTATCACCAAGAAAGCACAACAGCGCCTTTACTTCCTCAGGAAACTAAGGAAATTCGGCATGTCCACATTAACCCTTACCAACTTTTACAGATGCACTATAGAGAGCATCCTATCGGGCTGCATCACAGCCTGGTATGGCAACTGCTCGGCCCAGGACCGCAAGGAACTTCAGAGAGTCGTGAATACCGCCCAGTCCATCACACGAACCTGCCTCCCATCCATTGATTCCATCTACACCTCCCGCTGCCGGGGGAAAGCAGGCAGCATAATCAAGGATCCCTCCCACCCGGCTTACTCACTTTTCCAACTTCTTCCATCGGGCAGGAGATTCAGAAGTCTGAGAACACGGACGAACAGACTCAAAAACAGCTTCTTCCCCACTGTCACCAGACTCCTAAATGACCCTTTTATGGACTGTCCTCATTAACACTACACCCTGTATGCTTCAACCGATGCCAATGCTTATGTAGTACATTGTATATATTGTGTTGCCCTATTATGTATTCTCATGTATTTTCTTGAAGTCTGTTTAATTCCCTTTTCTTCCCATGTACTGAATGATCTGTTGAGCTGCTTGCAGAAAAATACTTTTCACTGTACCTCGGTACACGTGACAATAAACAAATCCAATCCAATCCAAATGAGAAAGATACAACGAAAAGCAAAGGGCGACAAAACAGATAGCAAACGCGACAAAAGGGAGTTTTGAAAGAAGCTGGGAGGGGTTATCAAAATCAGAATAACACATTTCTGTTATTATCTTCGATAAAAGGGAATGAGTAGGAGTAACGTTTGCTACTTAAAAACTAAAAGTGCCGATAATGAGCAGGTACAGGAAATGATCAGAATGGCTCATAGAACATTAACCTTGACATCACCAGGACTGGACAACAACAGGGTAGAAGCCATTCTCCAGCGATACAAAGCACTGGATAGACAACACCTGGATCCTGTGAGTTGTTCTGGACACCTCACCTTATACTGAAAGTAGAACAGGCACAATCCTCCAGCATATCCAGCAAGGCGGCATTGTAGCACAGCGGGTAGCACTGTGGCTTCACAGCGCCAGGGACCCGAGTTCAATTCCTGGCTTGTGTCACTGTCTGTGCGGAGTCTGCACGTTCTCCCTGTGCCTGCAAAGATTTCCTCCGGGTGCTCCAGTTTCCTCCCACAGTCCCGAAATATGTGCTTGTTAGGTGAATTGGACATTCTGAATTCTCCCTCTGTGTACCCGAACAGGCGCCAGAATGTGGCGACTAGGGGCTTTTCACGGTAACTTCATTGCAGTGTTGATGTAAGCTTACTTATGACAATAATAAAGATTACTGATTATTAGGTAGGGACACCCTGGTCCAATCAGCTCCATTTTAATGATGAGTAGTTTTGTCGGAATGTGGATATCAACGTTTAGAAAGCAGTGGCAGGATCAGTCAGAGTCCACATGGATTTATGAAGGGAAAATCATGCTTGACAAATCTGTTGGAATTCTTTGAAGATGTAACCAGTACAGTTGACAAGGGGGAGCCAGTCGATGTGGTACATTTGGACTTTCAGAAGGAGTTTGGCAAAATCCCGCATAAGAGATTATTGAGCAAGATTAAGGCCCATGGGATTGGGGGAAGTGTATTGAGGTGGATAGAAAACTGGTTGGCAGGGAGGAAACAAAGAGTAGGAATTAATGGGTCCTTTTCAAATTGGCAGGCAGTAACCAGTGGGGTACCACAGGGATCAGTGCTGGGACCCCAGCTATTCACAATATATATTAATGATTTGGATGAGGGAACAAAATGTAACATCTCAAAGTTTGCAGATGAGTGCAGGTTGGGCGAGTGGGCAAATCAATGGCAGATGCAGTATAATTTGGATTTGTGTGAGGTTATTCACGTTGGAAGCAAAAACAGGAAGGCAGATTACTACCTGAATGGTTGTAAATCAGGAGAGGGGAGTGTGCAACAGGACCTGGGTGTCCTTGTGCACTAGTCGCTGAAGGTAGCAGGCGGGAAAGAAGGCTAATGGTATGTTGGCCTTCATTGCGAGAGGTTTCGAGTATAGAAGCGGGGATGTGTTGTTGCAATTGTATCGGGCCTTGGTGAGGCCACACCTGGAGTATTGTGGGCAGTTTTGGTCTCCTTCTCTGAGGAAGGATGTTCTTGCTCTCGAGGGAGTGCAGCGAAGGTTTACCAGACTGATTCCAGGGATGACGAGACTGTCATATGAGGAGAGATTGACTAGGTTGGGATTGTTCTCGCTGGAGTTAAGAAGAATGAGGGGGGGTTCTCATAGAGACTTATAAAATTCTAACAGGACTAGACAGAGTTGATGCAGGGAAGATGTTGCCAATGATGGGTGTGTCCAGAACCAGGGGTCACAGACTGAGGGTTCACAGTAAACCATTTCAGACGGAATAAGGAGACATTTCTTCACCCAAAGAGTGGTGAGCCTGTGGAATTCATTACCACAGGAAGTAGTTGATGCTAAAACATTGAATATATTTAAGAGGTGGCTAGATATGGCACTTGGGGAGAATGGGATCAAAGGCTATGGGGAGAAAGCAGGATTAGGCTATTGAGTTGGATGATCAGCCATGATCATGATGAATGGCGGAGCAGGCTCGAAGGGCCAAAAGGCCTCCTCCTGCTCCTATTTTCTATGTATCTATATAACCAATCAATCCTTGGGTTGGTCACCAGATCCTAATGTGTGACACGCCAACTGTCACGGCTGCAGTTCTCTTAGCACTATTGCCTGGCTTGATGAGCAGATCAATACACCCACATGCAGAAAAACACAATTTAAATGGCATCTGTTTCAGGTGCTGGGGAAGAAGAGGGCAAATGTGAAATTGTTTTCTGCTGACTCTTGTCTGATTCCATTCCCCTTTTCAATAAATTTGGATAAGCTACCATAACAGTTTCATTGGCTAACAGCAAGGATTTATTTGCTCAGTCACTCTCAGATATGGAAAACTTTAATTTTTTTAATGCTTCTTTATTTGCGAGGACAGAACTTTGGCTAGTTTGCTGAAATATCTTGGATCCGAATTGGTTTACAACAACTCTTATCCGCCGTTGGTCTCTGTGTATTTGCCACTTGCCTTCTGAGCCGTACAGGACATTTCCCAAAACACATTTTCAAACATTGTGGGCTAGAAACGTCTCCACGACTTTCTTTAGGCGTGGGCACAATTCCTGACCTTGCCATGGAATGAGGCTGCAATCAAATTGTCTTAGCTGCTCATTTAAAATTCTAGGCTGCTGGAAATGATAAGGACACGTGTTGCTGACTGAAACAACTGTGTGTGTGTGTGGGGGGGGGGGGGTGATGAGCGTGCACGGCTACCACATGTTCCAACTAGTTTCCAGTTCTCGAAGATGAGCTGCATTGATCACAGAAGGTTGTTTTCAATGGATATTGGTGCAAATATGTGAAAGGAATGTGGAGCATCAGGACAGGGAGAGGATTTCCAAACTCTGATGCAGCGCTGGAGGCATTAACGTTCGAGGTGGACAGAATAAGAATGGCCATCCTTCCACAGGGGGGGGTGGTGGGGTGTTGCAAGAGGCCCTCAAGGTAGACCCTCTGTTGGGAATGCAAGCAGGGGGCAAATAAGGCCAATGCCAGGGCCCAACACTTGGTAGCAGTGCTGAAAGATGTTTAATGTCCTCACGGGGGCCGTCAAGGTCAGAGTGTACACCATCATATCACAGCTCATAGCTCACCAAACCACCAGCCTCTCTCACTAACCAATCCCACCACTAACACCAAGCAGATGGCGACCGACTCATGGAGACCTTCCAATGCTACCGACCTCACGCCCCCATCTCACTGCGTCCACATACCTCCAGCGATTTAGCTATGGCAGGCACATCGACAATGCCACACAATGTCAGACATTCTGCCATCTCCTCTGCTGGACAGGGTGTGCCCAGGGTGGAGGGAGCACCAAAGAACCAACGTTGGGTTGGTGTGACTACATCTGCTGGGCGTGAGGGAGAAGATGGTGCCACAAACCATGGTGCTGGCTGCGACAGAGCCAGTGGCATCCAGCATCACCAAGACCAGAGGATGATGGTAAACTCCCGCCTCATGTCCCTTCTCGACTCCCTCCTCATCCCGTTCCCCGACAAGAAGTGAAAGCTGCAGATAGTGTGGCCATGGACCTCCTCCATGGATAACCATGGCCTTGGTTATCCTCACCAAGCCCCTTCCTTGGCCCGAACCCTCCCCTTCAGTTTTCTGATACCCAAGAGCTGCTGTCTGCCCAGCCATAGCACAGCCAGGAGGGAAAAGAAAGCAACGACACTCCAGTTATGAGGACGCATTGTCACGTGTTCTGATGCTCGCAGATACCAGCTCGGATAGTGACACTGAGTGAATTATTATCAAGTCAGGGCCAGGTGAGACACCGGGCATTGGGGGGAGAAAGGAGAGATCATCTGCCAGGCAGATCACTGGAGGGCAGATGAGTTAGGTAACAAGAGGGTCAAATGAGGCCTTTGATGTACTGGGGAATGCTGACGAACATGGGCAACAAATGGCCTTGCCACTGATACGAACAATCCCATGACAGAACGAAAGTGTACATTAAACTCTAGACAGGCAAATGTGAAAGGTACCATTTGATTACCCTGCCAAGTCATCAACATTTCCTTTTCACCATAGCTCACCAGGCTAAATCACTGGCTTTTAAAGCAGACCAAGCAGGCCAGCAGCACGGTTCGATTCCCGTACCAGCCTCCCCGGACAGGCGCCGGAATGTGGCAACTAGGGGCTTTTTACAGTAACTTCATTGAAGCCTACTCGTGACAATAAGCGATTTTCATTTCATTTTCATAATGAACTAATCATTTAACATCTGTCGTTGGGAAATTGTTAGAATCCATTATCAAGGAAGTTAGGGTTAGGGTTATGGTTAGGGTCTCCCATGCCCACCCGAGGTGTTGGGATTATGTCACGGGACATTTAGAAAGTCAAAATGCAATCCATCAGAATCAGCATGGTTTTATGAAGGGTGCATTGTGTTTGGCTAATTTCTGGAGTTCTTTGAAGATGGAACAAGCAAAGTGGATAATGGGGATCCAGTAGATGTAGTATATCTGGTCTTCCAGAATTCAGGAGAAAAAATGATTAATACACAAGGCAAGGTCACATGGGATTGGGATAATTTACTAGCTTGGAATGAAGACTGGCTAACTGACAGAAGGCAGAGAGTTGGGATAAATGGGTCTTTTTCTGGGTGGCAAGATGTAACTAGTGGGGTGCCACAGGGTTCGGTCTTTGGGCCCCAATTATTTACAATATATATGAATGACTTGGATGTAGGGATAGAAGGCACTGTAGCTAAATTTGCAGGTGACATTAAAATAGGTGGGACAGTAAGTTGTAATGAGGAAATAAGACATTTACAAACGGATAAGGATAGATTCGGTGATTGGGCCAAAACCTGGCAGTTGGGGTTTAACGTGGATAAGTATCAGGTTATCCTTTGTGATTGGAAAAATGGAAGGCAGCTTATTATCGAAATGGAGAGAAACATCAGAGTTCTCTGTAGCAGAGCAATCTGATGGTTTTCATGCATAAATCACAGAAAACCAGATTGCAGGTACAGCAGGTAGTAAGCAAGGCAAATGGAATTTTGGCCTTCATCCCGGACATTGGCCATTGGCACGGTAGCACAGTGGTTAGCACTGTTGCTTCACAGCTCCAGGGTCCCAGGATCGATTCCCCGCTGGGTCACTGTCTGTGCGGAGTCTGGCACGTTCTCCCCGTGCCTGCGTGGGTTTCCTCCGGGTGCTCCGGTTTCCTCCCACAGTCCAAAGATGTGCCAGTTAGGTGGATTGACCATGATCAATTGCCTTTAGGTTAGGTGGGGTTACGGGGATAGGGTGGAGGTGTGGGCTTATGTAGGCTGCTCTTTTCATGAGCCGGTGAAGACATGATGGGCTGAATGGCCTCCTTCTGCCTCCTTCTATGATTCTATAAAGTGCCAACCTGGTACCCTAGCAGCCCTCCTGGGCACATTGGCACTGCAAGGCTGGCACTGCCAGGGTGCCCAGGTGGCACCAGAAGCGCCAGGGTACAACCCTGCCAAAGGGGCACGCACCTGGCGGCCTCCGATCCCCTGGGAGACCCCCATGAGTTGCATTCCATCTGTCTCTGTTTGTGAAGACCAGCGCTGAGAGGTCTCCGAGGTAAAGGGGATGATCCCAACACCTCGGGTGGCGAGGGAGGCTGCAAATTAGAGTGAGACTGGCTGTCTCGCTCTGATATGCAGATTTGCCAAAAAGTGGTCGGGATTCACATTGCAACATCTCGGGAAAGGTGGTGTTGCGAGTCGGGTAGGTTCCGGGAGCGGGGTCTCCCGGCTTCTATCGATCACGTACCGCCGCGGCGCGCTGCTTTTCAGACGCAGCGTAGCCGTTCAATCGAACCCTTTGTGTTCTTATTCTGCTCATTATATTCATAATTTTATTCACACCCTTGCTTGAAAAACAATTCAAAGCAATCACACCTTGGAGGAGAGTTGAAGAGAAAGATGTTTTATTGACAAATAAACACAGTGGGCTGGATTCTCTGATCATCAACGCCAAAATCAGGTTCGGCGACAAGGCTGAAATCCCTGACAACGACGGGATCGGGGGAGGCGTGCTGTCGCGATGCTCCGCCCCCTGAAAAGCGACATACTCCAGGGGTACGCCACGTGCCGTATCCACGTCCTCAGGCCGTTGCCTGAGGCCAGCCCTGCAATGCTCCCACCCCCGACTACCTGAGTTCCCGACGGCGTGGGACTCTCAAGGTCCCATCCGTCGGGAACTCAGCATGGGGGCTGCGGGCTCTGTCCAGCACCGCCACAGTCGGGGGAGAGCTGATCCGCGGGAAGGGGGGGGCATTATTTAGGGCTGGGGCACAGTGGGGGGAGGGGGCGGTGCGGAGCGTGTGAGCTGGTCGAAAGGGGGGAACTATCTTTGCGGGCCGGGTCTGCGGACTGCTTCCGCCATGAGGCACGGCGCGGCCGCCGCCGTGTGCGTGTGTGGCCACAGACCTGGCAATGCTCTGGGCTGTATCGCCAGCTGGAGCTTGGAGCTCTCCCTGCCGGGCTGCTAGCCCCCCCCACAACAGCTGGGAGTCGGTGGCCATTTTGCGGCAGTTTCCCTGGCATAAACGACCACCATTTTCACACCGGCATCTCCCAAACGGAGAATCCAGCCCAATGAGTTGCTATGATCCGGAACCTGATGCCTGAAAAGGTGATAGAGCAAATTCATTAGTAACATTCAAAGGGAAGTTAGTTATGAAAAGGTAAAAAAAAAAAAATTGATTATGGGGAAATAGCGGATGGAGTGCGACTAATTGGAAAGTTCCTTCAGACAGCTAGAACGGGCGTGATGGGCCAAGTGGCCTCCTTCTGCATTGAATGATTCTATGAATGCAGTAAGCAGGTTATCACCCACTGTGTCATTGTACAACCTCTTCCCTGTCTTACCAGAGTTACGGCAAAGAGGGTCAAGGTAATGGGCAAAGGGAGTAGGCATGATGTGAGGAAATAATATTTTCACCCAAAGGGTGGTTGGAGTTTGGGACAAACCTCCTGAGGGGGTGATGAGGGGGTGATGGAGGCAGGTTTGATTGAGGTATTCTAAAGGGAAGTGGATCACTGTCTGAAAAGAAAGATTGCAGGGGATACGGCAGGGGAGTGGGACTAGGTACAATACTCTTTCAGAGAGCCAGTACAGACCCGATGGACTGAATGGCCTCCTTCAGCACTGTAAGAATTCTGTGAAATGGCTTATCTGTCCCTGGCTGTACCCTATTCTGGCTGTATATTGGCGACACCAGAAGTCCCAGTCCGAATGAAGGTGACAGGAATTTTCCGAGATGGATTGATGTTGCTCACATTGTTGGTATTATTTAATTGCCCTCCACCTGATGCATTTGCTGGAAAAATCATTTTGCTATAATCAGGAGAACTTGCTGTCGTTTGGATCATGATCTCTGCTTGCAGCAGTTTGTCGAGATTCTATTTAAATAGACTCTGTAGACTGTTTGCTGTTGTGTGCTGTTTCAATGGGCTGCTGAGAAAATCGATGATGTTTGTGGTAAGGTGCCCTCTCCATCCCACCTGTCACTCATTAACACCCCTGCATCAGTCAACACTCACAGTGCATTATCGTACTGCCTCAAAGCGAAAACATTTCATTCAAACACTGTTCTCCCCGAAAGATCCACCCACCTGCACAATCCTCACCTGTGAACTGTTCATTGATATGCCACAAAAGATTGTGTCTGATGTGTGGGAATAATTACAGTCCTCCCTACCTCGTATTACTTGGTCGGAACGATCCACTGTTCTCAGGCATTATTCCCAAGCAGAATTCTGGGTCATAAAATTATTCCAAAAATAATGCAAGCTGCAATTTAAGAAAAGCAAAACACATTTGAAAAGGTAAGGTTTACTTGTAAGGACTTTGAAAGGTTGGTCTTGTTGCTTTCCGCATTGCTCTTCCATCGTGGAAATCTCCTGAACCTCACGTCCACATTCCGTTTGATTCCAGGTCCTTTGATTCGCTCTCTAATTGCCCACTTTTCCTCAAAGAGACTCGGCTAACAATGCAGGTGCAGCCTTCACCTTTGATTGTTCGATTCATGGGTCAGTAACAGGATTCCAGGTGGCAACCATTAGCCAAATTACTGAGTTAGTAGCAAACTTCTGTCCCATTAGTTTATAAAAGGGAGAAGTGTGTAGCAGCCAATGTTCTGGCCAATACTCGGCACCTGCATTCTCCTGATATACAACTACTGCAATCAGGGCGAAAAAGCCTCGATAATTCTTCCCAGTCGATTAGTAACAAAGTCTGTGGGCCACTTACCGGCCAATCAGTCAACTTTCCATCATCAGTAACGTGATGGAAGGGGTCATCAACAGCGCTATCAAGCGGCACTTACTCAGCAATAACCTGCTCACGGACGCTCAGTTGGGTTCCGCCAGGGTCACTCAGCTCTTGACCTCATTACAGCCTTGGTTCAAATAGGGACAAAAGAGCTGAATGCCAGAGGTGAGTTGAGAGTGACTTCTCTTGACATCAAGGCAGCATTTGACTGGGAGAATGGCATCAAGGAGCCCGAGCTAAACTGGAGTCAATGGGAAACAGGGGGCCCGCTCTCCGCTGGTTGGAGTCACACCCTGGCACAAAGGAAAATGGTTGTGGTGGTTGAAGGTCAATAATCTCAGCTCCAGGACATTATTTCAGGAGTTCCTCAGGGTAGTGTCCTCAGCCCAACCATCTTCAGCTGCTTCATCAATGACCTCCCGTCCAACATAAGGTCAGAAGTGGGGATGTTGGCGGATGACTGCACAATGCTCAGCACCATTCGCAACTCCTCAGATAATGAAGCAACCCACCTCCAAATGCAGCAAGATCTCGACAATATCCAGGCTCGGGGCTGACAAGTGGCAAGTTACATTCACACCACACAAGTGCCAGGCAATGACCATCTCCAGCAAGACAGGATCTAATCATCGCCCCTTGACATTCAATGGCGTTACCATTACTGAATCCCCCACAATCAACAGCCTGGGGGTTACCGTTGATCAGAAACTGAACTGGACCCAGCCACATTAATGCTGTGGCTACAAAAGTAGGTCAGAAGCCAGGAATCCTACAGTGAGTAACTCACCTCCTGACTCTCAAAAGCCTGTCCACCATCCACAGGGCACAAGTTAGGAGTGTAATGGAATACTCTCCACTTGCCTGGATGAGTGCAGATCCAACAATGCTCAAGAAGCTCGACACCATCCAGGACAAAGCAGCCCCGCTTGATTGCTCCCCCTTCCACAAACATTCAAACCTCCACCACAGATGAACAGTGGCAGCCATGTGCACCATCTACAGGATGCACGGCAGTAACTCACCAAGGCTCCTGAGGCAGCATCGTCCACGGCCACTACCATACAGAAAAGTGTTTTTCAAACATTTTTGCCCAGGACCCATGTTTACCAAACAGCCATCATTCACGACCCACGCCGGCCAACCTTTGTGACCCACGCCCGGCCGACCATTTTCAGTTGTCTTTAATGTGACCGGAGTGCCTGTTCAGTCCTCACAATCTCACTTGCTCTGTTATTCAGTGTTATGTTTCTGATAGAGGCTTCAGCTGATGATTTAGGATCTTACTGCATCCGTTGAAAAAAAATCAAGAGGTCTGTCCTCGATCTCGCCATGCTTCGTCTTCAAATGTCTTTGAAGATTTGAGGGTTTTAAACTTTTATTTGCAGTACTACACTACATATAGCGCACATGAACTTTAAATCCTAAATAGTGGCACAAATAATAAACCCACACTTCAAGTCATCAAGTTTATATGCTGCTTTGTCCCTGTTCACAGCTTCTTCTTGATGGGTCATTCACCAGAGGCCCTGGAGCTCTCACCAGTATTGCTGGCAGCTGTAAGATTGAGGAATCTCTCTCACACTCGAAACGCGTGACGTTTGCGTACGGGGCGGGTGACCTGCTCTCTTCCGTCGCATCAATGTTAAAAAGAAAATCTCCTGCGTCAGCGCGCTGACGTCAGGATGAGGCGATCTTTCTCTCGCGGCTCTGGGCTCCTGCAGCTGTTGGGCACTACTTCCCGCAATCGGGAACGCCGCGATGCAGAGCTCCGCGACCCTCCCGACACCCGCCCGCGATCCACCTGCGGGTTGCGACCCCGACTTTGAAAGTGACTGATATAGAAGGACAAGAGCAGCAGATACCTGGGAACCCCACCACCTGGAGGTTCCCCTCCAAGTCACTCACCACCCTGACTTGGAAATATGTCGCCGTTCCTTCACTGTCGCTGGGTCAAAACCCTGGAATTCCCTCCCTAACAGCACAGTGGGTGTACTTACACCTGAGGGACTGCAGCGGTTGAAGAAAGCAGCTCACCACCACCTTCTGAAGGGTAATTGGGGATGGGCAACAAATGCTGGCCTGACCAGCGACGCCCACATCCCATAAACGAATTATAAAAATGGGCACACTAGGAAATGACCAAATCCCTTGCTTTGAGATCATGTTTATAAACTCCTCACCCAAAGAGAGCACTTCAAAAACCTAACATGTAATTTTGTTATCCCATGTTACCTGATGTTATCTGATGCCTGTGCCGAGTCACTGTACCATCACTTGAAGTGTGGGTTTATTATTTTGTGCCACTGCAATTTAGGATTTAAAGTTCATGTGCGTTATATGTAGTGTAGTACTGCAAATAAAAGTTTAAAACCCTCAAATCTTCAAAGACATTTGAAGACGAAGCATGGCGAGATCGGAGACAAACCTCTTGATGTTTTTCAACGGACGCAGTGGGATCTTAAATCATCAGCTGAAGTCTCTATCAGAAATGCAACTAATTTTGAACACCAATCAGATGTTGATAGTGTAAATATTGACCAGAACACTGGGAAAGTCCCCTCTACTCTTCCTAGAAATAATGCATGTGGTTTTTTTAAATGAGGAGACAGATAGGGTGTCATTTCAACATCTCTTCAAGATACTGTATGTCCAACAGTGTAACACTCCTCCAGCACTGCACTGGGATATCTGGCTCGAATCTTTCTGCTCAACTCTCTGGAATGGAACTTGAATCCATACCTTCTGATACAGAAGGACCAGCACTGAGCTGCTACTGACGCATAAAGCAAGGGGCTACAGAATTCTGGTATAGGCAGGTCAAATGAAAAAGCAACTGGGAGGTTGGAAGTTGCTTTGCATTCATCTTCTTTCATGGTTGAGTAACTTTGAAGTGGTCAGATGTGAAACTAACGGCAATGTTTATAAACACCAAGCAGTGAGTTTGAGGTGGTCATGTGTGAAACTAACAGAAAGCATTTAACTTCTTTGAAGTGGTCCAGAAGCTGCCAATCAAAGCTTGATGCTTAAAAACATTGTTTAGTTTCACAGATGACCACTTCAAAGTTACTGTACCTTGAAGGGAAATGAATGGAATAATGCTGACAGCTGGGTGTGTGGGGGGTCTCTGTATTTAGCGGGTCTCTGTGGGGGTCTCTTTATTTAGGGGTCTCTGTAGGGGCTCTCTTTATTTGGGGAATTTCTGAGGGGGTCTCTTTATTTAAGGGGTGTTTGTGGGGGCCTCTTTACTTAGGGGTCTCTGTGGGGGTCTGTTTATTTGAGATGTCTCTCGTGGTGGTCTCTTTATTTAGGGGGTCTCTGGTAGGGGGTGCGGAATTGCATTGCAGGGGAGAGGGAACACAGCTACGGGACCTCGCCTGTGGGTCACCTGCTCAAAATGGTGACCCACTAGTGGTATTCCCTTGGGAATCTCTCGCAATTGAGATGCATGGTTAACAACTGGGAATCACTTCCTTATTTGACCTCCCAGCGGGATTGCAAATCAAGGTGCAATTCAGCTTCAGCAGAAGAACATATTCTCCCAAATGGAGAATCCCGCCCCCTATAATTAATGTCTGTTTATATTGCCCTTCATTATTCTTTATCTCCCAGGCAATCTGGTCACATGATCATTTACTGGAAGCCAGGTATTTTACTAGAAATCATATCACAGAGAAACTTAGTTCTTAAAGGGACCATCATGCCAACATAAAAGATAAGCCTTTTTCCCCTCAAACCTGCTCCACCATTCAATAAGATCATGGCGGATCTGGTTGTTCTCTCAGTTCCACTTCATCATCTGGCCCCCAAAACCATGATTCCTTTGTTGACCAAAAATCTGTCTAAATCTGCTTTGAATAAATTCAATGTCTCAACCTCGACTGTTCTTTGGGGAAGGTAATTCCACAGACTAGTGACCCTTTGAGGGAAGAAGAATTCATCTCAACTCCATCTTAAATGGTAGACTTTTTATTCTTTAATCGCATCTCCTGTTTCTCACCTCTCCCACCAGTACAAATACCCTCCTGGTAACCTACCCTATCAAATCACCTAAGAATCTGACACATTTCAATAAGTTTGCCCCTCAAAACTCCAATGGGTAGAGAACCAATGAGTTCAACCTTTCTTCAGAAGGTTCTCCCTTGGTTCCAGGGATGAATCGAATGATTATGTTCCTTATTAAAGTCATGGCGATCCCCTGAGCAGTCCCGATTTCGAGGCTTAGTGTTTGGGAAGGCAATCTCGTTGATTGCCTTGGGTGCCACGTGTATCTCTGTCCTGCTATCTCTGCCTGTGCAACGGGCTCAGAAGGCATTTCTGCAGCAGCCCAAACCCTTCAGCAATCAGCCTTGAGGTTGTTCATCAAGTCCAAATGCAGTGGCATTCTTCAAAAGAAAGAAATGTTGAAGAGGTTAATTACGCACTCCATCTGGATTTACCTTCAACATGACAAGGTAAAGGGCAGCACGGTGGCCTAGTGGTTAGCACAACCGCCTCA
Organism: Scyliorhinus canicula; assembly: GCF_902713615.1. Classification (NCBI taxonomy): domain Eukaryota; kingdom Metazoa; phylum Chordata; class Chondrichthyes; order Carcharhiniformes; family Scyliorhinidae; genus Scyliorhinus; species Scyliorhinus canicula. Next base: position 202,482,862 of record NC_052152.1, on the reverse strand, counting down.
CGGCGCTGAGGTCCCAGGTTCGATCCTGGCTCTGGGTCACTGTCCGTGTGGAGTTTGCATATTCTCCCCGTGTCTGCGTGGGTTTCGCCCCCACAATCCAAAAATGTGTAGAGTAGGTGGATTGGCCACGCTAAATTGCCCCTTAATGGAAAAAATAATTGGGTAATCTAAATTTAAAAAAAAAAACATGACAAGGTAAGGCTAGAGCACTTATCAATCTCCTCCGAGATATCCTTCCTTTGCCATTTGATCACTGCTTTTCCTGATAATGGCCTCTTCTCTATTCTTCCTCTTATAAGGCCTCATCTCCTCATTCAACCACAGTTCCAAGTGACCAGTGTATACTTTGCTGCTTGTTGAAGCATTCCCATGTTTATGTTATGACATTTTGCATGAGCAAGCGAAATGAAATCTGACATTGACTATGAAACTTCCAGCAATGTTTCTTGGGTAAAAAATCAATCTCTCTGATTCATAAAGGGCTCCGTGTCAATAGCTCTGGGGTGGATGAGCTTCTGTACATTCGCTGCTGGTATTTCTCGCTGTTGTTTCCACAATATTTAAGCCCAGGGGTTTACTTGGCGTCACTCTGAATGTGTAGTCGTTACTTAGATATAGAATTTTGAGCCCAGAATCAGACCATTCAGCCCAACAAGACTGCCAAAGTTTATGTTCTATATTCTATCACTATGTCTTTCTATTCTTTTTTCTTTTGTGGCTCTGCTGCCATTTGCTTTTAAGGGCTCTCAGCATAACATCATGAGGAGGTAAATGTGTCCTCTGTTGCAGTCTTAGTTTCATTTTTGCTGTGAGCTGAGCATAGACACAGCTCCTCGTGTCTCCAAGTCTGAATAAATGAATATACAATGATGTTTACCCAATTCCTTATGAGTGACTGACGCATTGAATCTAACACATCAAATATGCTCAAGTACTGATAGCATGACATGCATCAATCTATTCACCTCAACTACTCCGTGTGGTAACAAGTCCCACATTCTCACCGCTCTCTGGGTAAAGAAATTTCTCCCGAATTTCCTATTGAACTTTTTTAGTGACGATCTTATTCTTATGGTTCCTAGTTTATTTTTTTTAAAATAATTTTTATTGGAGTTTTTTGAAAAATATATATCAACAAAACAATAATAACAATAACAATAATAGTAATAAACAACCCCCGGCACCCGTAACAACGCGTATAACGAATCCCCCCACCCCCCCAACCCCAATAAACAGCAAAATAAATTAACAATAAGCAAGTTAACTTAAACACTATCCCCCTAAACACCCCCCTCCCTTCCTCCCCCTCCCCCCCCCCCCCCCAGGTTGCTGCTGCTGCTGACCTAGTACCTTATCGTTGAGCCAGAAAGTCAAGGAAAGGCTGCCACCTCCTAAAGAACCCTTGTACCGACCCCCTCAGGGCGAATTTGACCCTCTCCAGCTGAATGAATTCCGCCATGTCATTAATCCAGGTCTCCAGGCTCGGAGGTCTCGTATCTTTCCACTGCAGCAAGATCCTCCGCCGGGCTACTAGGGACGCAAAGGCCAAAACATCGGCCTCTTTCGCCTCCTGCACTCCCGGCTCCACCCCAACCCCAAATATCGCAAGTCCCCAGCCTGGCTTGACCCTGGATCCCACCACCCTTGACACCATCCTCGCCACCCCCTTTCAGAACTCCTCCAGTGCCGGGCATGCCCAGAACATATGGGCATGGTTCGCTGGACTCCCCGAACACCTGACGCACCTGTCTTCGCCCCCAAAGAACCTACTCATCCTAGATCCAGACATGTGGGCCCGGTGCAGCACCTTGAACTGGATGAGACTAAGCCTCGCATATGAAGAGGAGGAGTTCACCCTCTCCAGGGCGTCCTCCCATGTCCCCTCCTCAATCTGCTCCCTGGTTCCTAGTTTATGATGTCCCACAAATGGAAACATCCTCTCTATGTATCCACTCTATCAAACACCCTCATGGTTTTAAAGATCTCTATCAGATCACTCAATTCCTCCCTCTTTTCGAGCAAAGCGTTTGTTCAATCTGCCCAGATTAGATATAACATCTCAATTCTGGTATCATCCTTATAAATCTGTTTGCTCTTTCTCCAGTGCCTGTATATTCTTTTTACAATATGTGTAGAACATTCATCCATTCACATATTGCGTAATGACCGATTCTCGGCACTGATATCGATGTGCACATCTTTGCATTTAATAAGGGGTAGCACGGTAGCACAGTGGTTAGCACAGTTGCTTCACGTCTCCAGGGCCCCAGGTTCGATTCCCGGCTTGGGTCACTGTGTGTGTGGAGTCTGCACGTTCTCCCAGTGTCTGCGTGGGTTTCCTTCGAGTGCTCCGATTTCCTCCCACGAGTCCTGAAAGACGTGCTGTTAGGTAATTTGGACATTCTGAATTCTCCCTTTGTGTACCCGAGCAGGCGCAGGAATATCGTAACTAGGGGATTTTCACAGTAACTTAATTGCAGTGTTAATGTAAGTCTACTTGTGATAATAAAGATTATTATTATTAAGTGCTGTAACAACTGTGGTAAATAGAATCAATTGGCCAAGTGTGGCAGATCAAAGCCATGTCAACCAGCTATTATCACAACACTGGTTGTGGTACCGGAATGTGGCGACTAGGGGCTTTTCACAGTAACTTCATTGAAGCCTACTTGTGACAATAAGCCATTATTATTATTATCATTACATGCTGCAGCCAACTACCTCTCCAAATCTCATCCTGTAAACAAAGTGAATGAAATGGAGAGAAATCAAACCTTGAATTCCTAGGAGTATACTACTGCGAAAGTGTTAACCTCATCATTGAAAAGGGTAAACTATTTACAACGCTCAACATTGCTGACAGCAATGCCTATCTGAAAGTCAAAATGAAGACTGGGGCAAAATATTTTGTCAGAGTCGCTGCTGTTGAAAGCCGAGCCCTGTATTGCACTCGATTCCACCTACAAAGTGAACCTTCTGCACCCAGTAGGTAGACACAGAAGGCAAAGTCACCCTGGACTGCATACAGGGCAAGATTCAATTCCAAATAGCCAATCACTGCTGTGCGCCACCTGCTGATGGCAATGGTGTGAAGACAGACCCAGACAAGACAAAGGCTGTGGGGCAGGTGACCGCTCCTGATGACAAACGTGCCCTGCAGTGTTTCTTCAGCAGGCCAAATTACCCACCAAAGTTCATTCCTTGTTACAGTGAAGTGCCTGTACCCTGGCACCAACATTCCCGTCAGGATGTGGAATGGTTCTGGCAGGAACATCACAATTCTGCATTCCACACAATTCAGCTCCTCCAGTGCTACAATACGTCAGTGTCCGAACACCTAGAATCATAGAATTTACAGTGCAGAACGAGGCTATTCGGCCCATCGGGTCTGCACCGGCCCACTGAAGCACACACCTCCACCCCATCCCCGTAACCCTGTAACCCCACCTAACCTTTTTGGACACTAAGGGCAATTTATGATGCACCTAACCTGCACATCTTTGGACTGTGGGAGGAAACCGGAGCACCCGGAGGAAACCCACGCAGACACGGGGAGAACGTGCAGACTCCGCACAGACAGTCACCCAAGCCGGAATCGAACCTGCGGCTGTGAGCAACAGTGCTAACCACTGTGCTACCATGCTGGTTTAGGTATAGGGCTGGTTTAGCACCGGGCTAAATAGCTGGCTTTTAAAGCAGACCAAGGCAGGCCAGTAGCACGGTTCAATTCCCGTACCAACGTCCCCGAACAGGTGCCGGAATGTGGCAGAATACGGGGGGCTCGGTCCCGTTCTTGGGCCCCAAACTGTAGGACGGATGGCAAGGCCTTGAAGAGGGTGAAAAAGAGGGTGCTATGGGGCTAGTTTAGCACAGTGGGCTAAACAGCTGGCTTGTAAAGCAGAACAAGGCCAGCAGCGCGGGTTCAATTCCCGTACCAGCCTCCCCGAACAGGCGCCGGAATGTGGCGACTAGGGGCTTTTCACAGTATCTTCATTTGAAGCCTACTCGTGACAATAAGCGATTTTCATTTCATTTACATTTCATGCAGCACCTGTAGTGTTATCAACAAATACAGCACAGCCGTGGAGCAGTGTGCATTCAGTGGCAGACCCATAGCTACTGCATCAAGGGCCCTCATTGACACTGAAACTCGCTGTGTTCAGATTGGGAAAGGACTCCTCGCTCTTGTATTCACCCGTCAGAAATTTCATGATTTCTTCTATAGTCACTATTGAAACTGATCACAAGCCACCCATCACCATTTTTAAAAAGCAGCTTCACACTCCAGCGCCACTCCTGCAGGGGATTATGCTCAAGTTCCAACGATACACCCTCAGTGTGATCTCCAAGTGTGTTAAGGAACTTAGTGAATGCCCTTTCCAGGGCTCACCGACCATCCACTGAGCATGCTCTGCATGAGGACATTGACATTATGGCAATCCAGAGGTTCGTAATCTCTCACTCGCTGCAGAAATATTACACCCAGCAACTCCACCAAGGACAGTCAGGAGTCGAAGTGTAGGACAAAATAAAAATAAGAATAAGAATCTTTATTAGTGTCACAAGTAGGCTTACATTAACACTGCAATGAACCCCGTGTTTGCGTGGGTTTCGCCTCCACAATCCAAACAATGTGCAGGATAGGTGGATTGGCCACACTAAATTGCCCCTTAATTGGAAAAACTGAATTGGGTACTCTAAATTTATTTTTAAAAACACTGCAATAAAGTTACTGTGAAAAGCCCCTAGTTGCCACACTCCGGCGCCTGTTCGGGTACACTGAGGGAGAATTCAGAATGTCCAAATTACCTAACAGCACGTCTTTCGGGACTTGTGGGAGGAAACCGAAGCACCTGGAGGAAACCCACGCAGACACGGGGAGAACGTGCAGACTCCACACAGACAGTGACCTAAGCCGGGAATCGAACCTGGGACCCTGGAGCTGTGAAGCAACAGTGCTGATCACTGTGCTCCCATCACTGTATCGTACCGTACTGTACCAGCCATCAATGTATGGCGTTATACAGAGTGAGATATCCAGATGTGCATCATGCAACAAGCTCAAGCCTCATTATACTAAAGAATCACCAGATTCCCGACCTTCCACAGTCACTCACCACAGCAGATATGTCCGAGTGAAATGGGAGACATCCTGTGGTCCTTGTTGATGTATTCTGAGGGTGGTATAAAGTTGATGATTGCCCAACGTGAAGAGCACCATCAGTAATTGGGAAACTGAAGAGACACTTTGCCGTGTGTGGCATTCCACACCAGCTAATGGCGGACAAACTGTCAGTTCAAGGATTTTTTTACACACGCGGAACTTTGAACATGGTACAAGCAACCCCCCTCTACCCACAATCGAACAGTTTGGTGGGGTGTGCAGCATGTTCAGCAAAGCACCGCCTCGAAAAATGCCTCCGTGATAACTCAGTCTTCTCCGCTGCGTCACTCAGTCAGTGTAATCTGCCGAGGGACTGTTCTCACAGCCGCAGAGAATGTTCTCCAGATGCACCAGACCCTGGTCCCTGTTTCCAAATCGCTGCTGCAGAATGAAGTGGAATCAAATGTGAAGGAAGTTCTTATGAAACGGCGGCAAGGAGGAAAGAGCTGCTCTGACCGCAAAGCCCCAAATTCTGGGTTTCTGGAGCCGGGTCAGACAGTCAGAATGTCTGCCACACGGGATTGTGACAAACGGGCTGTTGTGCCGTACCTCCCCAACACAACAGCTGCACGGTTGCCTCAGATGGGGCCAGGGTTGTCGGAACTGGCATCATCTGCTTCAGGCACGTGAACCAGCCCCGTTAACTGCCACGGGGCTAACTCACTGGGTTTGCAGTCCGTGCCGCCCGCACCAGCTGGGACGTAAGCCCTTCCTGTTACCAATGTGATGTGACCATCAATTCACTCGAGACACGATGGGAAGCAAACTGTGGTTTTAATAGACTTACAACTGAGCCTGCCTGCAATCAGAAGAACTGAGGGCAGGCGCACAAGGCTGCAGCACTTTATACTTCCGGTAGTGGGAGGGGCCATGGGCGGAGCCGAGGGTGGAGCCCTGTACAAGCTCCTCATCTCCCCCTGTGGGCAGAGCGGCGCAACGGCTCACAGACAGAGCCCACAGGGACACAATACAATACTTATACAGTGTGAATTACATGAAGTACATTCACCACACAATGCAGCAAGCCCTACGTCCACCATGCCCAGTCCAGGCTCCCTTGATGCTCTCCACCATGTAAGCAATAGCCCAACTGCCTCCCAGGGTCACTCACCGTTAGTGACAACACGCTCGGCGCAGCTGAGTGGACCAAACCCCAAAATTAAAGACTACTTGACAACATAAATATATGTACTGTTTCTGAAAAGGGGAGGGTGGTGGGCAGACGCTTTTGGGCTTTGCGCCAGTTTTCGCCCATGTCGGTGGGTTGTATATTCAAGTTCTCCACTGTTTCATTACTATTTCCGTCCTGTTCTTTGGAGGCAGTTGCAGATTGTCCCAGTTAAACAAATGGGGAAGCTGTTTAGCACAGGGCTAAATTGCTGGCTTTGAAAGCAGACCAAGGCAGGCCAGCAGCATGGTTCAATTCCCGTACCAGCCTCCCCAAACAGGCGCCGGAATGTGGCGACTAGGGGCTTTTCACAATAACTTCATTTGAAGCCTACTTGTGACAATAAGCGATTTTCATTTCATTCATGTGCATTCATTCCCATACTGCCCAGTGACCTGTGCACCCTGTACTGATATGTGATGTGGGGAGGGCGCTGGAAGTCACTCCGGCGTGGGTACAGATGCAGCATGTCGAGGATCTGTGTAATAAACTGCTGAAGTTATCGCCTAGGTCTTCATTCCTGCTCAAGTTCACAACAATACAATATGGATACTAGAACTGTGCCCAGTATTTCGAGTGTGATCTCACCCAAACGATATAAGCTGAACGGAACTTTTCTGCTTTTCATTCCTCCTTCTGTACAAATTGTATTAACCACTGTTGGGAGACGGGCTGAACAATCTTCACATTCTTCTGACCTCAGGGCTGTGTTTCTTTGCTTCTGTTTTCCAGATTCCCTGCTTTCTGTTCCAGGGTGGTGAGATGGGTTTGGCAGACAGGAAGGATGTTGCTGGCAATCAGCATTCCCTTGACTTGAGCTCAAAGTCCAGACTGACTTCCAGTGTGGTACTGAGGGAGTGCTGTCCTGTCTTGGTGGACCCACCGGCCTTCTCGAATAAATGCAAACAATCCCAATGCCCCTATCTTGAAGAAGGTTTGGGGAGTTCTCCCCTTGGGTCCTGACCTATACCTATCCATCAATCAGCATCACTAAGCACCGATGATCTGGTCATTAACATATTGCCATTTGTGGGAGCTTAAAAGGGCAACACAGGTGGAGAAGGTAGCCAAGCAGGCATACGGCATGCTTGCCTTCATTGGCCGGGGCATTGTGTATAATTGTCTCAGCTGTACAGAACCTTAGTTAGGCCACACTTGGAGTATAGTGTTCAATTCTGGTCGCCACACAACCAGATGGATGTGGAGGCTTTACAGAGGATGCAGAAGAGATTTACCAGGATGTTGCCTGGTATGGAGGGTATTAGCTATGAGGAGAGGTTGAATAAACTCGGTTTGTTCTCACTGGAACGACAGAGGTTGAGGGGCGACCTGATAGAGGTCTACAAAATTATGAGGGGCATAGACAGAAAGGATAGTCAGAGGCTTTTTCCCAGGGTAGAGGGGTCAATTACTAGGGGGCATAGGTTTAAGGTGCGAGGGGCAGGGTTTAGAGGAGATGTACGAGGCAAGTTTTTTACACAGAGGGTAGTGGGTGCCTGGAACTCACTGCCGGAGGAGGTGGTGAAAGCAGGGACGATAGTGACGTTTAAGGGGCATCTAGATAAATAAATGAATAGGATGGGAATAGAGGGATAGGGACCCTGGAAGTGTAGAAGATTTTGCAGCATGGTCAGCATGGTTGGCACAGGCTTGGAGGGCCGAAGGGCCTGTTCCTGTGCTGTGCTTTTCTTTGTTCTTTGTTTGTTCTTTGTACTGTGCGCAAAGTATTCGCTGCATTTCCTATATAGCAACAGTGACTACACTTCAAAATCTACTTCATTGGATACAAAGCATTCTGGAGCATCCCGAAGTTTTGAAAGGCGCTATATGAATGCAAGAACTTTCTTGCTTCTGAAGCTATGAGGCGGGTGGAATCAAAGCTAACCTTCCCCACTTTCTACACCAGGGCACCAAGGCCAAATTCCAGCCAAATCGGGGATGTTCCTGATCGATACGAGTCAGCGGACGGAGCCTGCAGAGGGGCTTCACGGCCACTTTCTGTCTGAAAACTTGAGGTCGGCAAACCATCAAAGAGTGAGTGGGGTCACCTTGAGGAACACTGATTGGACACGATTCCCACTGTTTAGTTTGGTACGAAAATGATTAACATGCCTAAAGAAAGGCCGCTTTGTTGAGAACTTGCTAAGTTCATTAGAGTACATGTGTTTTAAAAGAAAACGCATTACCTGAACATTTGATCAATCTCCCATTCCTGTCAAAAAAAAAAACACCAAGAACATTCCAAGAAAAGTGTGAAAGCAGTGGCTGATGCCAAATGGCGTTTTGCAGCAGGCAATGCTGTTCAACTGGGCCGCTGTCAAGATTTATCTCAAGGGGAGAAGGCTGGCAGGGAAAGTACATCGTTACTGAAGGCTGGCAGGGAAAGTACATCGTTACTGAAGGCTGGCAGGGAAAGTACATCGTTACTGAAGGCTGGCAGGGAAAGTACATCGTTACTGAAGGCTGGCAGCGCCAGGGCACTGGGCTATTTGAAAGCTTTGATTATGTGGAAGAGATTTCTGCTTCATACAAACTTTTGCTGAAGTGGCAGAGGAGAGGAGGTGGTGGGGGAGAGGAGGTGGAGGGGGAGAGGAGGTGGAGGTGGAGAGGAGGTGGAGGGGGAGAGGAGGTGGAGGGGGAGAGGAGGTGGAGGGGGAGAGGAGGTGGAGGGGAGAGGAGGTGGAGGGGAAGAGGAGGTAGAGGGGAGAGGAGATGGAGGGGAGAGGAGGTGGTGGGGGAGAGGAGGTGGTGGGGGAGAGGAGGTGGAGGGGGAGAGGAGGTGGAGGGGGAGAGGAGGTGGTGGGGAGAGGAGGTGGTGGGGGAGAGGAGGTGGAGGAGGATAGGAGGGTGGTGGGGGAGAGGAGGTGGTGGGGGATAGGAGGGTAGGGAGAGGAGGTGAAGGGGAGAGGAGGTGGAGGGAGAGAGGAGGTGGTGGGGGAGAGGAGGTGGTGGGTAGAGGGGGTGGAGGGGAGAGGAGGTGGAGGGGAGAGGAGGTGGTGGGGGAGAGGAGGGTGTGGTGATATGCATCACTGTAGATACACAAGGGGTTAATGTAAACACACGTAGACTAGCTAGACACTAGAGGGAGCACCAGAGACATGACACACAGACACTCAACCAATAGGTCAGTAAGATAGGACACGACCAATGGGCATTCATGATACACACAGAGGTGACACTACCACAGGGGGGGCATTACACCAACCCATATACAAAGGACACAGCACACATAATCTTCCTCTTTCCAGTGTAGACTCTCAGTGAGTACAGACACAGGGTTGATCACACCCACCACGTGGATTGTAGCAGACTGGTTTGTCAGTCTGAGTAGCTATAGAAGGATTAACATTCGTGGCGAACCCGAGTAGGAGAATTGTAAATAGTTCAATAAACGTGTTGAAGTTATCTCCATGTCTGAACCTTCCTTTGTCAGAGTGAACATCAAGGAAGCAGCTTATGCTACGCCAAGAGCATAACAAGACATGGTACCAGTTGAGTGACTGTTTCAATCCATATAGTTACAACTCAGCAAACAGTGACAACCAGCAACAACAGCCAGGCAAGACGATGTTCGTGATTCCGGTTCCGCAGCATCTCAGGTACTAAGGCAATCTCAGTGAAAACTAGCGTTGGTTCAGGCAGAGATTTGAGATCTACCTGGCAGCGTCCGACGTAGATGGCGTGGCGGATGCAGAGAAAATTAAGCTTCTACTCACCATCGCGAGTCCAGAAGCAGCTGAAATCTTCCAGACCTTCAAATACTCAAAGGGGCAAAAGAAGAGCGAGTTCCAGGCAGTCCTGGACAAATTCCAAGAATTCTGTGAGGAGAATACAAGAAAAATGGTAAAAGAAGCACCAAAACTCACCACGAGGTAGGCTTGCAGCAGAAATCTGCAGTTTTGAATTGCAGCCATCTTGGTAAAGGTGCAGTTGAAAAAAGGCCCCCAGTAAAGGAACAGCGATCTGAGCATGCCCAATCGCTTCCTATGACCTACGTCACACGCTTCATGACATCAGAGGTCCAAGACCACACCCACTTAAAGAGGAAATGTCCCAAAACAAGAAAAAAAAATTTTAAGCCGTAAAACCTCATTCTTTCGCCTGGAACGACAGCACAATGCCTGAAATTCAACCAGCAGTAACCTCCACAGAACCCTGCAAAAAGCAGTTAGCACCGCCCAAAGAGATGATACAGTCCTTGAATACTCCGACTCCGACCGTTATTTCTTCTTTGAACATCACGAGCCCAATGCCAGCTCCGACACAAACAGTGATGATATGGTCCTGGAAGACTACAACTCAAACAAAGGTTTCATCATTCGAGATGGCGACCCCAGTACCAAATCCGAACCACATCAAGATGTGTTCTACAGTGAAGAACCCGATACAGACGCGGATGCATGCTTCGGATTTGAGGATCTTCAGCCCAGCATATATGACATCCCAACTCGTGAGTGCAGGATTCTGCTGCAGCCTGACACCAAGAGACAGAGAGCGGTACAAGCCCATAGAGAGCGGCCTGCTGTCACACAGAGAGTGGTCCACGCACCGCAAAGGGATCCCGACTCCACACCGAGAGTGGTCCACGCACCACAAAGGGTCCCAGCCTCTACACAGGAAGCGGTGAAAGACTCAACAGCGAGACAACTGCACACAAGAAGTGACTCGAGTGACACAAGCCTCCACAGCGAGCTCGTGGACAGACTCCATGATAGAAGAAACGCAAGACTCCAAAGCGCAGTCCTTGCATGAACAAGACCATGAGGGTCTAGCAAACTCCTCTGACCAACCAGCAGCAGACGATGCAAGTCTGCCACGCTCAAGTGAACAACAGAAAGACTATGACAGCCTACCACGCTCCCGTGAACAGCAAGGCGACTATGACAGTCTACCCACATTGTTTGAGCCACCAGAAGAAGACTCTGACAGTCTACCCAGCCCAAGTGAACAACAAGAAGCTACTGAGGCTCTAGCCACTGTATGTGAGACAAGTGACGATAGCATCCCACTTCCCATACAAGATGTGCAATGTGACAGACCTCAGCTAGTGTGTCTTGACCATTACAGTGAGGCCACTGGTGACTTCGGCGACGCCACGTTACTTCAAACCTCATTGGCTCAAGACTCTCCACAAGCAAATGCATTCCTGAATGTTTTGACTCCTGACGTGGAGCATCAAGAAATCTCAGCTGACTCCAGTGAACCTGCAACGGCTCCAGACAGGGAGCATCGACAAACCAACACTGACTCAGGTGAAACAGACCAGACTCAAGACGGGGAGAATCAACAAGCCAAAGCTGATTCATGTAAGCCGGACTTGACTCCAGACGTGGAGCGCCACAAACTGAGTGAAGGCACGCTCAAGGTGACAGCAGATGCCACAAAGCACGCTGACACGAGTAACTGTGTGACGGACTCGCATTAGCCACAAAGTGCGGTCCTTGAGCGCAGCAAACACAACAACAGAACCATCCAACACAACATCACAACCTATAAAAACCATATCAAAGACAACGACACGGCGTGTACCAAAGGCAAATAGCGACAGCAAGCACGACAAAGATTACACCAATGGAACTACGACTGGTACGACATGGTACAACTCTGCCCATGAGGGACACTGTTACTGCTCAGCTCAGTACAATGACAGACCGTGGCAAGACGATGCATCTTCCCAATTCACGTGTGCTGCATTACCAACAGGCAACCTGGCTTTCAGGCCAGATGCCATCCAACATCGCTACCACAAGCATTGGAAGAAAAAAAGACTCCAAATCAGACAACAAAGTGATTTAACCACTTCTTGGTTCCTTATGCACAGGGACACTGACAGCGTTCAGAAGGACATGCCACCATCAAAATCACCAAATCACAAACCCAACAAGAAAAACATTCGACCGTGATAATTGATGGGTTTTGGACTCACACAATATGATTTGGATTTATTGTTTAATGATCACTGTTATCGTGACTTGTACAGAGCATCGCTTATCTACCTGTTTTTTGTTCAATTTTCCTTAACAGTGTACAGAAAATATGTAACGTGAAAAAAGGGGGATGTGGTGATATGCATCACTGTGGATACACAAGGGGTTAATGTAAATACACGTAGACTAGCTAGACACTAGAGGGAGCACCAGAGACATGAAACACAGGCACTCAACCAATAGGTCAGTAAGATAGGACACGATCAATGGGCATTCACGATACACACAGAGGTGACACTACCACTGGAGGGCATTACACCAACCCATATACAAAGGACACAGCACACATAATCTTCCTCTTTCCAGTGTAGACTCTCACTGAGTAGTCACAGGGTTGATTCAACATCACACCCACCATGTGGATTGCAGCAGACTGGTTCGTCAGTCTGAGTAGCTATAGAAGGATTAACAGTCGTGGCGAACCCGAGTAGGAGAATTGTAAATAGTTCAATAAAGGTGTTGAAATTATCTCCACGACTGAACCTTCCTTTGTCAGAGTGAACATCAAGGAAGCAGCTTATGCTACGCCAAGAGCATAACAAGACAGAAGGTAGAGAGAGGAGGTAGTGGGGGAGAGGAGGTAGTGGGGGAGAGGAGGTGATGGGGAGAGGAGGTGGTGGGGGAGAGGAGGTGATGGGGAGAGGAGGTGGAGTGGGAGAGGGGGGGAGAGGAGATGGTGGGGGAGGGGAGGTGGTGGGGGAGGGGAGGTGGTGGGGGAGGGGAGGTGGTGGGGAGAGGAGGTGGTGGGGGAGAGGAAGTGGTGGATGCGGGCAGGGTGGCGGGTGAGGGGGGTGGTGAAGCTTTGAAATTCCTTGCTGTTTTCCAGGGGCACCGATTCTTTCTTTCAAACTGTGAAACATTGAGACAGAAAGAAGTAATGTTGGCTTTCCAGCACCTCCCCTACACCTCCCTCTCCCGCAACTGCCCTTCAAATATCGGTATGTGAGCCATACATGTTGCCAGGGGCAACTGACACTGGGGGAATTGGGAAGGTTTCCATGTGGGAGCCATGCTGGAACATCAGAAATCTTTTAGAGAATCGTTTTGAGCTTTTTATTGCTTTATATGCGGCCGTGAACTTGTCGCTTGCTGTGGGATGTTTCTCTCCCACTGCCACAATGTCCTGAGAGTTAAGGATGACATTCCCAACAAGACTTTCTTTTGTATTTGATTCCATTGGATGAGGAAGAACAGGAGAAGCTGAAGGGCGAACAATGAGCGAGATAGGTGATGAGGAGGACGTACCCTTCAAGATATTAACACCACGCTGACACAAAAAAAGAGTGTTATGGACGCCCATCGGCTCTCAACAGTGGCCAAGAGACTGAACCAGAGCTATTACTTTTTAAAGTTTTAAGATGGTGCAGAAAGATCAATTAATTCTAGAAGCGATAATGTGAGAAAGAGGGTTTGGTTATTTTATAAACAAACTTTATCAAAAGAAAATAGAAGAAAACAATGTTTGACCTTTTGAACTTCAACCCTAACAATAGTAGATTGCATATAGTTTCTTAACCATAAAACACTAGTTCCCATTAAACACCTCTTTAAATAAACATGCAGCTCTTGCTCCGCTTACGCAGACAGGCAAAAGCAATACTTGCATCAGGAAGCAGTGTTCTTCTTTTCTGGACATTGATTCACAACCCTTTTCCAAAGTCTGCCTCAGTGGCAAATTTCATGACCTTTCTCGGTCGACTTCCAAAGCCTTCCCCTCTGTAACTTTCATGACGTTTACCGGTTGATTTCCAAAGCCTTCCCCTCTGTAACTCTCAGGACAGTGTTCTTTCCCTCTCTCTAAGCTTCGTCCAGCCCCTCAAATGAAGGTTCTCTGCTGGAGTTTCCAGTCTTGAACCTATCAGTGTTAACCTGGCTGTTTTATTGCCCACTCCCATTTATATACAAGAACAGAGCTATTGATATGCAACTGACCTCCCATTGATAGGTAAGAGGCCATCAGACTCTGTAATGGGCTAATAGCTGGTCAGATAGGAGTGTCCTGAAGAACAATGGATCTGTATTCCCACTAATGATTTTAAGTCTGACTGGGCCAATATAACTCAGCCAGGTGTGGGTGTATCTTTCTGACTCTGTGATAGCAAGTTTTTTCCCCCTTAATCTGTTTAAACCCTAAACTGCCTGCTACATTGGGGCCTCATTCTGGACCCAGTTTCCAAATATCTCCCTCGTGTAACAAATATAAAGTTATAAACATGATATCAGAACCGGGCACTTGGAAATGGCAGTAAACCCCAAACAGACTGAGGCTCTTTTCTTCAGGAAAGAAAGAAGGCTAATCGAAGCCAATTGATGGGACAGGCATTGAGAATTGTTTTCCAGTTTTGGGCCGAGACCAGAGCCAGGGGCTATGAGGATAAGACAGCCACGAGTAAATTCAATTGGGAATTCAGAAGGAATATTGTTACACGGAGAAGGGTGAGAATGTGAAACTTGCTCCCATTAAGAATGAGCGGGCACCACATTTTCAGGTGCAAAGCATCGGAGAGGGTGACGTCGAACTGGGCAATGCCTCTGCAACTCCTGGTTACCGTGCACATTTGCCCCGGTGTCTGGGAGAATCAAACTGAGTTGAGTACGAAGCCTATGACCCATTTGCATCTCTGCGGGGGGGGTGGGGGGGGTGGGGGGGCACCATAGTTACTGCGTCCTGTACGAGAATAGAAAATGTGGCAGCCATCGAGCCTGAAATCTGCTTTTTTAGCCCCCGTTTAACCATCTGCCTGGTCCTCTCTGCAAAGCCATTCGATGCCGGATGGTTTGGGGCAGTGCAGACGTGCTGAATCTCATTGCATTTCATGAAGGCGTTGAACTCTTCACTCGTGAAAGAGGCCCCATTATCCTTTATGAGCACCTCGGGGATTCCATGGTTGGAAAAAGCATCGCTCGATGGTTGCCCGGGATGTGTTCGGTGCCATCTTGTGGACTTCCAGCCACTTGGAGTGGACATCCAGCAGGACTCAAAACACCAGACCCAGGAATGGACACGCAAGATCGCCGTGAAGATGAGTCCAATGGGACTGCGGCCGCTCCCAAGGATGTAGGGGTGCCGCCGCGGGGAACCTTTGGTGCTCTTGACATATTGACCATTGTTGGGCCAGTCTCCATATCCATGGCCAAACCCAGCCACAAGACGTAATTTCTCGCAACATCTTCATTTTGGACACTCCGGGGTACCCGTTATGAAGGTCCTTCAACCCGATCGCCTGGCCCTTTGCTGGGACAACAAGCCTCGTGCCCAACAGGAGGTACTGTCTTCCACGGTCAACTCCAAGGCCTTTGAGAAGAAAGCCTTCAACTCCCCTGGTAGCTGTCAATGCTTGCCACCGTATAGTACCAGATGCCACACCTTGGCAAGGATGGGGTCGGTCTGCATCCAGTCATGAATGTGATGGGCATGGAGTCCATAAAATTGTTGACAGCGACCACTTTGTCCCCGTAGCAGGTGGGGTTTGTGGATTCAGTCAGCAGAGGAAGACGGATCAACGTATCAGCATCCACAATCTGGGTCTTGGGCTGTGCTCGACAGAGTATTCATAAGCAGCCAATATCGAGGTCCAACCCTGGATCTTAGTGGAGGCAATTGGTGGGACTGTCTTGTCTTCACGGAAGAGGCCCATCAACAGCTTGTGATCCGTGACAATAAAGAAATGGCGGCCATAGACGAACTGGTGAAATCTCTTCACTCCAAATACGAACTCCCTGACCTTCCCTTTCTTTTTGGGCATACCTACGCGTCCAGGAGGCAAAGACGGTTGGACATTCACTCGTCCGGTAAGACAGGACTGCCCCAATCCCAATCATGGCCCAACCAGCTTGGGCTGTTTCCTGACTCGACACTGAGGGCAAGACGAGCCAATTGGCGTCCATAAACTATCGGAGTAAGCGTCACTCCCACAATATTCAGTCGATCCCCTGTATAAATATCCAAACGAGTCGCTGTGTCAGCAAAACTCAAAGTGTGTGCACCCCGTCTAATAAGATCATAGATCATAGAATTTATAGTGCAGAAGGAGGCCATTCGACCCATCGAGTCTGCACCGGCTCCTGGAAAGAGCACCCTACCCAAGGTTAACACCTCCACCCTATCCCCATAACCCAGTAACCCCACCCAACACTAAGGGCAATTTTGGACACTAAGGGCAATTTTATCATGTCCAATCCACCTAACCCGCACATCTTTGGAATGTGGGAGGAAACCGGAGCACCCGGAGGAAACCCACACACACACGGTGAGGATGTGCAGACTCCGCACAGACAGTGACCCAAGCCGGAATCGAACCTGGGACCCTGGAGCTGTGAAGCGATTGTGCTATCCACAAGGCTACCGTGCTGCCCTGAAGATCAAAGCTGTCTTGCTCCACTACAGAAATGTCAGCTTTTCCATGCAATTTATCTGGAACATGTGGCCCTTCACCTGAATCGGAACACGAATCGCGGCCACATGGGGCCAATGCCAAACACTTTACGTGAATCTCAGCCACATCCGCTGCCTCTTCTGGATCATACAAATGCAAGGCCCGGCCCCGGGGCTCATCCCTATCTCACCCGGGGCTCCTGGACCACTGGCCCTCCTGCTGTCTGCAGTTACACCTCTCCCAGCGCCTACATGTCGCACACGGGCCGGAATCTCCTTCCGCTGTGTGCGGGGACGCCGTTAACTTTTTAATTTTGTTTTAAGGGGCAATTTAGTGTGGCCAATCCACCTAGCCTGCACATCTTTGGGTTGTGAGGACGAAACCCACGCAAACACGGGGAGAATGTGCAAACTCCACACGGACAGTGACCCAGAGCTGGGACTGAACCTGGGACCTCGGCGCCGTGAGGCTTCAGTGCTAACCACTGCGCCACCGTGCTGCCCGAGACTCCTATATCTTGATGGCCGGCCCTTTGCCCAGAGGCCAGAGTTGCTGCGGCAGTCAGTCCAAGCCCTGGGGATCCCATGTGAGGGGCAACACCCCATAACGTTCCCCTCCATCCCTTGCATTGGGGTCAGGTTGAAGCCACCAGTGCCACGAGTGTGTATCTGGCTCCACTGGGTATGTGAGACTCCGGCTCACTCTGAACGTGTGCGCTCTACCGTCTGGTGCTCATTCTCCGTGATGTTGATGGCCCAGGAGAAGCAACGCATTCTGTCTGTGTACTGGTTCCAGTCTTCAACACTGGCATCAAAGGCATCTAACCACAAAGCAGAGGCATGGCAGAATAATTGGCTCCAAACCCGGGTCCAGAAAATCAGCAAGGTGGCTCAGCCGAGTAGGTTGCAGCATTGACAGCAAACCAGTTTACTCCTCGTCGCCAGTTTATTAAGGACACGGGGAGCCCAAACTGAGTAAAATAAAGAACTTTCATTTATTTACAATTAAGCTATGTACATTTCCCGATAGAACCCTATCAGGTCTCTTTCTGGTCCGTGTCCCACTGACCGACATTTTATGCAATGCTAATTAGAGTTCCCCGACCCTCAGCCGGAGAGCTTGTACTCCGCGGGAACCACGGGGAAGGTAACCACTCCCATCCCGGACGTCCCGTGCGGAATATGACAGCGATGACAGAGCTGAGAATCTAGACCATGTCAGAGGGAGGTTAAGAGTCAATCACACAGGGTAGCACGGTGGCGCAGTGGGTTAGCCCTGCTGCCTCACGGCGCCGAGGTCCCAGGTTCGATCCCGGCTCTGGTTCACTGTCCGTGTGGAGTTTGCACATTCTCCCCGTGTCTGTGTGGGTTTCGCCCCCACAACCCAAAGATGTGCAGGGTAGGTCAATTGGCCATGCTAAATTGCCCCTTAATTGGAGAAAATGAATTGGAAATTCTAAATTTATAAAACAAAAGAGTCAATCGCACTGGTGTGAGGCATGGAGTTTCCACAGGCCCAAACCGGGTAAGGTGGCAGCGTTCCCTTCCCCAAAGGACATGTGTGAACCATTTGGGGGTTTTTTCACAGTCCAGTAGCTTTGTGGTCGTTTTTACCAATTATATCCGCAATGCTTGAACTGAATTCGAACATACAAATGGTGAGCTTGAAGCCCAAAGTCTCTGGGTTCTAAGTAACGTAACCACTGCGCCACCGGGTCTGGCACACTCCGAAAACCAGCCAGACTCCTCTCCCTACATCCAAATCCCCCAGCACGGCTGCTCCATTCAAATGGTGAGTTTTCAAAACTCCACAAGTTGGAACCCCATAAAAAATGGCCAGGATTCTCTGAGCCCGCTGGTTTGGACAATCGGTGGAGGGGGGGGGGAGAAAACCGCCACGCCGCTGCGACACCGGGCCGCTGATTCTCTGGTCGCCAGAGAATCGGCGCCAATCGCACCCACACGGTCGCCGTGGTGCCGGTCAGGGGCCGTTGAAAGTGGTCCACGTGCCGATCTCCGCGCTCGACCAGCCGAGTGCCCACCAGCGTGGTTTACATATGGTCCCACCCAGCAAGACCTCGGCTTTATGGCTGCGGGGGCTGTCCTGGTGGGGGGGAGGAGGGGGGGGATACAACTCCGGGGGGCCTCCGCGGTGGCCAGGCCCGCGATCGAGGGCTACCGATCGGCGGGCGTGCTTATTCGGGGGGGGGGTCTATGTCCTCCACGCTGAGCCCCAGTAGGACTCTGCCATGTTGCTTGGGGCCGGCGCGGAGACAGCCGTGGCGTGCATGCGCAGACCCGCGCCAGCCGTGGCGTGCATGCACAGACCCGCGCCTGCCGTGGTGCACATGTGCAGACCTGCGCCGGCCGTGGCGTGCATGCTCGGACCCGCGCCAGCCGTGGCGTGCATGCTCGGACCCACGCCAGCCGTGGCGTGCATGCTCGGACCCACGCCAGCCGTGGCGTGCATGCTCGGACCCACGCCAGCCGTGGCGTGCATGCACGGACCCACGCCGGCCGTGGCGTGCATGCACGGACCCGCGCCAGCCGTGGCGTGCATGCACGGACCCACGCCGGCCGTGGCGTGCATGCGCAGACCCGCGCCGGCCGTGGCGTGCATGCGCAGACCCGCGCCAGCCGTGGCGTGCATGCGCAGACCCGCGCCTGCCGTGGTGCACATGTGCAGACCTGCGCCGGCCGTGGCGTGCATGCTCGGACCCGCGCCAGCCGTGGCGTGCATGCTCGGACCCGCGCCAGCCGTGGCGTGCATGCTCGGACCCACGCCAGCCGTGGCGTGCATGCTCGGACCCACGCCAGCCGTGGCGTGCATGCTCGGACCCACGCCAGCCGTGGCGTGCATGCTCGGACCCACGCCAGCCGTGGCGTGCATGCACGGACCCGCGCCGGCCGTGGCGTGCATGCACGGACCCGCGCCAGCCGTGGCGTGCATGCACGGACCCGCGCCAGCCGTGGCGTGCATGCACGGACCCGCGCCAGCCGTGGCATGCATGCGCAGACCCGCGCCGGCCGTGCAGGGCCGGCTATGGCGCCGGAGCAGCGCTCAGCACTCCGGCACCGTTCTAGCCCCCGAGGAAGGGGAATGACTGGGCCTGAAGGCCCGTTGGTGCCGGCCTCGCTCGCCCCGGTTTTGACGCCGGTGTCAACACTTGGCCGGGATTCTCCGAAATATATTTTAAGACGAGGGAACACTTGAAAAAGTCGGGCAGAAAAAGCGAAACAGATGGAGGTGATCTCTGGATAATTACTTACCAGTAATGGTGCTTTCCCACTGAGCTCCAGCAGGCAACAAAACATGCGGTTCACTCACAGAAATGTGGCTGAATAGAGAGGATGCCCCCAAGGGCTAATAAGGAAGAAAATTAGAATAAAATTTAAGAGAAATAAGGAAGAGGAAATACAGAACATTTTTCAATTACTGGGAAGGTCAAATGGTTCTGACAAGAGGTTGAGGCCCGAATGACTTTCTCAAGAGTTAATTCCCACAAAGTTACCGTGTGAAGCCACTGTTACAATCTGATTGCATGGCGCACATGGCAGGAGATGTGATACTGATACATTCTGGTTCCTTTCCCCGGCACTGATGTAGCTTGAAGTTGAGATTGGTTCTCCTGTTCTTAATCTCAGTTGAGTTTGGGAATGGTTGGGGTCAGGGATTGGGCAGGGTGGGGTCAGGGATTGGGCAGGGTGGGGTCAGGGATTGGGCAGGGTGGGGTCAGCGATTGGGCAGGGTGGGGTCAGGGATTGGGCAGGGTGGGGTCAGGGATTGGGCAGGGTGGGGTCAGGGATTGGGCAGGGTGGGGTCAGGGATTGGGCAGGGTGGGGTCAGGGATTGGGCAGGGTGGGGTCAGCGATTGGGCAGGGTGGGGTCAGGGATTGGGCAGGGTGGGGTCAGGGATTGGGCAGGGTGGGGTCAGCGATTGGGCAGGGTGGGGTCAGGGATTGGGCAGGGTGGGGTCAGGGATTGGGCAGGGTGGGGTCAGGGATTGGGCAGGGTGGGGTCAGGGATTGGGCAGGGTGGGGTCAGCGATTGGGCAGGGTGGGGTCAGGGATTGGGCAGGGTGGGGTCAGGGATTGGGCAGGGTGGGGTCAGCGATTGGGCAGGGTGGGGTCAGGGATTGGGCAGGGTGGGGTCAGCGATTGGGCAGGGTGGGGTCAGGGATTGGGCAGGGTGGGGTCAGGGATTGGGCAGGGTGGGGTCAGGGATTGGGCAGGGTGGGGTCAGGGATTGGGCAGGGTGGGGTCAGGGATTGGGCAGGGTGGGGTCAGGGATTGGGCAGGGTGGGGTCAGGGATTGGGCCGGGTGGGGTCAGCAATTGGGCAGGGTGGGGTCAGGGATTGGGCAGGGTGGGGTCAGGGATTGGGCAGGGTGGGGTCAGCGATTGGGCAGGGTGGGGTCAGGGATTGGGCAGGGTGGGGTCAGGGATTGGGCAGGGTGGGGTCAGCGATTGGGCAGGGTGGGGTCAGGGATTGGGCAGGGTGGGGTCAGGGAATTGTGCAGGGTGGGGTCAGGGATTGGGCAGGGTGGGGTCAGGGATTGGGCAGGGTGGGGTCAGCGATTGGGCAGGGTGGGGTGTCAGTCACCGGTCAATAGGTAGGCCAATGTATTAGGGATAGGGTTGTGGGAGGTAGTGGCTATGTCAAGTGAGCCAATTGCACGAACAGGCCCAAATGTACAAAGGTGAAATATTGCCGGAAACCGGGAATAAAAGAAACAGGAGATTCTGGAAATTATGCAGCAGGTCAGGCAGTTTCCGTGGCGAGCGAACCAGAGTTAATGTTAGAGGTATATGGCCTTTGGACAGAATTGGAGAATGTTAAAGGTGTAACAGGTTATCCAAGAACCGTGTTTGCTTGGGCTTTCTCCACTTCCAGGTTTTTATTCATCGATTGTTGGGAGGTGGGTTTATTTCAAGGCCAACTTTTATTTCCCAATCACCTCCTTGCTCAGCTTCCTGGCTTGCTGGACCAGTCTAGAGGACAGTAAAGAATCAATCATGTAGATGTGGGTCTGGAGTCACACATGGGCAGCACGGTAGCACAGTGATTAGCACTGTTGCTTCACAGCGCCAGGGTCGCAGGTTCGGTTCCCGGCTGGGTCACTGTCTGTGGGGAGTCTGCACGTTCTCCCCGTGTCTGCGTGGGTTTCCTCCGGGTGCTCCGGTTTCCTCCCACAAGTCCCGAAAGACGTGCTGTCAGGTGAACTGGACATTCTGAATTCTCTGTCCGTGTCCCCGAACAGGTGCCGGAGTGTGGCGACTAGGGGATTTTCACAGTAACTTCATTGCAGTGTTAGTGCAAGCCTACTTGTGACAATAAAGATTATTATTATTATTAGAATCCTGCCCATTAACTTGCATTTATATCGCTTCTCTAATTAAATAATCCCATGATGTTTCATAGATGCGATTATCAAACAAAAATTTCACACTGAGCCACATGAGGAGATATTAGAACACCTGACCAAAAACTGGGAAAACAAGGTCCTAAAGGAGGGCACTGAGGTAAAAAAGGGAAATGAAGATTCGTATTTATGGCATCCCTTTCACATCCCAAAGCACCTCGCAGTTAATAAAGCACAGTCCCCTGCTGGAATGTAGGCAACAGGCATCCAATTCACACACAGCCAGCTCCCACAGACAGCATCGGGATTTTTTGTGGGGCGGCACGGTGGCGCAGTGGTTAGCACTGCTGCCTCACGCCGCCGAGGAGCCGGGTTCGATCCCGGCCCCGGGTCACTGTCTGTGTGGAGTTTGCACATTCTCCCCGTGTCTGCGCAGGTCTCACCCCCACATCCCAAAAAGATGTGCTGGCAAGGTGGATTGGCCACGCTAAATTGCCCCTTAATTGGGAAAAAAAAAAGAATTGGGTACTCTAAATTTATTTTTTAAAAAGCATCTGTATTTTTTATGATGTTGATTGAAGAATAGGTATTTCCCAGGACACCCACTCCTCTTCTCTCAAGTAGCATCAAGGGATATTTTATGCCCAGCTGAGAGAACCTTAACCTTGCAGCTCAAGGGAAGCAGGACTCCACCACAGAATCGACCTGGGGTTTGGTGCACAGGCTCTGGAGTGGGATTTGAGCCCACAATCTTCTGACTGACTGAGAGTGCTACCCGCTCAGCGCCACCGACACCAAGCGCGGCTTGGGGAGGGAATGGGCAAGGTAACAATGCTGCCTGCAACCCAGTGACAGGTTTTCAGACAGTCCACCAACAGCATTATAACTGGCAATTCCAAATCAAAGAAGAGATAAAATGACAGCGTCTGGCAGCACCAGCTCTGTCACCGCCTATGATTTATCTGATGATTCTGAAGTCAACACATGGCTACTTCCTCTCTGGCAGACTAAGCTCTGCCTTTTCTAGAAGTTTCTCTCGCCTTCCGGTCCTCCTGGTTGAGATGATGCGTTGGATTTACGTTCTGGAATCTTCCGCGAGGAGGGTGCTGCCGATGTCGGATTTAATCAAAACGATAGTCCCATGGACAAAAAAATATTTTGCATCTTCTCCGACGCAGCATGGACCATGAAACTGGTTCAAAACCAGTTTAGACATTAAGTTCTACGTTTTTCTACATTTGATGTTTGTGCGTAATCAGGTCTGTGTCGAACAAGTTCTATAAAAATTCTAATAAATGTGAGAGAACAATAAAAATCTGTTATGTTTCCAGCTCCTGAAGCAACATTCTTTGCCTTGATGTGATTTAATTCTTCTCGGGCCCATCTGCATTCGATTTGCTGATTTTGAGGAGACCAGTATGTGATCCTGGCGTTGGGCCAGGCCTCCACAACCATCTTCAAACACAACTCGACTCTCACATCTGTGAATGTTCAGTGCTCAGAGCCCCCACTGCGTCCCGCACCCACTCCCGCCCCCCCCCCCCCCTCCCCACAACCACCACCACCACCACTACGCGCCCCAGTGGTACATACCTATAGGAGTAATCACACAGCAAGGGAGAAGAGGTGGGCGAGAGGGTGGACAGAGTGCGGCTGTTGGGTAGCAGGGCGTCCGTATCGGCACAGCAAAGATTTCATTCAACTCTGTGAAACTTTAGCATAAGGAGACTGGAGGACTCTCTCCAATTCTTTAACCTCCTTCGAGTGCCTGAACTGACATGTGACCCGGGAAGAGGGGTCAGCGGGGGTGGTGATGGGACATTGTGAAAGGAGGCCAAATAGAAAAGTGACTCCAGTCCGATATGAAGAAAGATAGTCCCTCACCTGTCAACCAGGTTCCTAACTAAAGGGGGTTATAGGCGTTTGCTTTTTATGGTACATATGGCCCACTGCCGTATTACGGCTGGAGTATGTTTTATATACATGTTGTGTCATTTGTAAAGGAGATTTCTAC
Organism: Scyliorhinus canicula; assembly: GCF_902713615.1. Lineage (NCBI taxonomy): Eukaryota > Metazoa > Chordata > Chondrichthyes > Carcharhiniformes > Scyliorhinidae > Scyliorhinus > Scyliorhinus canicula. The sequence continues at coordinate 202,458,792 of NC_052152.1, read as the reverse complement.
TTAATTTTTTTATGAGACACCATTTGTATGGCTGCCGTCCAAATATTATATATGAGACAAATGTTTCTCCCTCCCTCTTCACCAACACAGCTCGTCTGCTCCCAGATAGCAGCATTTTACAACATACAGGAGTCGACTACAGCACTGCTCAAAACCAGATGTCAGTCTCTTTTCCAACTTTCACCTGCTGGGTACTCTGCAGCATGTACTGGATACTGGGGTGGAACACCAACTTCTAGCCCATTTGACATTATCAAAGATCGAGCATGTGTGTGTATCTTTGAATCATTATTGGATATCGCCATACATGAGAGAATGCTTCTCTCGGTAATATTCTGTTTCTACCAGTTTGACCATTGCAGGTTCCGGCCGAGCAGGTAAACACGCACTCTTTTGTCATAGGATGCTCTCACCATGTAGACAACTAAACACTGGCCCACTGTCAAAATATAAGACTTCATAGACATAGTTCCACATCCATCGTCAATGTTTGGGTAATTGGTCCATCCAAAGATTTGAGTGCATGACCCAGCTTAGCACATCAGGTGCAGTACTGACAGACGTGCCATCTTTTGGCCAGTCAGATAATAAACTGAAGCCCCATTGATGTCAAACACGCCCTGGCGCTATTTTGAAGAGGAGCTGTGGATCTCCCCTCTCCTCCCACCGTGCCTTGGCCAATATGTATCCTTCAACCATTGAGCAGATTTCTGATATTTATCTCACCAGTTTTGGTGGGAGCTTGCTGTGCCCTAGTTGGCTGACGGACATAGAACATAGAACAGTACAGCACAGTACAGGCCCTTCGGTCCACGATGTTGTGCCGATCACTTATCCTAATCTAAGATCAACCTATGATTTGATTTATTATTGTCACATGTATTAGTATATAGTGAAAAGTATTGGGCGTGATTCTCCCAAAACGGGAGGAATCGTAAGGCTGGCGTCAAACCCGCCCGGGTTTGACGCCAGCGCGCCCCTTCCCGACCGGGAACCGATTCTGGTCCCCGGTCGGGGCTAGCAGCCCGACGCCGTAAGCTCCGGCATCACGGGCTTAACGAATTTCGTTAAGCCCGCTTGCCGGAGTTAGCGCCGGCTGACGCGTCATATGACGTCAGCCGCGCATGCGCGGATTGGAAGACTCCAACCCGCGCATGCGCGGATGACGTCATCGCGTATTTGCGCGAAACCCGCGCATGCGCGGGCCGGGATGCCCCTCAGCCGCCCCGTGAAGTGATACTGCGGGGCGGCGGAAGGAGAAATAGTGCGCGGGCATCGGGCCCGCTGCCCGCGATCGGTGCCCACCGATCGCGGGCCCATGGCACCCTTGGCACAGCCAATCGGTGCCATGGTTATAAAAAGTGAGTTGTTCCCGCCGTTTTTACGAACGGCCAGACCAGGTGTGTTTGCCGTTCGTAAAAACAGCGTAAAGGGCTGGGACTTCGGCCCATCGAACAGCTGTGAATCGCTGCCGGCCGTAAAAAAACGGCGGCAGCGATTCGTGTCGGGAGTTGGGCGGGGGGGGGGGGGGGGGGGGAGAATAGCAGGAGGGCGGGAAAAATGTCGGGAAGGCCCTCCCGCTATTCTCCGACCCGTCATGGGGGGCGGAGAATCGGGCCCATTGTTTCTTGCATGGTATAACCTAACCTACACTCCTTCAATTTACTGCTGTCCATGTGCCTATCCAAGAATCGCTTAAATGTCCCTAATGACTCTGACTCCACCATCTCTGCTGGCAGTGCATTCCACACACCCACCACTCTCTGTGTAAAGAACCTCCCTCTGACATCTCTCCTATACCTTCCTTCAATCACCTTAAAATTATGTCCCCTCGTGACAGCTATTTCCGCCCTGGGGAAAGGTCTCTGGCTATCCACTCTATCCATGCCTTTCATCACCTTGTGCACCTCTATCAAGTCACCTCTCTTCCTTCTTCACTCCAGTGAGAAAAGCTCTAGCTCCCTCAACCTTTCTTCATAAGACATGCCCTCTAGTCCAGGCAGCATCCTGGTAAATCTCCTCTGTACCCTCTCCAAAGCATCCACATCCTTCCTATAATGAGGCGACCAGAATTGGACACACTATTCCAAGTGTGATCTAACCAGGGTTTTATAAAGCTGCAGCAAAACCTCGCGGCTCTTTAACTCAATCCCCCTGTTAATGAAAGCCAACACACCATACACCTTCTTAACAACCCTATCAACCTGGGTGGCAACTTTGAGGGATCTGACAAAACAACAGTAACAACACTTCGAAAGTACTGCATTGATTGAAAAATGCTTTGGAAATTCCTGAGGTTGTGAAAAAGGCAATCTAAAAATCAGCTCCTCTTTCTATCATCATCATTTTTTCTAATGGAAGAATTAAATATATATGGTTATAGGGAAAGGGAAAGGAGATAAATTGACAGCTCTTTCCAAGTGTTGGCACAGGCATGAAGGACTGAATTGATCATTTGCATTTATATAGCAACTTTAACATTGAAAAACATTCCAAGTTGCTTAACAGGAGAGTTATCAGGCCTATGCCGTTTATAGATAGTAGGCTGAATGAACCAGAAGCTTGGTCATAGAGGGAGGATTTAAGGAGTACCTTTAAGGAGGATAGAGAGGTGTTGAGGCGTAGGAAGGCAATTCCAGAACTTAGGGTCTAGACAGCTCAAGGCACAGTTAACAGAGCTGGAAAACATCAAGTAGGTTGGGTTGGTAGTATTAGCTGCAAAGGGACATCTCTGCAATTTATCAATGCCAACTCATGTGTTACTGCCTTGTAACACACTCCAGAACTTGCTATTCTTTATAACACTTCCTGACTTAAAAAACTATTTGCAACATTCTATGTTTAGGGATTTATTTGCTAGTGGGTGCGGCACAGTGGATGTTAACTCAAAAGTCAGCTCATAGTCTCAAACTGGATGACATGAACAGCAGTGATTTCTGCTACTCGTGGTGATGGGGGATATATCGTAGCCTGTATATAAATACATTGAGGTTGTTACGTTCCCTCTTTCAGCCAGGAAAAAAAGAATCTCACTTGGAAGCTGCCGTCCACCTTTGGCCAGAAGCCCGTGATCTCCAAGGCATTGGACTATGAGCAGGACCAACCTATTTCGCTGGCCAGTTCTGACCTTTCCCTAATTTTATCCCAACCCCCTGCATCCGATGATGACAGCTCGGCATTTACAAAACAGCATTAATGCGAGGAAAATCCCCAAAATGTTTCACAGGGTTAGGCGCACTGAAAATGGGAAGCGAGTCATGAAGAGATAGACGAGGGGCAGTCAAGGGGCTTGATCAAAGTGACGGATTTTCCAAAACAGCTTGAGGGGAGAAGAAGGAAATAATGAGGTCTAGAAATTCAGGAAGGGTTTTCCAGAAATGGGAGTCCAGGTAACTGAAATCACATGGGTCAAATTTTAGAAACCATATTCCCACATGGAGCCCATGTAACAAAAGTTGAGGTGCACTCCTATCCACTATTTCCTGCTCTAAATTTGACTCAAATGCCATGTCATAAAATTAACCTTGTGGTATCAACGTAAATTGAGTGTGAAATTAGTATCAGTTGTAGCAGAAGATATAATTTGACTTACCCGTGTTCACTATTTTAGATAAGAACACATTTAAAATGAATGGAGTTAAAAGAAATGGGCCAACGATTTAAAACAGTATGCTGTACTGAAGTCAGTATTTGCTCGGTTGGCCGCAGTCTTTTACCTTTGACCCTGGTAGGTTGTGGGGTCAAGTCCCATTCCAGAGATAAAATCTGGGCTGAGGCTCCAGCGAGGGTATCAGGGGAGTGCTGCATTGTCAGAGGTACTGTGTTTCAGGTCAAGATATCTACTTGGGGTCTGCCTGCCCTCTAAGGTAGATAGAAAAGGTCCCATGGCACCAGTTTGAAGATGAGTAGAAGTTGACTCTGCTGTCCTGGTCAAAATCTGTCGCCCAACAAACGTGACGCTGACCAGCTGACTATCACATATCTGTTTCTGGATTCTTGCTGTGAACACACTGTCTGCCATCTTTTATCTAAATCACAAGTACCGGCTACGTGACAACTGTGACTAGGCCTCAAAATACTTCATTGGTTGCATAATGCTTTGAAATATACTGAAGTTGCAGAAAGTGGGATATAATGCAGTTCTTTCTATATTACAGTAAGAGACATTCTTTAGGCTACTTTGACCTTATTCACAGGACATAATTGTGTGGAATGTTGGGTGGTGAAGGCTGTTCAATTGGAACTTTACCTGGCTGATCTGTTTTCCCATGAACATTAAAAGAACGGATTAAAAGCCCAGATTCCCTAGTTAAAAGTGCAGAATTTGGTTCAAGATGCAAACACCAAAGGGAAGAAGACAGAACTGAAATTCTGACTGACATGCTTAACCAAGTTGGGCAGGTACATTGGGAGGGATTCTCCGTCGGCCGAGCCTGAAATCGGGGAACGCGATTGGCCGGAAAAACCGCACGGGAGACAGAAATCATGGCCGGCTCCAGGGGGCCCGTCAGAATGCCGTGCTCTGGTCCTCAACAGCGGCGTCAATGCATTCTACTCCGCACGTATTGTACCACTGTGGGCATATCATTAATGGGCCTGGCCCGGGATTCTCCGAGGCTCCTGCGATGCTCCACTTCCACCAGGAGGAGTTACCGACGGCGAGTTTCACTTGTGGTTTTAAAAATCAGGAAACATGCACCGTGGCTGTTATCAAGGAGAGGGATACGAAAACTGTCCAATATCGCTATAGTGTGCTGCTATAGTTGTGCCGCTGGCCGGTTAGGGGGGAGGCTTCCGCCAAGGCCGTGGGGAGTAGCGGGGGTGGGGTCAGGAGATGGCCCGTGGCGGCGGGCACAGAACACCATTGCCGCAGCCGGTAAGGCAGCCGTGCAGCTGTGCACGCCGCTGACTACCCACTCTGAATTTACTGTCACGGGTCGTATGGGTGTCCCCCAGGCCACCTCCCCAGGTATCCTTTGGCCCCAGCCGACCCATCAACGGGTTGGGTGCACTCCAGTGCAACTGGTGCCACCTTGTTGGCTGGGATGAGTGTGTGTGGGGAGTGGAGTGCTAATATGTGGATGCAGCCTGTCAGCTTCTGGAGTGCCAACCCCGGCGATTCGGACACCATTTTTCATTGGAATCACTCGTGTCCCACGTGGCTTGGTGCTAGCCTGTAAATGGTTCCAGAATTCTCCGAGACCGGCACTAATCTTGCTGTTGCAGAAGTCCACCAATTCTATCCTGGCGTCAACACTTCTGAGAAACGGAGAATCCCGCCCATTATTTCTTCAGGATATTCTGAGAGAGTAGGATTTACACTACTTTCTACCCTGTCCAGTCCTGTTAGAATTTTATGGTTTTCTATGAGATACGTCTCATTCTTCTGAACTCCAGTGAATACGAACCGATCTCTCCTCATACGTCCATCCTGCCATCCCAGAAATCAGTCTGGTAAACCTTTGCTGCACCCCTTCCACAGCAAGAACATCCTTCCTCAGTTAAGGAATCCAAAACTGCACACCAATATTCCAAGTGTTGCCTCATCAAGGCCCTGTATAATCCTCTCACTATGAAGGCAAACATAACATAACCTTCTTTACTGCCTGCTGCACCTGCATGCTTACCTTCAGTGACTGGTGTATGAGGTCACCCAGGTTTCGTTGCACATTCCCCTCTCCACAAACTATGGCCATTCAGATAATAGTCTTCCTTCCTGTTTTTGCTACCAAGGTGGATAACCTCGCATTTATCCAAATTTTACCGCATCTGCCATTCATTTGCCCACTCACTCAACCTGTCCAAATCACACTGAAGGATCTCTGAATCCTCCTCACAGCTCACCCTCCCACCAAACTGTCATCTGCAAATTTTGAGATATTACATTTTATTCCCTCACCCAAATCATGAATATATATTGTGAATAGCTGGGGCCCCAGCACCGATCCCTGCGGTACCCCACCAGTCACTGCCTGCCAATTTGGAAAAAGACTCATTCATTCCCACTCTTTGTTTCCTGTCTGTTTTCTATCCACCTCGATACACTACATCTAATCCCATGCATTTTAATTTTACATGTTAATTTCTTATGTGGGACTTTGTCGAAAGCCTTCTGAAAGTCCAAATAAACCTCATCCACTGGTTCCCCCTCATCAACTCTCCTGGTGACATACTCAGAGAATTCCAGTAGATTTGTCAAGCATGGATTTCCCTTCATAAATCCATGCTGACTCTGTCCGATCCTGTGACTGTTTTCTCAGTGCTCTGCAATAAAATCTTTGATAATGGATTCTAGAATTTCCCCCACTGCTGATGTCAGGCTTACTGGTCTATAATTCCCTGTTTTCTCTCTTCCTCCATTTTTAAACAGTGGAGTTACATTGGCCACCATCCAATCTGTAGGAACTATTCTGGAGTCTATCGAAACTTCTAAGATGGCCACCAATGCATCCACTATGTCACTTTGTTAAGTACTCTGGGGCGTAGATTATCAGGCCCTGGGGATCAATTAACCTTAAATCCCATCAATTTCCCCAACACCATTTCTCTACTGATATTGATCTCCTTCAGTTCCTCCCTCTCCCTAAACCCTGCGTTCCCCAACATTTCTCAGATCCTATTTGTGTCCTCCTTTGTGAAGACAGAACCAAAGTACGTATTTAGTTGCTCAGCCATTTCTCTGTCCCCCATTATATAGTCCCCTGTTACTGACCCTAAGGGACCGACATTTGTCTTCACCAATCTTTTTCTCTTCACATACCTACAAAAACATTTGCAGTCAGTTTTTATGTTCCCCACAAGTTTACTCTCGTACTCTATTTCACCTTCTCAATCACTCCCTTGGTCCTCCTTTGCTGAATTCTAAACTGCTCCCAATCCTCAGATCTGTTGTTTCTCTTGGCCAACTATTAGCAATAAAGGCAAGTATAAGGTGCTGACCCTACATATGCTGATAATTGGTTGGGAAGTAGGAGACACAGAGTAGGGATAAAGGAAACATTCTGTGATTGGTGGGGTGTACCAAGTATTGTTTCCAGGGATCTATGTTGGACTCTCAGTATTTCACCATGTGTGATAATCACTTTGATGACGCCATTGTCTTCAACTCCGACAACAAACTCCAATCCCCAGTCATCAGCTCCATCAACTGTTGTACATTACATCGACTCCATCCACCTCCCTGGCAAATATCTGAGGCCAGAGTATTCACAAGCCTAGTGTCATTTTTGACCCTGAGATGGGCTTCCAACCACACATTTGGGCTATCACAAAGACCACTCCTACACCCGTAACATCGCCCAACTCCATCCCTTTCTAGAATCCCTACAGTGTAGAAGGAGGCCATTCAACCCACCGAGTCTGCACCTACCCTTCAAAAGCATATCTACTCAGGCCCAATCCCCGCCCTAGCCCCATAACCCCATATTCTAACCTGCACAACCCTGGACACTAAGGGGCAATTTAGCGTGGCCAATCTACCTAACCTGTACATCTTTAGATTGTGGGTGGAAACCGGAGCACCCAGAGGAAACCCACCTGACATGGGGGGAAGTTAAAAACTCTACATAGACAGGCTGGAATCAAACACGGGTCCCTGGCACTGTGAGGCAGCAGTGCTAACCACTGTGCCACCACACTGTCTCATCTCACCTGCTGTTGACATCTTTACCTATTCCTTCATTATCTCTTGGCTTGACCATCCTAATTCACTTCTGGCTGGTCTCCCTCATCTCAATCTCTGTAAACTTGGGGTCATCTAAACTGCTGCCCTAGACTTAAGTTGTAGAACATCCCATTCCCCTAACACCCTGTGCTCGCTGATCTACATTGGATTTCAGTCAAGATATGACGTGATTTGAAGATCATTATCTTTGTTAATAAATCCTTCCATGTGCTCCCTCCCTCCTTATTTCTGTATTCACCTCCAGCCGCTCATTCTTCGAAGATCTCTGTGCTCCATTGGTCCTGGCCTTTGAATATCTGCATTTTAATCGGTGGACCATTGATGGTTGTGCCTTCAGCTGCTCAGTCACTAACCTCTGGAATTCTATCTCGAAACCTCTCCTCTTCTCTACCTTGCTTTCCTCCTTTCAAAAGATGCTCCTTAAAATCTACCTCCTTGATCAGGCTTTTGGACATTTATCCTAATATTTCCTTATGTGACATTTTGGTGCCGCATTTTGCTTTATAAAGCTTTTGTGAAGCACCGTGGGACATTTCAATACAGTGGTTTGGTGGTAGAGAACTTGAGTATTACTGTAAAAGGAGACTTTCTTGTTGAAGCATCTCAGCTTGAACTCGTCACGACAATTCACAAGAACATAACTTCAGGTATTCTGTGTGGGATGTGCATGTTAGGTGGATTGGCTATGCTAAATTGCATCTAGGTGGGGTTGGGGGATAGGGTGGGAGATTGGGCCTCGGCAGGGTGCTCTCTGGGAGAGTCGGTGCAGACTTGATGGGCCGAAAGGCCCCCTTCTGCACTGTAGGGTTTCTATGATTCTATGAAAAGAAGGTGCTGATTGGTTGGCAAGTGGACTTTGATTGGTAGACTTTGTTTGGTAGAGGTGTTGCCATGGTGAATGCACTAGTTGATGGCGACTGCCAAGCATTGTTTGAGATCTAAACCAGGCACCTTGACTCTGATTGGTCAAGGCATTGCCCTGAGGAATGAACCAATGAAGAGCTGATATTTATTTTGTTCAGCTGAGACAAGCGCAATGTCTGCACTGTCTTTGCAGCAGAAAGACCATGCGCACAGTCTCATATTATCGGTACTATGTAATGGACGGTGTTGTTGTTCAAGGAATAGAAAGTTGCTTATCTAAGTTTGCAGATGACATAAGATCATCAGAAATAGGAGCAGACGCAGGCCATTCGACCCCTTGAGCCTGCTCGGAAATTCAGTGAGATCATGACTGACCTGATTGTGGCCTTAACTCTACTTTTCTGCCTGTCTCCCGTAACTCTCAACTCCCTTGTCAATCAAAACATCTGGCTAACTCAACCTTGAATATATTCAGTAACCCAGCCTCCACTGCTCTCAGAGAATTCCAAAGACTAATGACTCTTTGAGCTAGGAAATTCTTTCTTATTTCTCAATTGGGAGACCCCTTATTTCCAAACTGTGTCTTCTAGCTCGAAACCCCCCCCCCCCCCCCCCCCATGTAGGGGATGATGCTAAATTGTGTAGGTGGGAGCAAGAACTTACAGTTAGACTAAATGAGGGGGCTAAAATATACCAAATAGAAGACCAGAAGCAGTGGAAGAGAAGAGGATTTGGATGTCAATGTAGGCAAATCACTAAAAGGTACAAAACATCATCAAAATGGTCAATGGAATGTTTATCTTAGGGGGGGGGGGGGTGGGGGGATAGAAAAGTGGAGAAGTGAAATGTCAGCTGTACAGAGCCTTGGTCAGAGCTGGTCTGGAGTATTGTGTTCAGTTTCAGACACAACACCTCAAGTCGTTGGAAGGGTTGAGGCACAGATTTACCAGAATGATACCCGCTGGCTTAAAGATTTATTATGAGGACAGGTTGCAATAACTTGGTTTATGTTCTCTTGAGATTGGGTTGGGAGTGATTTAGTTGAGGTCTTTAAACCGCTAGAAAGATTAATTAGGGTAAATTCAGAGACCCCTATTTCTTCTGGTGAAGGAATCCAGAGCAAGAGAGCAGAACCTTCTAAGCCCAACTAAACCATTCACACAGAGGATAGTCGGAATGTAGAACTCCCAAAACACTGAGGATTCTGGGTGACATGTCATTTTCATGACAGTTAGTGATGGATTTTTGTTAGATGCTGTGTAGACATGTCCATTAGGAACTGGGATTGAGTTATCCGTTGGGGATTAGGTTGAACTTGTCATTAGGAATTAGTTTGCAGATCCAGATTTACAATAGTCAGAAAGGAGTCTGATTCTTCCATTCCCTGAGGCTGAATTCAACCCTGCCAGTGAGGGGTGCGGGCCGTGAGCATTCCTTTTTGGCCGTAACGTGCAAGCGAATCTATCCCTTGTATGTTGTCTTTGTGGAATTTCCCTATATAATATAAAGATGCTCTGCACTTTTAACTTGTTACAATCATTACATCTTTCTCCATTTCCACTTTGTTAAGTTTTGGGCCACATCTCGTATGCCTTTGTTCGGTTGGCCGATGACAGACATGGAGCTAACTTCAACTCAGACTTACATCTGTTTCAGCTCCGAGACCCAAACAAAGAATTATTGAATTGGTCCCCAGACAGCAAAATACCAGCAACGAAGCCAAGATCCTCTTCTGTTTGGAATGAAAGTAAATCTCCCTAACACCTCTCTCATTCTTTCTGTGTCAGGCGACCGGTGATGGGAGCTCTGTGACTCATCATGTGACAGCCAGATTTTCAGCTGTCAATTCTGTCCACGAACTGTTCTCCCCTCCTTCCTACCCTTAAAGGCATTGTCTCTGTAGTGATATTCAGATATCAATATACATGATCAATGTATGTAAATGTAGTACAGTCATTTCAACACTAGATGGCTCACAGTCAGATACTATAAGAACTGGATTCCCGCTCTTTTTAGTTAGTTAGCGAGTGTGATCCAGAACAGTGAACAAGCAAGACATAGAATAGCTAGAGTGAGAGAAGTTAGAACTGGTTTGCTATAACAGTGTATGGTTATATAGATATCTGTATTGTACTTTATTTCTTTATAGTTAGTTTAGTATTGAGTAAAAGGACGCACAGTTTATTATTTTATTACTCATTAAATAGTTCATCTTTCAACAAGAAGACTATTGGTCATTTTATCATCCTGATGGATTCAAGAGTAATATATATATATATTTTAGATAAGTCATTATTTAAAATATAACAGTCTCTATTTGGGGCCTACTCCCATGGCAACTGTATTTGTCCAATAGGTCCCTTATTTGTACCTCGGCCATAGTAGTGAGTGGCAGGGTTGTAATTATTGGTGGTCAATGGTCAACTCAATTAGCACCAAAATCTCAGCCTGCGTTCACTCGCTCATCCAGAGTTGCTCCTTGAATGGAAATGATGGGACAGCAACCTCGAGTGGCTCAACTCTATGAATGTTGACTGTTGACCAATCTGTTAACTGTTGGCTAAAAGTGCAAGATGCCCATTTGGTAGGTGGTTGGCTGTGGAGCAGAGAACTGGGAGTAGATTTTTATAATCATGCTGAGGATGGCAGTTTGTATGACCCAGTTCCTGTTACTTAATGGCAGATTCTGGTACAATAAGAGGAGAAGAGACAGCTCTTCACTTCTTTGTTCTAGTGATGTTGTAGCTTTTCTAGAATCAGAGAATGAAGCAGTGCAAAACGTGGATCTTTGGCCCATTGTGTTCGTGCTGGTTCACTGAGCAAATTATCCAATTTGTCACACTCCCCCCTGCTCATACCCATAACCTGTAAACCTCTCAATTTTAAGTATTGACCATCATTAAAAATTACTATTGACCCTGGAGGAGCTATTGTGTTATGTACTCTGGGATAACACAGGCTGCAACTCGATGCAGCTTTGACCAAAAGATACTCCAGACTTTGAAGTAAGTTCAATGTGATTTATTGAACCATTAGCACAGTTTTCTTAGGAGTTCAACTCTCCTGCGAATCTTGCTATAGTAACTCAGTCTAACTAACCAGTCTGCTCTAAGCCACGTGGTGGGTGTGATGCTTCTGATCTGCCCCTGCCCTACTCTCTAAGTGTCGCCTGTGGAAAGAGACAGAGCATGTGGGCCCTGTCCTTATATATGGGTTGTGTAATGCCCCCTTGTGATGGTGTCACCTCTGGGTGTCTTGACTGCCCATTGGTCGTGTCCTATTCTATGTGTCCGTTAGCTGTATGTCTGCATGTCACAACGTCTCTGGTGCTCCCTCTAGTGTTTACTTAGTCGTAGTGTATTTACATTAACCCCTTGTGTATTTACAGTGATGCATATCACCATTAGGAGCCACATCTGGGGAAGTTCTTTTTACAGACCAGTGAGTAAGTTTCCCCATCTGAATACTGGAGTGGCATGCAGCATTACGAGTGTCCAATTAGATTTGAAATGTTGGCATTTCTCCCCTCCCGCCCTCGACCATCATACCTTGCCATTCCCCTCTCCCAGTCAGCCTAATGATCTGCCCACGTGTGAAAGGGGTTTTCTTTACAGAAGCAACCCACATTGCAACCTGCTGAATGTATGATCAGTGGAGGAAATGGCAAGCAATCTGAGCAAGAAGCAGGTGAATGTAGGAAATGGATATGTTGAGATTGTGTTCCTGGATTAGTAACGCAACAAATTAGAGTTCGAACTTTACCATGGCCAATTTGAATTCAGCCTTTTAAAAAGTTGAATAATGCGGCTGTCAGGCTATCATAAAATCTGGTGAGAAATCAACAATTTGGAAAATAACGATTCCGAAAATGTGAAGTCGTTCACTTTGGCAGGAAGAATAAAGAAGCAGAGAAAAGCTTAAATAGACAACAGCTTCAGAATTCTGAGGTTCAGAGGGATCTAGGTATTAGGGCATGGGCAACAAAAGGTTAGTCTGGAACAGCAAGTAATTAAGAAAGCTAATGAAATGCTACCCTTTATTGAAAAATGAAAATCACTCATTGTCACGAGTAGACTTCAATGAAGTTACTGTGAAAAGCCCCTAGTCGCCACATTCCGGCGCCTGTTCGGGGAGGCTGTTACGGGAATCGAACCGTTCTGCTGGCCTGCTTGGTCTGCTTTCAAAGCCAGCGATTTAGCCCAGTGTGCTAAACAGCCCCTGAGATAATTGGACGTAAAGGTAGGGTGTTATGCCACAGGGCATTGGTGAGACCACACTTCAAATACTGTGCACAATTCTGGTCTCCTTGTTTGAGGAAGGAGGTAACTGCATTGGAGGTGGTTCTGAGGTTTACTAGATTGATATCTGGAATGAGTGGGTTATCTTATGAGGATAGGTTGTACAGAATAGCCTTGTTTCCACTGGAGTTCAAAAGAGTGAGGGGTGACGTGATCCTGGACGGTCTTGACAAGGTGGGTGTGGAAAGGCTGTTTGCTCTTGTGGATGGCTCCAGAACTAAAGGGGCACTGTTTTAAATTAGGGTGGCCCTTTTAGGTCAGAGATGAGGAGGAATTATGACTCTCGGAGGGTTGCACAACTTGGAACTCACTGCCTCAGAAGGCGATTGAAGCGGGATCACCGAATATTCTTACGGTGGAGGAAAGTAGATTGTTGTTAGGCAAGGGAATGAAAGGTTATCAGGGGAAGATGGGAATGTGGGACTCGAAACACAAAGAGATCAACCATGATTTTCTCAAAGGGCAGAGCAGGCTCAAGGTGCAGAATGGCCTCCTTCTGCTCCTATGTGCATCTGAAACTGAGACGGTATAAAAACTGTACTACAAAATAAGCTGTACTTATCATTGTTACTCCTCATAATGTCAAATAAAATACTCCCAGCATCATCCTCAGGGGTGATTATCTTCAATCTCTTGCGTCAGCATTAGATAAATAATGGTTTCTTCCAATAGCCATGTGACTACAGATACTTATGGACCATTTCCCAGTCCAAACAAGTGGCATCTAGCCTCTTTCTAAAGTGTTGGGGTAATTATATTACTAGACTAATAATTCCGAGAATATTCATGTCCCACCTGGGCACCTGAGAATTTCTGGAAATAATGGGATGCTATCAGTAACCTTTTCCTCTTTACTTTGACACATCTTCACTTAACTCCTTTTAATTCCTTTTCAAAAGAGAATGGGTTAGATAGTTGAGAACGGAAACATCCAGGCCTCTGGACAAAGAGCAAGGGGAGTGGGACTAATTGGAAAGCTTTCCAAGAGCTGACAGAGGTATGATGGACGAATTGCCTGTTTTGGATCTGGATGACATTAATAATAATAATAATAATCGCTTATTGTCACAAGTGGTCTTCAATGAAGTTACTGTGAAAAGCCCCTAGTCGCCACATTCCGGCGCCTGTTCGGAGAGGCCGGTACGGGAATTGAACCCGCGCTGCTGGCATTGTTCTGCATTACAAGCCAGCTGTTTAGCCCACTGTGCTAAACCAGCCCCCGTTTAGCAATTCTCCCTTTCAGTTTGTCCCTGCCAGTTCCTTCCTTCTGCCGTGCCATCGGACATCCCCACTCTCCGCTGTGCTTTCCCCTTTCTCTCCCTCCCTCCTTCTGTCTCTTCCTCCACCCCCGTCTGCCCTTTCCCTCTGACACGAATGCACAAATATACTTGCTTCTCTGTAATAAGACATGACAAATGAGCGTGAAAAATGGCAAAGTGCTAACAGGCTGTCCTTGGCCCTTGACTACTGGGAGTGGAATTGACCTAAAATTTCAGAGCTGACGAAATCAACCACAGTGATTTATTAGTCTTCGCAAACAGTTAAAACTATCATTACAAAGATAATATTCATAATTTCTTTAATATGAATGCATGTTTTAGTGCTTGTAACAATAAAACAAGGAATAAATATGCTTATTTGCAGCTGTCAAGATGAATAAGGAAACTCGGGGGGGGGAAAGCTGATTCCACATTGAAACATTCCAGGGGCCCAATTCGAATGATGGTGGGATTGCGTTTCAAGTAGTAATATACACCATTGCTTTCATTCTGGGTCAAATAATTATTAGCAGATGTAAGGTATAACGTTTAAAGGTGAAAGACACATTTTGGTCTGTTTTAGTTACAGAGAAAAAGAGCAAAGAACAAATATCACCTCAAATATTTTTAATTCCTTATGAACTGTATTTGAATATCTTTCCTTGTCCCACAACTGCTGCTCCTCCCCCCGACCCTTTGACCTTGACCCCGTAACCTTTGCTCATCACCTTTCACCCCTCACTCCCGTCCATTACCCCAGTCCCTCACATCCGTTCTCGCCCCACCACATCTCACCTTTCATTCCTCATCCTGCCCCTCACTCCCCACTCCCCAGCACTGTTCTTCGCCCTGGCCCCTCACCCCCGGTCCTTCAACCCCTCACCCTGATCCCCTCCTCTCACCCTGACATCTCAATTCCAACCCTTACTCCCCACTCATTGCTATTTGTTTCTGTGCGTAAATTGACTGCAATGTTTCCTACATTGTTACATTACAACAGCGACTACACTGTAGGGGCGGCACGGTAGCACAGTGGTTAGTACAGTTGCTTCACAGCTCCAGGGTCCCAGGTTCAATTCCCGGCTTGGGTCACTGTCTGTGTGGAGTCTGCACGTTCTCCCCGTGTCTGCGTGACTTTCCTCCGGATGCTCCGGTTTCCTTCCACAGTCCAAAGATGTGCAGGTTAGATGAATAGGCCACGATAAATTGCCCTTAGTGTCAAAAAAAGGTTAGGTGGGGTTACTGGGTTAAGGGAATAGGGTGGAGGTGTGGGGTGCTCTTTCCGAGGGCCGGTGGAGACTCGATGGGCTGAACGGCCTCCTTCTCTACTGTAAATTCTATTTAAAAACTTCAGAAAGTACTTAATTATAATAACCTTTATTAGTGTCACAAGTAGGCTTACATTAACACTGCAATGAAGTTATGAATTCAGAATGTCCAATTTACCTAACAGCACGTCTTTCAGGACTCGTGGGAGGAAACCAGAGCACCCGGAGGAAACCCACGCAGAACGTTCAAACCCTGCACAGACAGTGACCCAGACCGGGAATCAAACCCGGGTCCCCAGCACTGTGAAACAACAGTGCTAACCACTGTGCTACCGTGCCGCCCATTAGCCGTAAAGGGCATTGAGACATTCTGAGGATGTGATAGGTGCTATCCGAATTCAAGTTTATTCTTTCTTTCTCAAAGAAACCAATTTTATGAATTAAACAAGTGAGAATTAAATATCAAACAGATTCCAGCTGAGACTGCTTTTGCTCAAAGGCTGGCGGCAGCAGGTAGGCAGGGAAGGGAATGACGGAGACGCGGTGGCCCCATTCAGCATTATGGGGATGCACGATGGGCTGGAGCAGATTGGCCACTGTTCACACACTGAGGTCTGTCTCCTCTACCTATTTCCTGTCCCACTAAAGGTGGATATTGTCTCCTTTGGGGTTTAGTTCATTTGAAACAAATGGATGATCAGCTGGGGGATTAAGAATGCCGGGGGGGGGGGGGGGGGGGCAATTACACTTCAGCTCTTCTCACTCTTGGGGGGCAATTTAATGGCCTCGTCACGCTGGACTTGGAGATGCGACGAGGCTGTTGAATCCCATTAAACGCATCCAAATCAGGACAATGTTTTTGTCCCATTAAAGTGCGCCCTTGAGTTTTATCATTATGTGGAATAAAGCATCATGGAAACATTGTCCGGAATTCTCCGGTCATTGCGATTTAATTTTCCCGCTGGCAGTGTACCCCCACCCGTGGGTTTCCCGGCGGCCTGGTGATGGTTATAATGGGAAATCCCACTGACAAGCGGTGGGACGATAGAATCCCGCCCCCAGCGAACGGCTTGCGGCCGAGAAACATGCGGCTGACGGACCGGAGAATCTCGCTCATTGTCCCAACTGGCCTGAGCATGTATTTCGGCTCCATGTGATCTTTCTCCCACCTCTATTTCATTCCTTACTCCCGGATATATTTACCTTAGTTCCCCTTAACCAGCCTAAAATCAAACAATAGTATTTCTCACTACACAGAGGAGGCTATTTGGCCCATCGCGCCTCTGCTAGCCTTTTGTCCAGCTTGGTCTAACCTCACAGTATTCTCACCTACGGATGCGTTCTGGTCAAAGGCATTCCCTTTCATTGTGCGTTCCACATCTTTGCCATTCATCACATCCACTGCATGTGTTAGCAATGGTTTCTTTATCTCGGTTCCTGCAAATGTATTCGTCATACAAATGGAATATCGAGATTTTCAGAAAGCAATAGCTTGGGCACAAAGCCAAGCCTCAGGACATAAGGCATGTGTGGGCTCATGTAAAGAGTGAATTACCTGAAATGTAACACATGTTGTGTTTTATGGAGGGTGAACTTCCAAACTGACAATGATCAATTGTGATGGATTCCAGTAACTATCTCCTGCACACTGAGCCAAGGGGAACAAACCCAGTGAATGTGAACAGGGAGGGGAAATGAGGAGATATTTCTCCACACGGACGGCTGATGAGATAGGGAATGCACTATCCAAGAGGGCGGTGGTATCAGATTGCACAGTAACCAAAGGCTATTGGAGATAAACTCAAAGAGGACTAATTTATAGGGTTGTGTTGTATAAATTACGGCGTGGGGTGAAATTTGAAAGCTCTCACATTGAGGCCAGCACAGGAACACAGGGCTACTTTTGGTAGAGTCTACGATCTATGATTCTAATTGCTGAATGTAACTTACTTAAACTCACCCTCTCAATATCGTCCGTGACTCAGTTGGTGCCATCGTGTTGCTGGGTCAGAAGGTTAAATCCCACTCCAAAGACTTGAGCGGGAAAGCCAGGTTTATAATCTCCAGGTGGTACAGAAGGAGCACTGGAGGTGCCTTCTTTTGCAAGAGGTGTTAATCATCATAGAATTTTACAGTGCAGAAGGAGGCCATTCGGCCCATCGAGTCTGCACCGGCTCTTGGAAAGAGCGCCCTACCCAAGGTCAACACCTCCCCCTATCCCAATAACCCAATAACCCCACCCAACACTAAGGGCAATTTTGGATACTAAGGGCAATTTATCATGGCCGATCCACCTAACCTGCTCATCTTTGGACTGTGGGAAGAAACCGGAGTACCCGGAGGAAACCCACGCACACACGGGGAGGACGTGCAGACTCCGCACAGACCCAAGCCGGAATTGAACCTGGGACCCTGGAGCTGTGAAGCCATTGTGCTATCCACAATGCTACCGTGCTGCCACGGTTAATTTAAGGCCCCAGGTTCCTTCTCAGGTCCAGGTAACAGATTTGTCATGGGGCTATATCCACTAGTATTTGATCCTCACTTTCTGATGGGCAACTTCCTTATGCTGGGGTCGATTTGGTTTACTCCAATATTCCGGTTTAGACTTTGGATGGTCCTGATGGTCACAGCAGAATAGTCACCCAGGAAACTTTAGAAGGTTTGTTCCTGAGCTGTATTGTTCTTTGTTCCTGGAAGGGTTTAGAGGGAGATGGCATGAGGAAATTGCTGAGGGCTTTGGCCAAGGGTGGTATCATGACCAATTCAGGCTGGGAGGGCCGAAGGGCCTGTTCCTGTGCTGTATTGTTCTTTGTTCTTTGATTTAAAACATTTATCACTCCTGGGTAACTATGGCACCCATCTCCCGACCATGCCTCCATTGGCCCAGGCGTCACCCCGACCACCATCCCCAAACCCTGACCACACCCCTCCATCCCTCCTGACTATACTCCCATCCCCGACTACCTTCCCCACTCCCCAACTTCCATCCCACCCCTGACGGGTGGGTCGTCGGGATTTGGAGATTGGTGGGGGGGGGGGGGCACCAATCTCCAAAACCCGACGACCCACCTGACTCCCCCACAATGTTTACTACTCTCCCAACCATCACGGGACCCCCCCCCCTCACCCTCACCCACACACACACACCCCCAACCCATGCGCTGCTGCCCCCTGCAATGGAAGGAGTCCGGAGCTGCACTTTCCTCACTAGGCCCAGGGTGAAAGGTCAGGCGAGAAATGTGAAGCTGTAGGCTAAGTAAGAAAGGAGTGGCGAGGCATCCAGCCGGTATTCGCCTGGGACGTTCCGGCCCATTAGCATCAGAAATAAGGGCAGGAATGTCTGTATAGCTCTCTGGTGCTCTATCATTCAACATGGCTGAGCTTTTACACCAACACCACTTTCCCGCTTTATTCCCCATTTCCTATAATTCCCTTAAGTCCAAAGATCCATTGATCTCAGTTTTGAATATGTCCATGGACTGAACCTCCACAGCGCGTCCGGGATAGAGAATTCCAAAGTTCACAACCGTCTGGGTGAAGAGACCTCTCCTCACTTCAGTCCAAAATGGCCGTCTCCTCCTCAGGATGGGCCCCCAAGTCGAGATTCTCCAGCCCAGGCAGCAACTTGGCATGCAACCGGTCAAAACCTCTGACAATTCTACATCCGTTTCTCCTCATTCTTCAAAACTCCAGAGAGCGTGGGCTTATCCTACTCAATCCTTCCTCCAAAGACAGCCCCATCATCCCAAAAATTAGTATAGGGAGTGTGGTGGTATGATTAGCATAGCTGCCTGCCATTGGTGCAGAACACCGGCTTACCATTGGCCCTGGTCGGTCATGTGCCTCTCGACTGGTTGGTTGAGACCAGTCATGTGACGGCTCCCCGATTGGTTGAGAGGCTGAGTTAACTCTGCCTCCAGGGCGGGGTATAAATACCAAGTACGCCCGGCGGTCATCCTTCTACTGTAATCGACCGCAGGGCTAACATCTAGTAGATTAAAGCTATACTTTTGTTCAGCAACTCGTCTCGCGTTCAATTGATGGTACATCAGGGAGCCACTGTATCTCTGTGCACTTGTGGGGATTGAGCCCACAACATTTAGAATTCAAGGCAAATATGTTGCCATTAAACCACACTAAGACTTAACTAACAACGGTGTGAACATCTTGCTGGATCAGGAGCCTAAAGACAAGCAAGCCAGTTGGCAAAAGGATGTATCCTTAGTTTGTGATGATAGTTGCTATATAACTGTTCATCAGTCAAGCTCTAAGGGACAGAAGAATGCTTTATTTTTAATGCCGAGACATGTGACTCTATTTGAGCGCTGAATTGGCTCCATCTTTGACCTTGGAATTGACGATACAGCATTTTTGAGACTGAAACCTCATCCGATCGGAATCTTAAATCTGGCTTCAGTTCACTGACCCACCAAAGACAATGGAAAACCAGACATTGAGACAACTCCGGGCTTGTACCTTCCATGGAGTGGCATTCGGGGTCGGATTGCCAACCCGCTCTTTTGTTTCTCACCTTACAATGAAGCCGCTACTTCCTCCCCTCTAGCGCCACCGCAGGCTGGGTGAGAGCAGTGCAGTGCAGGCGGTTCATGAGGCCTTCGGTCGAGGGCGGTGAGTCAGAGGTAAGAGAAGCCACGCTCCCTTTATTACATTTCTAGCTAGCGTCACAGTCGAGACGTGAAAGATGAAAAGTATATATTTATACTTTATACTATTTCATAAAGATTTTTTCTGGGCTTTTAAAAATAAAAAAATTGTTGAATTAACAAATAGTTCAGCCCAGAGGCCTTGCGGCAGTTTCACGGTGACAATGGCCACGGGGACATTTTGCAGGTCGTAACCCCCAATAATGGTGCTAATGGCTGAAGCATTAACAGTCCTGACACAACAGGTTTGACAAAGAGAGCGCCCCTTAAGTTAACCCGACACAGTGTCTTCAGAAACAAAAGAAAACTCGATTCCAATTAAACAGCTAGATTCCAGCCTTGGGAATATACATGTCGGGTGGGATTCTCCATTGGCCGACGCTGAAATCGGGGCGTGCGATCAGGCAGAGAGAATAGCTCCCAACGCCGAAATCACGGCAGGGGCAGGTTTTAGGCCGAATCGTGATGCTCCGCCTCCTCGAAAACGGCGTCATTGCGATGCACCTAGTTGCAACCCCGTTCGCATCTCTTTAGCCGGCCCACCCACCATGCTCCGTTTCTGATGGGACGAATACCTGACGGCGCCGTCCACATGTGCTCTCAATGGTCGTGAACCTGGCGTGGTGGCTGCGGAGAGAGAGAGAGAGCGGGCGTACGGTCAGTGTCCAGCGCCGCCATACTTTGCCGACGGCCGTGCTGTTGGCCGGGGGCTTCTGCCAGGGCTGGGGGTGTAGCGGGGGGTGACCAGGAGGTGGGCTGTGGAGTCGGGGTGGACGGGAACGCAAAAGCCTTGCGAGTGTCCATCACGAAATGGCGATTACCGCAGCGTTTCCTGTGTGTTCTGTGGGTGTTCCACGCGGCGCTGTTGCTAGCCCCTCACCGGTAGCGGAATCGGTGCGCTTGGGGCGCCGATGTTTCTGCCGTGGAACTCCACGGATCATCCGTCGGCGTCAGCACCGAGACTCAGCAACGGAGAATCCAGTCCTCTGTATCCACAATGGAGAGGGAATGTCACATGACTTTCCCGAAGCTGGATTGTGATCTTGTTTGGATGGAACTGAATTCCGAGAGTTACCGTCTGACCTCGAACGTGGACAGAACTGCAGTCTGTGCTGCCAACCATCGCAGCAGAAAGAAATCTGACGCTCATCAAACCTGCCAACTACTGGAGCTGTGGAACTGGCGCCTCCTGACAGACTCATTCCATGTGCCATCTCCTGTCCAGCAAGTCTCACTCCT
Source organism: Scyliorhinus canicula (assembly GCF_902713615.1). Lineage (NCBI taxonomy): Eukaryota > Metazoa > Chordata > Chondrichthyes > Carcharhiniformes > Scyliorhinidae > Scyliorhinus > Scyliorhinus canicula. The sequence goes on along the minus strand of NC_052152.1, from coordinate 202,437,513 downwards.
GAAAGACGGAGTGTCCTACAATCAGCCAACCTCCCCTTGGAAGGAACATCCCGGTTAACTTCTGATTCCAGACTCTGGACACATGTAAAGCCCATACGTGTGTGTGTGTGTGTGTGTGTGTGTGTGCTCGAATTTGATGTGAAAGTCAACAATAGAGGATTGGAACCTTTCCAAATTTAAGGGTTGGGAAAAATACACCGCCATTTATAAAGGAGGAGATCAGGATAATAAAGAGAACCTTTCCGTTAATGGGTGGGTAGACTGTGGGGAAATCGGGGCAGTTAGCAAAGCTGCTGCTACTTGTCTCTGTCTCTGAATAAAGAATGAGGATCACACAGATTAACCCCCCCCCCCTCCCCCCCCCAGTCTCCAACACCAGATATCAGAAGGTGAGGATCAGCAATAAAAGTCTGAAAACAAAAGTCGTGCAAGGATCTGAGAACGTTGCATCTAGACGGAATAATGTTTGTCGGTTGTGTCTGTTTCAAGAGATGTTAACATCAGTGTGACTGGGAAATTACTGTGACACACACACCCAGAGCACTGACTCGGGGAAAAAGCTCTCAATTGATTATGCTGCCCGCTTTCCCAAGGCAGCAGGAGGTGTAGACAGAGTCAATGGATGGGAGGCAGGTTTGTGTGATGGACTGGGCTGTGTTCACCATTCTCTTACTCTTGGGCTGAGCAATTGCCTTACTAGGCTGGGGCAGGATTGGGGCAAGCTGAAGTTGGGTGGGGTGGTGGGGGGTCGGGTTGTCAGTGGGAGGAGGGGGGGGTGTTGAGTGGTGATCAGGTTCGGATGGGCAGTGGGGAGTTGTTGGGTGACCAGATGGTTGGAGGGGTCAGGTGGCAAAGTTGGTTGGGTGGTCACGATGCCCTGGAACTTGGAAGTTACCAATGTGTTTTCCCAAGTAATCACAGGGAGAAACACGGGTCCCAAAACAACAGAAGGACGTTTGAAGATCTGAAGGTAGACCTTAGCTTTCTAATACCCCCACATGCAACAGATCTCACCACCAGCCGTCCCCAAGCACCCCAACTCGCCCCCACACCCCATCCTCACTGCTGAGCGAAGCTCAGAGTCACTTTCAAATCCCCCTTTCATATCAATAGCCGACACAGAGACGGCAGGGTGGCACAGTGGTTAGCACTGCTGCCTTACAGTGCCAGGAACCCTGGTTCAATTCTGACCTTGGGTGACTGAGTAGTTTGCACTTTCTCCCCGTGTCTGCGTGGGTTTCCTCCGGGTGCTCCGGTTTCCTCCCACAGTCCAAAGATTTGCAGGTTAGACGGATTAGCCATGTTAAATTGCCCCTTAGTGGTTAGGTTGGGTTACGGGGAAAGGGTGGGGGAGTGGGCCTGGGTAGGGTGCTCTTTCAGAGGGTCTGTGCAGAGATGATGGGCCAAATGGCCTCCTTTTGCACTGTAGGGATTCTATGATTCTATGTTGCTGGCTATCAGAATATGGTGCACATTCCTTGGCCCAAATATTTAGATTGGGATTTGTGTGTGATTCCGGGAGTGGGCAAGAAGATTTCAAAAGGAAACAAATGAAGAAGTAAACTATTTGCTAATCTTTGCCCTCTTCCATTTTTGGACTCTTGCACGTCCCTGATATTAATCACTGGCCGTGCCTTCAAATGCCTGGCCCCTCGGTTGTGGCGTTTGCTCTCAGCCATTTCCACCTCACTCCTTTAAGATGCTCATTGAAAGATTTAAGTCACCTGTTCTGGAATCTGCCGATGTGGCTTGGTGCTGTTTTGTTTCTGATAATGGTTTCAGTGGAGCACCTTGGGCTATTTTACAATGTTAAAGGCGTCATTAAAAAATGCATCCTTGGTGTTGTTGCGAATTAGCACAGTTCTCAGCCTATACCAGACTTTAATTCCTTTGTGTTTTTTCACTTTACCTTAGAACATTCACCTCCGCTGTCAGATGGTTAATGTTGCCACACAGTCAGCGGAAGGCAGAGAAAGTGCCATCTGTGTTTTTGAAAAATAGCTTCAGTACGTGTGAACTTCCCTTCATCTATCTCTATCCAGGTTACACAGAGGCCGCAGAGAGTTGGGCACAGCATGGATGACACAAGATGAATTGCTTTAATATAGCAAACTGTGGTGCTTCCAACATTATCCTGGGTCAGTTTTATAGCGGAGGCTCAGGAGCTACACGATCCCATTAACCTGCTAAGGGAGGTAGTAATTCTTGTCCGAGAGACATCTTTATTCCTCTTTTTTTCCCCCGGCTGAACTCAGATTTTTTTCGCAAGTGTTTATTTCAGATCGAGCCCTGGTGGAGAAAAATAAACCTTTGAAACCAAGAGGCTGCAGGGCTTGAGAAGATAGTTGGAGACCCCTCAGGAGCTCTATCATCTTCCATTTCCTCCTTCCGCCCACATTCAGTTCTCCTCCTTAAGGATATTTTGACTTGTGCAGAAGATCAGCATCATAATAGTTATCAGATACTCACCGATGAATGTGACAAGTAACTCAGGACAAACCTCTTTACCCAATGATGAATTTGCTACTTGTGGAGTAGAGAGTAATGGCATGAATGGATCCTCCTCCACCGCCTCTCCCCAGTGACCGGGGAACTCTTCCCAGAGTCATGGTGGGGATTCCACCCATGGAGATGCAGCACAGACCCGATCATCACCGCGTGGAAAATTCAAGAAAAATGAAAGGAACAACATCAACCCCTGTTCAGCTTCACAACAACCTTCATTCAGCTCTCGTCAACCTCCAAGGCTGAATGAGTATCCTCCTCACAGCTGACCGATCTCAGAAATCTGTCACCATCCTCGGCCTGCTCCACGATAACAGGCAAGCCATGGTCGTCACCAATGACAGTGAACATCACAGACCAGCAAAGACCAGGGTCAAACAAAGCTGTGTCGTTGCACCAACTCTCTTCTCAATTTTCCTCACTGCAATACTGCACCTCACCTCCAGCAAATTCCCCACACCCGGGGAGATAATCTAAAGGACAGACAGGAAATTGTTGAACTAACACCACCTCCAATCCTCAGCCAGAACTGCCTTTCTTGCCACAGGATTTGGAGGAACCACAGATCCTCCATAGGCAGATGACACATGTGAGCACGTGCTCACTCACAAAACAAACCTCCAAGTCATTGCCGACCCCTTCTCCAAAGCAGCTGAGAAAATGGGCCTTTCAGTTAACATCTGGGAAACTAAGCTCCTTTTCCAACCAGCTCCCACAGTGAAAACTCTTGCCCCGTCGGTATCAGATCCACAGCGAGATCTGCAAATCTGAACCACTTTCCATATCTTGGTAGCTCCCCTTCTCGACGAAGGCAGACATAGCCGCCAAAACTCACTGTCGCCTCTAATGTGTCAGCTCAGTCTTCAGCCAACTGAGGCAAAGATCATTTGAGGGTCAGGATCTCAAACCCAAGACCAAAGTCACAGTTTACCGGGCAACTGTGATCCACTCACTCCTATATGTTTCGGAGGCCTGGATAACCTACAGCAGGTAACTCAATCCAGAACTTAATCGTGGACTGAGACAGCAAAAACATTTTAGAAGCATCCCTGAAGAGATCAAACATCCCCTTGTCTCATGGAAGATCCTGGTTTCTGACCAACCAGAATGGAGAAGGCTCATTCGGGAGGGCACCAAACACATCGAGTGACTTTAGCGGAAACTCGTAGCGGTGAAGTCAAGTCAACAGGCAGAGTGAACAAACTTCCAAACAACCCATCTATCCAACCTTCCCAGCATTACCTACCCCACATGCGGCAAAGACCATGTGCGGGATTCTTCAACCCCCTGCCGGGTGGGAAAATCCCTGGGCGGGTCCCCCATGGTAGCCTGACCCGCGATTGGGGCCCACCTATCTGCGGGTGGGCCTGCGCCATGGGGGCATTTCTTCCTTCCACGCCGGCCCCTGTAGGGCTCCGCCACGGCCGGCACAGAGAAGAGAACCCCCCGCGCATGCGCCAAAATACACCGGCCGGTCTGCGAATGCGCAGAACCACGGCGGCGGTTCCCCGCATGCGCGAGATCACGCCTGCCCTTCGGCGCATGCGCGAACTCGTGCAGTTCCTTCGGCGCCGGTCGGAATGGCGCCAACCCCTCCGGCGTCCACCCAGCCCCCGGAAGTGGGGAGAATTCCGCATTTTCGGGAGCTGTTGACGCCGGAGTAGTTGCCGCCGGTTCTCCCGCCAGCGTGGGGACTTAGTCCCCCAGAATGGAGAATCCCGCTGCACAGATCACACATTGGACTTCCCAACCATCTCGGAATTTATCAAGTCATCCTTGATCCTGAGGAACAGCCTAAGAAAGTAGAAAAGAGATTTTAGCCATCGGTTAGATTCCGGCCTTTATGTCAATGTGGGGAATCTGCTATTTCTAGATATAAACTATAAAAACTCCTTGTTCAATTTTCAGCCTGTAACATGCTCCGAGGGATCTGCTATTCTATGTACTGATCACAGAAGATCATAGAATCACTACACTGCAGAAGGAGGCCATTTGGTCCATCGGGTCAGCACTGACCCGCTGAAAGAGCACCCTAACTAGGTCAAGCCCCCACCCTATCCCCGTAACCCAGTAACCCCACCTAACTTTTGACTCTAAGGGGCAATTTAGTATGGCCAATCCACCTAACCCGCATATCTTTAGACTGTGGGAGAGAGCCGGAGCACCCGGAGGAAACCCACGCAGACACGGGAAGAACATGCAAACTCCACACAGTGATCCAATGCCGGGATTGAACCCCGGTCCCTGGCACTGTGAGGCAACAGTGCTAACTACTAACCGCTATAAACTTTGAGGTTGCCCCAGCTCTCGTCTCCATTGTGGTTTCACTGTTTGCTTTGCAAAGGGCAGAAGATCCTCACAAACTAAATGGTGGCCTTGAGCAGAGTCAGAGGAGGAGAGCCCCTGCATAAGGGCACATTAGAACATAGAACAGTACAGCACAGAACAGGTCCTTCGGCCCTCGATGTTGTGCCGAACAATGATCACCCTACTCAAACCCATGTATCCACCCTATACCCGTAACCCAACAACTCCCCCCCTTAACCTTACTTTTTAGGACACTACGGGCAATTTAGCATGGCCAATCCACCTAACCCGCACATCTTTGGACTGTGGAAGGAAACCGGAGCACCCGGAGGAAACCCACGCACACACGGGGAGGACGTGCAGACTCCGCACAGACAGTGACCCAGCCGGGAATCGAACCTGGGACCCTGGAGCTGTGAAGCATTAATGCTAACCACAATGCTACCGTGCTGCCCATTGTTTGAGGGGAAGGTGAAATACTGGGCAGGATCCTCCAGAGCCCCAGCCGAGCGTTTCTCGGCCGCGCGCCGCTCGCTAGTGGTGGGATTCTATCTTCCCGCTGCTTGTTGGGATTTCCCATTATAACCCCCCCACACTGCTGGGAAACCCACAAGGGGTGTGGGGGGTGTGGGGGGGGGGGTGGGGGGGTGGGTGGGTGCACTGTGGGCAGAAACAGTGAGTCGCAATGGCCAGGGAAGCCCAGCTACTGAGTTAGTTGAGGGCCTCGTTGGCAAGGCCTGTATTTGTTGCTTATCCTAATTGACCTCGCGAAGGCGATGGTGAGCCATCTTCTTGAATCGCTGCAGTCCATCTGGTGCAGGTACATCCCCAATGCTGTTCGGAAAGGATTTGGGATTTTTGCAATGGAATCTTATCTTTTTTAATTTAATTTGGATGTTTTTGAGGCAGACCCTATTTCAACACAGAAACTGAACTGAGAATGAAACTGGAAGAGAAGCAGAAAAAGTAAAGACAGAAATGAACCCAAACTACCCATGCCCTGGGAAAATGAGGAACAGGCTGAGATTGGGAAATCAAAATTCGATCTTCCTGAAAGGCAGCAGTGGACACGGATCAGTCCAAGCTGTACAGTCGCAGTTGCTAAGCCCATTGGAGCAGAATAGACGAGCTGATATTTTTGAAACCCAAAAACAGGCAAATGGCATCATTTACAAAACACTGACCCAGAACTTCCTTTCGGGTCCCTGACCCAAGTCGCTGGGCCGGCGCACGTGTGCCCCGCAACGACCGAGAAATGTGGACAAATGGGCATGTGCGCTGGAAGCGCGTGCCGTTCAAACACCCCAACTGCTTTGTTTGATTGCGCGCTGCACTGAACCTGCAGAATGAAAATCAAAGGGACAGCGCTAACTTCATAGAATTATAGAATTTACAGTGCAGAAGGAGGCCATTCGACTCATTGAGTCTGCACCGGCCCTTGGAAAGAGCTCCCTACTTAACTACTTAATGTACCCATTGAAAGGGTACATTACTGTGTAAAATGAGTTTGGAGTCACAAAAGTGAAAGAAAGATTTATTTTAACATTAGTGCGCCATGCGGATGTTATTCCACTAAAGGAACTATAATGGATAGAATGCGGTGATCACTCGCTGACAAGTATGATTGACCACCTAAGAAACTCCATGTCACTGGTCACGGGTTCTGTGGGTCCTTGCGTGGCTGATGAGCCCCGAGAGCCACATCTTCAATCGCTCACTTGGCAGGAGTTTCCAAAAGGTGGGATTGGCCCGTGGACTCCAGATCAATGGGATTCCTTTCTCAGGCCCCTTTTCCAGGTCTCCTCTTGCCGTCGGGTGTTCTCGAAGAATTGTGGCTCTTCAATCAGGAGGTTCCTTCACATAGGTCTCTTCTGAGCAAGGGTCTCCCAGGCATTGACGTCTATGTTCCATTTATTGAGGTCAGTGTTCAAGGAGACTTTGAAGAGCTTCCTTTGTCCTCCTCATGTTTGGGATCCTTCCTTGAACTGGGTGAAGAAGATTTTCTTTGGCAGTCGGGACTCTGACATCCTGAGCTTGTGGGAAGCACAGCAGAGTTGGTTTTGGATGATCATGGCCTTGATACTAGTGCCATTGACTCCTTCAAGGACACTAATGTTAGCACCCCTGTCTCCCAGCTGATTCAGAGCAAAGGTACATTTGGATGTTGCAAGGCATTTTAAACTATGATGTTTAAGAATCTCCCTAAGCTTTAGTGATTACTTCAAATGCTTTAACAAAGTTTAATGGGTCCTGTAAGCTAATGTGAACTATCTGTCTGACAGGTATTGCAGAATCCAGTGCATATTCAAAATCTGTAGTCATGCTTCACCTCTGCTGGGGCATCACACTCATAACTTTGCTTCTTAAAATCCATGGACTACTTTTGAGGTGTCGGCATATGGGCAGAGATCATGAGAGAAGAGTCAGGCATTATTTCCGCCGGTGAGGAGGCGAATCAATTACCTACCCCTGAGAGTGTACAGACAAAGGACATCATCTGAAATGATGTCAGAGGGGATGTGTGCCAAGAGTTTCAGCAAGGAAGCAATGGGATGCCTTTGTGAAATGTTGAAGGAAGACCTGAAGCTGAACGCTAACTGTCGCACTGCCTTAACAGTGAAGATTTATTATTAAGATAAAAGTCACAACAGTGCTGAATTTGTTTGGGTACGGTTTCTTTCAACATGGCATTAGTGAACTATGTAACATTTCACAGAATGCTGCTGGGACCTGCATTAACCAGGTAATGAATGCAATTCATCGCTAAGCTTCGGAGCTTATTATCTTTAACACATCCTCTGTGAAGGTAAAGAAAAGGTTTACCAATAGTAATCGGGGATTACTAGGATTGCTGGTTTCCCAATAGTAATCGGGGCTGTCGATGGAACATATTGCATTGAAGGCGCCAAGAAATGAAGCTGTTTCATTGACCAACAGGAAGGGGTTCCATGCGTTGATAGTGTGTGATGCACAAATGAGGATCCTCAATGGAAATGCAAACAACCAGGGAAGTGCCCTTGACTCGTTTATCCTTGAAAGCTCAATGTTACACCGGTCCATGCCAACACCATCAGGAATTACAGGGTGGTTACTGGGCGATGAGGGCTACCCAATGAGAACATGGCTTATGACACCATTCCAGAGGACCAACAATGAAGCACAGGAACGATACAACCGTGAGAATATAAGGGGCTGGTTTAGCTCACTGGGCTAAATCGTTGGCTTTTAGAGCAGACCAAGCAGGCCAGCAGCACGGTTTGATTCCCGTACCAGCCTCCCCGGACAGGCGCCGGAATGTGGCGACTAGGGGCTTTTCACAGTAACTTCATTGAAGCCTACTCGTGACAATAAGCGATTTTCATTTCATTTTTCATTTTTCATATAGCAATACATCAGGTAGTGGAGAGGATAACTGGGGCTGGATTCACCGATTCTGCGGCAATGTCCGAAGGATCCTTCTGGTCTTACGACCAGAAAGTCGGCGGCGCCCCCGTACCAATCCTCCGCCCGGTGGGGGGGCCTAGCAACCACACAGCATAAAACCCCCAGCTTTACCTGCGGATAGGGCCACAGAATGGCCGGGTACATGGGTGCGCACGGCAGCGTACCTGGGCTTACACACCTGTACCAGGAGGAAGGCCTGCATCAGTCTCCAGATTGCCTTCCTCCAGCTCGTCCATTTCTGGTGACAAGACATCTTCTGGGTGAATGCGCAGTCCGTGCTGAGAGGCAAAGTTGCGCAACGCACAACTCACTACAACAATCTTTGAGACTATCCCTGGTGCATACCCTCTGACCTGTCTAGACATCGAAAACATGATTTCAAAACCCCAGGGGCAGGATTCTCTGACCGCCGACTCCGAAATCGTGTTCGGCGATCGGCCGGAGAATCCATGTTTGTGCTGGAATCGGGGGCGGCACCGTTTTTGTGATGCTCCGCCCCCTCAAAAAATGGCGTGAGGCGCCCGTCATCACAACGTTCGGAGACCCAACGTGGCGGCTGCAGACTGCATCCAGCGCAGACACAGTCCGGGGAGCCGTTCTGCTGGCAGGGGGGGACTTCAGTGGGGGCTGGGAGGGGTGGGTCCGGGGGGGGGAGTGGGGGTGAGGGGACTTACAGGGGGGCAGTTTTTGGCAGGCTGGGTCCACGCGCAGCCTGAGCACGTTACACAGCGCGGCCACAGACCCAGCCATTCTGTGGCCGTATCCGCAGGTAAAGCTGGGGGGGCTTTGGAGATCGCCTCACAACTGCTGCTTTTGAATATTGAGCTTGTAAAATTAACAATTGATATGTCAAAACCTTACCTCCCCCCTCTTCCCTCCCTTCCCTCCACTTTACAAATAGACAGAACCGTTGTTTTCATGTGGAAATATATATTTTACTGAATGTTGTGTTTAAGTGAGAAAATACATTTTATTGCAAGAAATATGCAAAAGTTGAGGTCGTTTTATATTGTTCAGCTGATAAAGTTAAACTTGAAGTTAAATGTTAACTGGTTTCAAAGTTTTGTTAAATGTTTTCCATTAAACTTTTCAAACTTCTACAAATGTCTTACTGAATCTTCAGAACGCAACATTTAATTATGAGATAATAATAAATGAATAAGGTTACCGGCCATTATATTTGGAAGGAGACAGTGGTCTAGTGATGAAATCACTGGACAAGTAATCCAGAGGCCGAGGGTAATGTTTCGGGGGGACCCGCATTCAAATCCCACCATGGCAACTGGTGGCACTTAAATGTAATCAACAATCTGAAATTGAGAAGCTAGTCTCAGAAACCATTGTCGATTGTCATAAAAACCCATATAATGCCCTTTACGGAGGGTCATCTGCCGTCCTCACCTCGTCTGGCCTGCATGTGACTCCAGACCCACAGCAATGTAGTTGTGGCCTGTGAAATGCTCAGCAAGCCACTCGGCTCAAGGGCAATCAGGGTGCTTATGCCAAAATTTGGAGAGTTGTCTCACTTGCTACTCAAGCAACAGTCTGACATAATTATTCTCATGGAATCATACCAACAGCCCCTTCCCTAGGTATGTCCAGCAGGACAGACCCAGCAGAGGTGGCAGAACAGTGCAATGTAGTCAGAATAGAGGTATCCTGGAAGTCCTCTACATCATCTCTGGTCCCCATGAAGTTTCATGGCAACAGGTCAAACATCTACCCGGCAATGTGGAAAATTGTCCAGGTGTGCCTGTACACATGAAAAAGGACAAATCCAACCCAGCCAATTATCAATCTACTCTTGATCATCAGTAAAATGATGGAAGGAGTTAACAACAGTGCTATCAAGCAGCATTTACTCAGCAATAACCTGCTCGCTGATGCTCAGTTTGGGTTCCGCCAGGGTCACTCAGCTCCTGACCTCATTATAGCCTTGGTTCAAACATGGACAAAAGAGCTGAATACCAAAGGTGTGATAAGAGCGACTGCCCTCGACATCAAGGCAGCATTTGATCAAATATGGCATCAAGGAGCCCCAGCTAAACTGGAGTCAGTGGGAATCAGGGGGAAATCTCTCCGCTGGTTGGAGTCATATCTGACACAAAGGAAAATGGTTGTGGTGGTGGGAGGTCAATCACCTCAGCTCCAAGACTTAATTGCAGGAGTTCCTCAGGTTCCTCGGCCCAAGCATCTTCAGATACTTCATCAATGACCTCTCTTCCCCCATAATGTCAGAAGTGGCGATGTTTGCTGCTGACTGCACAATGTTCAGCACCATTTGCAACTCCTTAGACACTGAAGCAATCACCGTCCAAATGCAGCAAGACCTGGACAATATCCAGGCTCGGGGCTGACAAGTGGTAAGTAACATTTGCACCACACAAGTGCCAGGCAATGATGATCTCCAACAAGACTCTGGATCTGTACTCATTTGAGTTTAGAAGGATGGGGGGGGGGATCTTATTTAAACTTACGGAATACCGCGAGGCCTGGTTAGAGTGGATGTGGAGAGAATGTTTCCACTTGTAGGAAAAACTAGAACCAGAGGACACCATCTCAGACTAAAGGGACGATCCTTTAACACAGAGATGAGGAGGAATTTCTTCAGCCAGAGGGTGGTGAATCTGTGGAACTCTTTGCCGCAGAAGGCTGTGGAGGCCAAATCACTGAGCGTCTTTAAGACAGAGATAGATAGGTTCTTGATTAATAAGGGGATCAGGGATTATGGGGAGAAGACAGGAGAATGGTCAGCCATGATAGAATGGTGGAGCAGACTCGATGGGCTGAGTGGCCTAATTCTGCTCCTATGTTGTAGGGCCTTATGGTCTTAAGAGAGAATCTAGGCATCACCCCGTGACATTCAATGGTATTACCATTCCTGAATCCTCACTATCAACATCCTGGGGGTTACCATTGACCAGAAGCTGAACTGGACTAGCCTTTTTAATACTGTGCCCACAGGAGCAGGTCAGAGGCTCCGAATTCTATGGAGAGTAACTCACCTCCTGACTCCCAAAGCCTGTTCACCATCTCCAGGGCACAAGTCAGGATTGTGATGGAATACTCTCCACTTGCCTGGATGAGTGCAGCTCCAACAACACTCAAGAAGTTCGACACCATACAGAACAAATCAGCCCACTTGATTGCTCCTCCTTCCACAAACATTCATTCCCTCCACCACCAATGCACAGTAGCAGCCGTGTATACCATCCACAAGAAGCTCTGCAGGAACTCACCAAGGTTCCTTAGGCAGCACCTTCCAAAGCTGCAACCGCTACCACCAAGAAGGACAAGGGCAGGAGACACATGGGGACCAGTTCCCCTCCCATTCCCTCATCATCCTGACTTGGAAACATATCGCCGTTCTTTCACTGTCACAAGGTGAAAATCCTGGAATTCCCTCCCTAACAGCATAGTAGATGTACCTGCACCGTATGGATCACGGCGGTTCAAGGCGGCAGCTCACCCCCAGCTCCTCAAGGGTGATTGGATGTGGACAACAGATGTTGGCCTCGCCAAAGATGCCCACATCCCGTAAAAAAAAATTTTTAAATCATGATAAATTTAGAGATGATCAAAGAACCTCGAGACAGGAGGAAGCCATTCCACACCCTCACAACTGTCCTAGTATTCAATTCCATCACTGCTGATTAAAATGGTAACTCCATCTACCTGCTTTCATTCTGTAATCCTTAATATTCCGTGCCTAATAAAAATCTATAAATCTCGGGCAGGATTTTCCCATCGGGCGGCTAAGTGCCGACGCCGGAGTAAAAACGGGATAGATCTGGCGTCGGCGCCCATTCCAGGACCCCATTCTGCGGCCCACAGGGGGCTAGGATGGCGCTAGAGCAGCCTGCGCCGCTCCAGCTGCCAATAACGGCCTGAACCCGGTGCCGCGGGGTCCGCACATGCACAGTTGGGCCGGCGCTAACTAGCGTTGCAGAGTGGCCTTCTTCCCCGCGGTGGCCCAATGCCAAATGGCGCAGGGATACGGGAGCCAGCGGGGAACAAAGGAGGCCGGGGGGCAGAGAGGCCGGCCCGCCGATTGGTGGGCCTCAATTGCGGGTCACTATGGAGGTCAGACCCCCCCCCCCCCCCACACAGACTGCCCCGGGACCCTTCAACGCCGAGGTCCCGCCAGCTCAGAGGATGTTGCAACAGCGCCGGCGGGACTCGGCTGTTTGATGACGGCCCATTCGGGCCGGAGAATCGGCGCGGCGGCAGAGCCGGCGCATACCCCGACCGGCGCCACGCCGACCACGCCATGACCGATGCCGCAGATTCTCCACACTGCAGAGAATGTCGTCCCGGCGTCGGGGTGGCGTGGCGCGATTCGTGCAGCGCCTCGCCGATTCTCCGACCCGGCATGGGATCGGAGAATTCCGCCCCTCAGTTTCAGCAGATCCCCAGCATTGAACAGATTTTCTTTTCGGAGACCGTTCCAGATTTCCTTCTGTGCAGAAGTGATCCTGACATCACCTCCGAATGACCTGGGGGTCTAATTTTACCTAGAGCTCAGTGATTGTATGTTATTATGCAATATATATATCCATATAAAATATATAAAAACTATATTTTAGCAACATTAAACTTCAGAGCTCAAAGTTGTGACACAGAACAGAGCGACAAAGGGCGATTTAGGGGCAATTGTCAATCTAGGATAGGAAAGTCTCCGACAGGAACAGAGAATGACGATTCCTACAGATGAGAGAGAGTACAGCATCGTGATAAATTGTGTAACAAGGGTGGAACACATTGCCCTGTGTTCAGATTAAACTGATAAAAGGCATTAGCCTCTCTCTCTGGTGCTTTATGACATCGTCTGCAATGCCCCATGAGTCAGTTACACCCTCCCAGCACATTACCAGGACATCTGTTATGTATGCAAGAGGAACCCCATGAATAAGGGACACGTGTTATTTTTATAAGCACCATGGAACTGGTGTTCTCGTCAGTGACGGTCAGGAAACACAGACTTATGGAGTTCATCCATGTTCAATAACAGCTGAGGTTGAAATTTGTTTTCAAAAAAGATTCGCAGTTATGTAACATTCTGTCAACTCTTACAGAAACGTCCCAATCGAGTCACTTTGAACTGCTGTGACTTTAGTTCTGCGAACAAATGAAGCAGCCGTTTTGCGCACAGTGAGATCCCAAGTTTTCTGTTCACCTGTCACCGCTATCATCCTTGACCGACATTGGCTTCTGGCCTGGCAAAGCCTCGATTGTTAAATTTTCAATCTTAGTTTAAACCTTCTGTGGTGAATGTATAATATGTATAATTCACACTGTGCATCACTGTGTCCCTGTGGGCTCCATCTGTGAACCCTGTGCCCACAGGGGGAGATGAGGAGCATGTACTGGTCTCCACCCTTGGCTCCGCCCATGGCTCCGCCCATGGCTCCTCCCACTACCAGAAGTATAAAGTGCTGCGGTCTTGTGAGCCTGCCCTCAGTTCTTCGGGTCGCAGGCAGGCTCAGTTGTAAGTCGATTAAAGCCACAGTTTACTTCTACTCGTGTCTTGAGTGAATTGATGGTTGCATCACCTTCCCCATGGCCTCATCTCTCTCAATCTCAGTTAGGTAGAAATGGCTCCGTCACCAAACGTTGGGTCACCTGTCTGATATCTCCTTATGTGGTTCAATGTCAGATTTTGTCTGATGACTTCCGGTGGCGTTCGCGAACGGAGCGGCCGCAGCAAAGAGGCTCCCGCAGGTCCACAAAATCGCAGCTTTTTTCGGGGGGGGGGGGGGGGGTCCCCGACGGGTTTTTAAAAAAATTGAAGTCCTGCGAAATCGGCCCTGCCTCCCTCGCCCGGCCCAGGCTTCAAAGCTCCGTTCCACGGAGCTGAAGAGAAAAAAAAAGAGGAGAGACTGGGTCCGGTGTGCTGCACGGGGAGGAGGAGTGGGGATCGCAACAGGAAACTGCTGGAAAATCGGAGCACGGAGAGGATAAGACAAAAAAAAATAATAATATTTTATTCAACTTTTTTTTCCCCTCTCTCTCCTGAAAATTTAAAAAACTTTATAAAAGAAAAACTTTTTGAAAGAAAAAAAAATTCCTTTTTATAAAAACAAATCGTTTTTAAAAGGAAAAAACCCTTTTTCTTTGGGGGGAAAGAAAGAATTTCTTTTTCACACCAAAACCCGGTAAAAAGAGAAAGGCACGTGACGGGAATATGCCTGCAGATAATAATAAATCAGGGGGTACGGCGAGATGTAGGAAGGAACAGCAGCGCAGGCGAAGGAGAAAGGCAGGAGCCGCGGCCGCGCAGGCAGACGGCCCCATCAGGCGAGACGGAGGTTCAGGAGGATCAGGAAGCGGAAAAGTTGGCAAGACGAGGAGGGGAGCAGGAACAGGACGCGGCGACCAGGGGGAGATAAAAACGGAGAAAAACGCCATGAGGGAGGCACAATGATGAAGGAGATGCTGGCGGAGACAACGGACAAAATGCACAGTCTCCCCGTGTCTGCATGGGTCTCACCCCCCCACAACCCAAAGATGTGCAGGGTAGGTGGATTGACCACGCTAAATTGTTCCTTAATTGGGATAAAAGATTGTTTTTAACAAGAGTCAGTAGAACTAACTAAACAGAGGTGTTCCAGTTTTGGGCCTGAAAGGTTCTCTCTCCAAAGATTCTGCACAGAGAAATGTATTCATGGGGTAGTATTTGAAATATATTGGTTTGCTTAATTGGTATATAGTGGCAGGTTTAGGAAGTAAGTTAAGATTTCTTCTCTTACTTAACTGCAGAGTTATTTTGGTGTTGCTAATGTGGTTAATTCCATGACTGAATTAAAACTTGTTTGAACATAAAAGATTCCTATTGGGCAGGACCCTAATCTCAGCCATTCCCCCTCTGGTCGTGGCACACTCATGCTTGCTGTGGGCAGTCTTGACCTGCAGACAGGCGGAAGGATTTATTGTTGTGCTAGTGGTCCTCATGAGCAGTTCATGTGCACGCATCCCTATGGCAGCTGCTGAGCCTCCCCCAGTAAGTAAATTAGAAGCCTTGTGTCCTGAAACTCAGATGCGATGAGATGGAGAACATAGAGTGGCTGGCACATATTCAATGCTATGTCCCATCTGCGTGTGATTGTACGGCCAACAAGATCCACCATTACCATCAGGTAACGGAACATTGAGGCTGCCTCATGGTGTAGAGATTGACCTCCACATGTTACGATCCCAGATGATGTTATATCTGGATGGGAAGATTCAAGAATGCAACCCTGGTTCAAAAGGCAGTAACTTTAATTTTTTATAAAACGTGGAGGAACAGAACCATGGGACTGCTAATTAGTTTTAATAATGAGGAAAAAACTTTTATTAAACATCATGCAACATGCCTTTACTCCCCCCTTAACTTAACAAATACACTCGGGTATTAGGATTCATATCGATTATGAAGTACGTCTTAATCTACAATGGTCTCATTAAAACAAAGTCCCTTTTCAGCAGACAAGATGACTGTAGGAAAATACACTCTCCACTCTGAACCCCAAGTGAATCCCCCAGAATGATTGCCACATGAGAGTTTCCAATTCCAGACCCCAAACCATGCTTTAAAATCTTCTCTCACAATTATACTTTCTCTTAGCTATTTGCATTCCAGAATCCAGACCTTGTTTTTCAAATGGCACTTTTAAACAAAGCTTCAGCTCCACGTTTAACAGCAAATCCAGTCTGGGATTTTACACTAACTGCTGTGCAAACTGCATACAATTGTTTAATTTTAATAATCTTTATTAGTGTCACAAGCCGGCTTACATTAACACTGCAATGAAATTACTGTGAAAAGCCCCTGGGAACTCTCAATTCCCAGATGGTATTAAAATTATATCAAAATGCCCCATTTAGCTCTGAGGTCTGCTGACCCAATTTAAATCTAGTTGCTGCAATTGTCTCTTTAACTCCGAGCACATGGTTTACTCTTCCTTGAACTCTTCTGAACAATACCTTGGTCTCTGTTCCCTTAAATTCAGTCATCTTTTTAAAAAATAAATTTAGAGTACCCAATTCATCTTTTCCAATTAAGGAGCAACTTTAGCGTGGCCAATCCACCGAGCCTGCACGTTTTTTGGTTGTGGGGGCGAAACCCACGCAAACACGGGGAGAATGTGCAAACTTCACATGGACAGTGACCCAGAGCTGGGATCGAACCTGTGACCTCGGCACGGTAAGGCTGCAGGGCTAACCCATGCACCATCGTGCTGCCCTGAAATTCAGTCATCTTAAGAAATTCTTTCCGTGCCAATTCCCTGGTTATCTGGACTGTAACTTGTAGTTTAGGAAGTCTAGCTCTTTGCGGCTCCCATCCTGTCCAGTCTTTCTTCTGGCAGGGTTGAATCTCCGTGGTCTGTCTCTAACTGCTGTAGCTTCTAGTTAAAACTAAGAACAAAGGAAAGCCCATCCCTTTGATAGTGGCCTCTTGTTGCTAAGCTACAACTTACTTTTTATGCTTCAAGCCATAGCCCTCTCTACACACAATACACACAGTTGGAACTGAACCAACCCCCACAAATACAAAAACCTTTGTCCAGCATGAATCGAACTATAGGTTTTACCTTTGCAGGCACAGAAACATTAAATTAAACACACTGAAAACGATACCTTATTTCTAATGTTTACCAATAGAAATATAAATCGCTTACAAACTACCTTTATTTTCCTAACACGCACAAGAATCAGCAAAACAGCATCAGCCTTCCAGCAACGCCACATAGTCTGGTTATCCAATACCATCAACATGACCATGAAACTGTGACTCTACATGTCCGTGGTAGTACCAACTACAATCCATGCCAGCGAGGTGTGGAAGAGAACAGAAGATGTGTCATGTGAGTTGGACATCTTGTGCCAATGTTGCCTACATAAGATCATGGGTATCACATGGAGAGACTGCATCGCCAATGAACAGGTATTACAGAGGACTAGTCAGAGGGATCTGTGAAGAGGAACCAGGGGCGCGATTCTCCGCACCCGCGAAAAATCGCGAAGTTGGCCGTTAAAACGGGCGCGTTTTACGACGGTTGGGAAGGGTCCACTTCCCGACGTATTCACGTCCGGGAAATGGGCTAGGAACGCGGCCGCGTCAATCACGTGCGCGATGATGACGGAACGCGACGACGATACGACCACGCCCACGTGACGCCGCCCGACGCCGTAAAAAGGCGCGGGCGAGCACAGAATTTGTCGGCCATGATGTCGGAGCTCAGGAGAGCTGCCCCTCGGTTTGTTGAGGCCGATGTTGAGACGCTGCTCGATGCCGTCGAGCAGAGGAGGGGCATCATCTGCCTGCGTAGAGGGCATTGCCACCCTGCCAGCGCGGTGCGCCAGGCCTGGCGTGAGGTGGGTGCTGCCGTCAGTGCTGTGGAGCAGACCCCTCGCTCAGCAGAGCAATGCAGAAAAAAGATGCACGACCTCACCAGGGCTGCCAGGGTAAGTGCCAAGAGGGTGCCCCCTGGTCACAATCATCCCTCCCCCCTTAACTTAATCACCCACCTTCCCCCCTGGCACGGGGGGTGGAGGGGGATTGGGGCAGAGTTAGTTGGGGGTGGTTCACAAAGTTGTCACAGACCCAGCGCTCTGGCCCCCGTGGAGAGATGCAATGGTCTCATGACAACTTGACCCCCAAACTGTGTCAGTATCTGAACGGACTGCTGATGCCTGCCGTATTGTAATGATCTACCTATGTCCCCTCCCCCAACAGGCCAAGACCGCTCACAACACCCGTGAGCGGCACCAGACTGGAGGGGGTTCACCCAACCTGCACCCCCTCACCACGTTTGAGCAGAGGGCACTGGACCTTGTTGGGGGGTCTGGCACCCGGGATGTCGCGCTAAGCGAGGTTGGCGGATCTGCAGCAAGTGAGACAACCCTGCATGACAAACACATCCCCCTCCCACATCATATGTCCCTTCACACACCCTGCCCACTTGGACACCTCCCCCATCCTCTGTCCCTTCACACACCCTGCCCACTGGGACACCTCCCCCATCCTCTGTCCCTTCACACACCCTGCCCACTGGGACACCTCCCCCATCCTCTGTCCATTCACACACCCTGCCCACTGGGACACCTCCCCCATCCTGTCCCTTCACACACCCTGCCCACTGGGACACCTCCCCCATCCTCTGTCCATTCACACACCCTGCCCACTGGGACACCTCCCCCATCCTCTGTCCCTTCACACACCCTGCCCACTTGGACACCTCCCCCATCCTGTCCCTTCACACACCCTGCCCACTGGGACACCTCCCCCATCCTCTGTCCCTTCACACACCCTGCCCACTGGGACACCTCCCCCATCCTGTCCCTTCACACACCCTGCCCACTGAGACACCTCCCCCATCCTCTGTCCCTTCACACACCCTGCCCACTGGGACACCTCCCCCATCCTCTGTCCCTTCACACACCCTGCCCACTGGGACACCTCCCCCATCCTCTGTCCCTTCACACACCCTGCCCACTTGGACACCTCCCCCATCCTCTGTCCCTTCACACACCCTGCCCACTGGGACACCTCCCCCATCCTCTGTCCCTTCACACACCCTGCCCACTGGGACACCTCCCCCATCCTCTGTCCCTTCACACACCCTGCCCACTGGGACACCTCCCCCATCCTCTGTCCCTTCACACACCCTGCCCACTGGGACACCTCCCCCATCCTCTGTCCCTTCACACCGTGCCCACTGGGACACCTCCCCCATCTTCTGTCCCTTCACACCCTGCCCACTGGGACCGTGCAGCGCCCGGCCGAGCGAATCTAAATAAGCCGTTTCATTCTCTTCCCTAGGACGTGATGCCGAACGACCAGGGCCGTCTGCCTCCAGGCGGAGACACGCATCTGGCCCCATCTCACCCAGGGCTGCACAACATTCGGTGCCCGATCAGCGGGGAGTCCCATCCTTCCCAACAGAATCTGTGGAGCAGGACGCCCAGAGGGCGGCGACACAGCCAGAGAGAGAAATGGCCAGCCAACGCCATGACTGAGGCTGGCAGGACATGTATTTCGTCTCTCGGGTGTATGCCCGCCAGAATGGCAGCAGAGGGTACACCCCCCCCCCCCAGGCAGATCAAAAAGAAAGGCTCCACCAAAGAAGATCTGGCAAAGATCATTTAAGGAGAACCTTGAAGAGAGGGACAGCATTCAACCCTATGGAGATGGGATTCGAGGTCAGGAAGACAAGGAAGAAAAGTCACCAGCCTCATCAGTATGATTCCTGCCTCTAAGGCAGTCTGGGAATCGATCCGGCTACTCGCTCCATGGTGGAAGGCAGAAAATAATCCAATTGAAGTCCCGTCTTAAGGGTCACTTTGCGGCGGTGTTTTTCGACATGAGCATTTTCTCTCCCAACCATCTCCTTAGGTTACCAGTTCAATCGAGGTGGCCTCTCTGTGGAAAATCAGGGCACCTTCGGAGCCCAAAGCTCCATGCCCCAATGCCGAGGAGATGACAGGTCACAGCCCAGTCAGCAAGCTGATCCGCAGAGGGATTTCCCCTCCAACCTGATGGCCCTACTGGCTTCACGAGTCTTGAGTGCAGCCTTTCTGTGTTAGCCATCGAGGGCACCTAGATGTTGAGATGCCCTTGCAATTTACCACCTGCCTCAGCAGTACCCACCTCTCCCCGGGAGGAAGCCGAGGCCCTTCGATTCAGCCTGCGGCATTGGGAGCCCACCTTCCTTCCTTAATAGCCCAACCAACACGGAGGCAGCTAATTAGGAAGTTGTTTTTCCAGAGGTTACTACATGGGTGGTGTGCGGAGGGGGGGAGGGGGTGGGGCATTTGATCCCGAGTCCTGGAGGGAATTCCAGTTCAACATGTCCTATTGGTGAGGAGTGCGATATTCTTCTGGGATTGGAGCTGTTGTGAGTTTGTGAAAAGGAGCAGGGAGAGTTCTTTCTGCTTCCAGCCGCTCCTGATTTGAGCAGGCTCAGTTTTGCCGAAGGCAGGAATCAAACCTGGGTCTCTGGCGCTGTGAGGCAGCAATGCTAAACACTGTGTCACTGTGCCGCCTGCGCTGTATCTCATATAGCAATAATTCAAATAGAAATGGCACCTGGTTCAGGCTGGCCAATTATATTTTGATAATGGAACCCTGTTGATTGGTCCCGCGACCAAAGAAAATCGCTTCCAGCTCTGAACCAGATGTAGTTTCTATTCAGATTGTTATAAGATCCCATTGCACTTTTTCTGAAGGAGACCAGGGGAGTTTTTCTTGTGCTTTGGCCAAGATTCATCCTTCAACCAACACTTCATTGATCTCGTTGAAGCTTATGGGACCTTCCTCTGTGCAATTTGCCCACAATTGTCAGGTGTGAAGACAAATAAAGCCTTGTATCCGTGTCGCACGTTTCATGGCTTGAGGAACTCGCAAAGCATTCCACCATCAACCGACGCCAATGACGATGTGGATGGTCACTGTTTAAAAATAAGGTGATGCTCATTTAGGACAGAGGTGAGGAGAAATGTTTCCTCTCAGAGGGCCACGAGCCGCTGGAACTCTCTTCCTCAAAAGGCAGCGGAAGCAGAATTCTTTAAGGCAGAGCTGGAAGATTCTTGATGAACCATGGAGGTGAAAGGTTATCGGGGGTCAGCCGGAATGTGGAGCTGAGGTTACAATCAGATCAGCCACGACATTACTGAATGGTGGAGCAGGCTCGAGGGGCCGAGTGGCCCGCTCCTGCTCCTAGTTTGTATGTTCACCTCCTGATTCACCCTCATTCCTTCGCCTCCTCAGCTGGTCACCAATTTATTTTGTCTTTCGTAGGGTAGGAACGAGAAGAAAATCAAAATCCACGACTTTCATGTTGAGTGCAAATTTGCCTTCAGTAGAGCGGCAAGTGTACTAAATAATATAGAGTGTTTTTCACATCAAACCATCTTTTTACCCAGTTAATGTTTTATTTTTTAAATGCAGCAGTAGTTATAAAAGCAAACAACCTTGTCATTGTCATATTTTACAGACATATGTAAGGAGAGATGAACAGAGTTGTCGTATGGAAAGTCTTTGAAACCGAGGGCATAGGAACTAAATGCACCCCCTGATAGGGCACTGGATCAGACTCAATAGTGGACTTCACCATTCAGGTTGTGCACCACGGGCCACAACCCATTGGAGGCCCCCCCCCCCCCTTCAGTGAAGGATCGCGTTTCTCTGCCCCACAGGCCGCCCCCCCCGGCCCTTTGCGCAGAATTCCCGCCGGCAGCAACCAGGGGTGAACGGCGCCGTTGGGACTCTGTCGTATCCGCGTGGCCGCTCGGTCCATCCGGGCCGGAGAATCGGCGGACCCGCTGATTCCAGCGGCCCGCGGCCTTCGCTGCGTCAAACACGCCGGCGCAAATGGCGTCGATTCTCCGCACCTTGGAGAATCGCGTGCCGGCGTCGGGACATCGTGTCGCGGTTGCGGCGATTCTCCAGCCCGGCACGTGGCTCGGAAAATCGCCCCCAGTGTTCTTACAGGGAGCAGATCATTCCAAGGGGGAGTCGTTGAGGAGTCTAGTAGCTGTGGGGAAGAAGCTGTTCCTACTTCTGGCTGTGCGGGTCTTCAGTCTTCTGTACCTTCTGCCTGATGGAAGGGTCTGGAAGGCAATGTCTGGGTGGGAGGGGTCTCTGACAATGCTGTCTGCCTTCCTAAGGCAACGGGAGGTGTAGATAGAATCAATGTGGG
Source organism: Scyliorhinus canicula (assembly GCF_902713615.1). Lineage (NCBI taxonomy): Eukaryota > Metazoa > Chordata > Chondrichthyes > Carcharhiniformes > Scyliorhinidae > Scyliorhinus > Scyliorhinus canicula. The sequence continues at coordinate 202,415,575 of NC_052152.1, read as the reverse complement.
GGTGGCAAGCTTGTGTGATGCGTTGGGCTGAGTTCACCACAGTCTGCAGTTTCTTGCGATCTTGGACCGAGCAGTTGCCATACCAGGCTGTGATGCAGCCAGATAGGATGCTCTCTATCACACATCTGTAGAAGTTTGTGAGAGTCGATGCAGACATGCCAAATTTCTTTAGCTTGTGTAGGAACTAGAGATGATGTTGGGCTTTCTTGACTGTTGCATCAACGTGAGTGGACCAGGACTGACTGTTGGTGATGGTGACCCCCAGGAACTTTAAGCTATCGACCATCTTCACTTCTGAGCCATTGATGCAGACAGGAGTGTGTGTCGTGCTGCGCTTCCTGAAGTCAATGATCAGTTCCTTGCTCTTTCCAACATTGAGAAAGAGGTTGTTTTCAGTGCACCATGCAACCAAGTGATTTATCTCCTTCCTGTAGTCTGATTCTTCGTTGTTTGAGCTACGGCCCAGCATAGTCGTATCATCCACAAACTTGTCAATTGAGTTGGAGTTAAATCTTGCCACACAGTCGTGTGTATAGGGAGTACAGTAGAGGACTGAGCACACATCCCTGCCAAAGTGGGTCTGGATAGACGTGTCTTTGCTGATATAGCGATTGCGTTCTCCGGAGACTGTATACTAGCGATGTAGGTGTGGTCGTGCGATGTTTGCAAGCACAGGCAGTTGTCCGGTGCTGAGGACCTCATCTCCTTCACTAAATTATTGACATCTTAGCCTGAGACTGTGCCCTTAGGTTCTAAATGCCCCCACCAGTGGAAACAATCTCTCAGCACCCACCCTGTCAAGCCCCTTCAGAATCTTGTAAGTTTATTTTTTTTAAAAATCTTTATTGTCACAAGTAGGCTTACATTAACACTGCAGTGAAGTTTCTGTGAAAATTCCCTAATCGCCACACTCCGGCGCCTGTTCGGGTAACAGAGGAAGAATTCAGAATGTCGAATTTACCTGACAGCACGTCTTTCAGGACTTGTGGGAGGAAACCGGAGCACCCGGAGGAAACCCACGCAGACACGGGGAGAACGTGCAGACTCCACACAGACAATGATCGAAGCCGGGAATTCAACCTGGGACCTTGGCGATGTGAAGCAACAGTGCTAACCACTGTGCTACCGTGTTGCCCTCATATTAATGATATCACCTCTCATTCTTCTAAACTCCAGAGAACAGAGACACAATTTTACTCAGCCTTTCGTGACAGGACCTATCCCAGAAATCAATCTAGCCAACCCTCTCGGTGCCGCCTCCAACCCGCAAGTATATCTTCCCTTAAATACGGAGATCAAAACTGCACACACTACTCCAGATGTTCGATTGTGGTGAAACATCTTTATTCCTATACCCCAGTCGCTTTGCGCTACCTGCCTGCTAACTTTGTGTCGCTTGTAAGAATCCAAACAAGTCCCTCAACATTTACAGGTTTTGTACCTTTTTTAAAAATATTCTGCTTTCCCATCCTTGTGATCAAAGTGGATAGCCTCCCAGTTTGCCTCGTTCTACTTGGTCAGCCATCTTGATCTCCTCTCACTGAACCTGTCAAAGCCCCTCTTTGTGGCCTTCTCAGAGCTTGTGTCTCCACCTAGCTTAGTCCCATGAGCAAACTTAGTTACATTACTCCATGTCTGTTTTATTCAGGCATTAATATAGATTTTAAATAGCTGAGGCCCCAGCGCTGAACCTTAACTGTGGCACTCCATTAATTACAGCCTGCCAAAGTGGGTCTGGATAGACGTGTCTTTGCTGAAAATGAAATGAAAATCGCTTATTGTCACGAGTAGGCTTCAATGAAGTTACTGTGAAAAGCCCCTAGTCGCCACATTCCGGCGCCTGTCCGGGGAGGCTGGTACGGGAATCGAACCGTGCTGCTGGCCTGCTTGGTCTGCTTTATAAGCCAGCGATTTAGCCTTGTGAGCTAAACTAGCCCCTACCCCTGATATAGCCCCTGATATAGCGATTGCGTTCTCCGGAGACTGCACACTAGCGATGTAGGTGTGGTCGTGCGATGTTTGCAAGCACAGGCAGTTAGTGCGTTGGTGTCGATAGGATCAATCCCACCTTTCTTCTCCCTTCATTTGACCTGACAATGTTCAGCCTTGTTATTGGCTCCTGAAAATAGAACATGCCCCATTCCCTCGACTTGTTGGATGTAAAATTGTGGCCCAAAAAAAAAACTTTTTTCAACAAAGTTGGGTACAGTACTTTCACCGCATAGATCAAGGTGACGTTGTTGCGAGAGAGTGGGGGGTTGGAAGGTAAGGGAGGAACTGTATAAGGGGGAGTTTCTGCCATGTATATGATGGAGAGATTTCTAATCAATTCAGCGCTTTTACAGAGCTGACATTTTTTGTTTATTAATATTTCTCACAAATGAATAACACATGTTACACAATATCGTCAGCGTTGCTTCAAGCTCTCTGCTTGCAGTCTTACTGAATAACATCACTAATTGATTGTTCAAGTGGTACTGCAAGCTCCACTTTTATTAAATAGCTGCTCTATTTTTTAAGAGTTGGCAATGCAAAGTTGTTAAACGTTAAGTACTAGTTCATAGCAAACACTCAAAATGAAGGGCGAGCCAGAGGTCTGATTAAAGGGACTTCACTTGTGGAAAAGTGAGCGTTGGGTTAATTTTGTGCGGGAGGGAGCAATATGTAGAAAGTGGTTTATTTCAAGCTGTAGCATCCCAATCGCATACCACCTCCTGAGATGTTTAAGCTACTGTCCACAGGTCGCACAGAACATCCAATAGCTGACAACTGAACTTTCACTTGCTTTTACGGTGTCGGGTAAGTTTCAGTGGGTGGCACTCGCTCTTACCTTTCCACCAAGGGCTGTGGGTTCAAGCCGCACCCTGGAAACCTGAGTACAGAGTCCAGGCTGCCAGTCCAACTGCAGTAGTGAGGGAGTGCTGCACTGTCGGAGTTGCTGTCGGAGGTGAGATGTCGAATCAAGACCCCATCTGCTTGCCCCTGTGGATATGAAAGATCCATTGGCACTATTCTCGAGAAGGGCAAGAAGTCTCCCTCGTGTCCTGGCCAATATTTACCCCTCAACCCACATCATTAAAATGGATTACCTTTGTACTAATTCTTGGGATGTGGGCATCACTGGTTGGGCCAGCATTTCTTGCCAATTCCTAATTGCCCTTGAAAAATGGTGGTGAGCTGCCTTCTTGAACCACTGCGGTCCCTGAGGTGTAGGTACATCCACAGTGCTGCTAGGGAGCGAATTCCAGGATTTTGACCCAGCGACAGTGAAGGAACGGCCGCGTATTTCCAAGTCAGGATGGTGCATGTTTTGGAGGGGGAACCTCCAGGTGGTGGGGTTCCCAGGTATCTTCTGCCCTTGCCCTTCTAGATCGTAGTGGTCGTGGGTTTGGCAGGTGCTGCCAAAGGAGCCTTGGCGAGTTCCTGCAGTGCATCTTGCAGATGGCACAAACGGCTGCCACTGTGCATCGGTGGTGGAGGGAGTGAATGTTTGTGGATGGGGTGCCAGTCAATTGGGCTGCTTTGCCCTGGATGGTGTTCACCTTCGAGTGTTGTGAGTGAGTGCTGCACTCATCCAGGCGAGTGGAGGGCGTTCCATCACACTCCTGCTTGTGCCTTGTAGATACTGGATTTTCTGGTCATTATCACATTACTCTATTTCTGGGAGCTTGCTAAATGCTGCTGTGATTCCTCTGTTATGACAGCCACTGTATTTACAATTAAACATGAATTCTGATCACTTTGCCTTCGGACCCATGCTCTCAAGGTGCACAATCAAACTCATGCCTCAGAGCATGCAAGTTAACTTAGGTCAGTGGTCAATAGACATTGGTGATGACAAGTTGCCAACGGATTGTCGGCAGAGGTTCTTAAACAGATGCCAAGATTAAAATTGGCTGCAGAAAATGTCAGCTCCCCTTGAAGGATTTAAGGGAAGAGAATTCTGGGAAAGCTGTAACTTAGGCTAAAAAATGCATTTTGCAGTGGCTTTGTACTGCGTTGGAGAAGGAATTGCCAAGTCTGATTGGATGCATTCCCGGAGATTGTGTCGCGGGACAACCAGCCTCCAATTGCCCTGCCCTTGTGCTCCCACCATTGGTCAGCACATCCTCCTGCGGCCCCACCTTCCCAAGCACATTGGGAAGTAAACAGGCTCTTTGTCATCCGATTGGAAGCCTGTTTTCCTCATTTTCAATATTATTTTATATCTATAAATGTAAATATGTAAATATGTTTTCAAAAAAACACTTATTTTTTAAAATTCTCCTGAATTTTGTCTCCTGAATTTTGTTGATGGCTATCGTCTTTTTATGTTGATATAAAGGCACCAATCGCTCTTAAGGGATTTTGATAAGACCATAAGACCATAAGACATAGGAGTGGAAGTAAGGCCATTCGGCCCATCGAGTCCACTCCACGATAAGGGGTTATGGGTTAATTTATTTAAACCAGGCACTTCAGAGCCGTTAGACATGGATAGAAAGCTTGAAGACATCATGATGTAGAGATGCCGGCGTTGGACTGGGGTTAGCACAGTAAGAAGTCTTACAACACCAGGTTAAAGTCCAACAGGTTTTTTTAGAATTAGAATTAGAATTTACAGTGCAGAAGGAGGCCATTCGGCCCATCGGGTATGCACCGGCTCTTGGAAAGAGCACCCTACCCAAGGTCAACACCTCCACCCTATCCCCATAACTCAGTAACCCCACTCAACACTAAGGGCAATTTTGGACACTAAGGGCAATTTATCATGGATAAATTTATCAAGAGATACCCCTTCATTCACCTGAGGAAGGAGCAGTTCTCCGAAAGCTAGTGTTTGAAACAAACCTGTTGGACTTTAACCTCGTGTTGTAAGACTTCTTATTGAAGACATCAGCAGCAGAGTTGTGTGTGTGCTCTGTTCAAACGCAGAAGTGAAATTCGGCCCATCGAGTCTGCACCTACCCTTCGACAGAGCACCCCACCTGGGCCCAACCCTCCGCCCGAATCCTGACCCCACCTAACCGGCACATCCCTGGACACTAAGGTGCAATTTTAGCATGGCCAATCCAGCTAACATACACATCTTTGGACTATGGGAGGAAACCGGAGCACCCGGAGGAATCATCCTGAACAACTGAGGCATAACGTCCTTACTTTTGTCATCAATTCCCTTCACAATAAACAATAATATTCTAATAGTTTTCCTAATTACTGGCTGTACCAGCCTTTTGTGCTTCATGCACTAGGACACCCAGATCCCTCTGCACCTCTGAGCTCAGCAATCTCCCAGCATTTCGATAATAAGCTTCTTTATTCTTCCTGCCAAAATGGACAATTTCACATTTGCCCACATTATACTCCATTTGCCAGAATTTTGCCCACTCATTTATCCTACCTGTGTCCCTTTTGTAACTTCCTTATCGTGGTGTGCTGTATTTTTCTATGTTCGATGTACGTCCTCTTCACAATCTTTGTGTCATCACCAAATTTAACACCCATACCGTTAGTCCTTTCATCCAATTAATTCATATAAATTGTAAAAAGTCCAGACCCGCTCACCACTCGTCACATCCTCCCAACCTGAAATCGACCCATTTCTGCCAACTACATTTCCTGTTAGCCGGCCACTCTTCATTCCATGCAAATATGCTACCCCTTATAACATGAGCTTTATTTTGTGCAACGACCTTTGACGTGGCACCTTATCAAATGACTTCTGGAAATCTCAGAACAGTACATCCACTGGTTCCCCTTTATCTACAGCACATTGGACTCTTCAAAGAACTCCAATAAATTGTTAATTGCATTTTTTCTAGTGCCCTGCTACAGCATCTTTAATAATGGTTTCTAACTTTTTTCCCCAATGACAGATATTAGTCTAACTGACCTATAGTTCTAGCTTTCTGTCTCCATCCCTTTCTGAATAAAGGAGTGATGTTTATTATCTGCCGATCTAATGGAACCTTCCCTGAATCTAGGGAATTTTGGACAATTAAACCAATGTATCAATTATCTCATTAGCCACTTCTGTTAAGACCTTAAGGTGAAATCCATCCAGACCGGGGGATTTGTCAGCCTGCAGACCCAATCATTTGCCCAATATCACTTCCCTGGCCCGTGTAATTTTCCTGAGTTCCTTCCTCCCTTCCATTTCCTTATTTACAAGCCCGTTGCCATTTCACGCTCAAACAAGTGTTGATTTACAGGAGGGGAGTGTACCTCCCGTCACCGGGAGAACGGTCCATCTTGGAGAGCAACTGGTCATTCCAGGAACAGCGTTGTGGTGGCTAAAAAAGGCACTACAGCTAGTTTCCCTGACCGAAGTGCCGGGAACCAGAGGAAAGTTAAGGGCCTTAAGTGCGGCAAGGGCAGACTTCCCATCCGAGGCCCTGCCCACCCCGTGTAAAATCAAGACCTTGTTGTGCGAACCAGATCCTGGAGGGAATCGCGTCCATGCAGTTTCACGCTCTCCCCCCCCCCCTCCACCCCCTCCACCACCCGCTGCCTCAGATCCCACTAGAGTGGGGGGGGGGGGGGGGGGAATCATAAAATTCTGGCCCCGGTTTGGGACGTGACCCACGAGCCTTGTGACTTAGAGGCAAGGCTGGACCACATCGGCAGCCCTTGTTCTAGATGGTCCAGAGTGACCATTGTCAGCCTGTGCAGTGGAGATTGCAACATTCACAGTGATAGGTTCAGGCTGCCGTTTGCCAGCTGCTGTCCACCTCCTGCCCCAGTACGACGTAAGAACGAAGGAAAATCTGAGATTGATTTTAGCAGACTTGGTGCCAAGGCAGAAAAGAGCAGCTGGGACTTAATTTGCAGGTTTAATAAACTGCACAGCGATAATTAATTCAGGTTCCACTTAACTCCTCTTTGTTGCAGTTGGTTCCCCATTCCCTGGATATTGCTCCCCTCGTTATGTAATTAAAAAGCAGGAGTCAATAACCTTTACTGAATGAGTCAGAGAAGGAATTTTGCAGCTTTACCAGACACTTACCGATCTATTTCCTTTAAGGTGGCAATGTACATACACAACTGAGCAAATACATTTGAGTTGGTCAGGGCTGCGTCTGCAATATTGAGGGCAGAGTACTCGCTGCACTATTGTTGTTGAACACTGCTGGTTGGCGTACCAACCCCATTGACGGGTTAGCATAGAATTTACCGTGCAGAAGGAGGCCATTTGGCCCATCGAGTCTGCACCGGCCCTTGGAAAGAGCACCCTACCTAAGCACACCCCCCACCCTATCCCCGTAACCCCACCCTACCCAACTTTTTTTTGGACACGAAGGGCAATTCAGCATGGCCAATCCACCTAACCCGCACATCTTTGGACTGTGGGAGGAAACCAGAGCACTCGGAGGAAACCCACGCAGACACGGGGAGAACGTGCAAACACCGAACAGAGAGTGATCCGAGCCGGGAATCGAACCTGGGACCCTGGAGCTGTGAAACAACTGTGCTAACCACTGCGCTACCGTTCACTCCAAAAATGTCCTATCCATGATACTGGCCTCTACAAACAGGCCTCGATTCTCTGACTCAGTGGTGAGTGTCTGCAAGCGAAGCCTAGCTGCCGCACACTGACCCAAGCCAACAGGTCACGACTAAATCTGGCCTGGACTGACCCTATAACTGTCCGGAACTAACACTGTGATAATCATACGCTAACCTCGTGGTAGTCCCGGATAAACCCCGTCTGTCCTCCCCTCCGAGCAGGCTAACCCTGTCCTGCACTAACTCCAGAACAGGTCGATACTAACTGGAGAAGCATTATATTAATTGCGTATTGATGCACTATCAATTACAACGAGATGAGAGTAGAGAGTAATCGAGGCTTTATTACGGAGAGATGTGTAGCCTCCTGCAGCTGCTGCTGAAATGGCTGCAGCTCGGTGAGCACACACATTTATACTCCGCCTACTGGGTGGAGCCAGCAGGCAGGGATCTACCCCCGTACCTGTAGTACAGGAGCCTTACCGCAATACACCTCATATGTGATATATATACAACAGTGGTGAGTACCACACGTATATAGAGTCACGAGGGCCAGTTTGGCACAGTTGGCTGCACAGCTGGTCCGTGATGGAAAGCGAGACCAACAGCCTGGATTCAGTTCCCGGCTGAGGTTATTCACGAAGACTCCCACCTTCTGAACCTTGCCCCTCGCCTGAGGTGTGGTGACCCTCAGGTGAAATCGCCACCGGTCAGCTCTCCCCCCCTCAAAAGGGGAAAGCAGCCGATGGCCATCTGGAACCTTGGCGACTTTATTCTTAGAGTCACAGAAATTCTTAAAAACGTGAAGGAAAAGAAGATATTAAACACATGCAAACTAAAACACAACCGTTGGTAACTAAGGGAAGGAGAGACATGTTTCCCAGCTACAAATAAAGCATTTGTGAAGCTTGCAGGGGGCACTGGGTTAGCACACTCTGCCTTCACCTCTGGGACCTGAGTCTGAATCCAACACAGATGGATCGGAGGAAAATAATCTCTTTGTGAATATATGTTGACTGAGGTCCTCTCTGAACTGGATTAAGGACAATCTCAATATTGTACCCAAGGGGTATGAGCCCATTGCACAAGACTGTCTATAATTCACAACTAATTGCCACTAAATTGGCACACTCCCTCAGTGAGGTCATATGATGGCTGGCGTGAGGAATGGAGACTGTCCATGCCATAGTAAGTTGCAGAGTACTTTTGAGGGAGAGCAGAAATAGCTTAACTATATCAGGTCCGTGCCGTACCTGAGCTCGGCTGCTTCATGTTGTTTCTGGCACAGAACGCATTCCTCTCTCCTTGCAGTGAACACAGAATAAAATGCCAGTGCTAGCAACCACAGAAACAGAAGCAGGCCACTCAGCCCATCAACCCCTGTACTGCCATTCAACTGGATCTTCGCTGATCTGTATATCAATTCCATCTACCCACCTTCGTTTGATATTCCATAAATACAAACATACTCTCAATGCTCCTGCATATCAAGAACTCTCTGAATCTCCATTTCGAGAATTTCAATTCAGCCTCAGCAGCTTTTTATAATAGTAATAATCTTTATTAATGTCACAAGTAGGTTTACATTAACACTGCAATGAAGTTACTGTAAAAATCCCCGAGTCACCACACTCTGGCGCCTGTTTGGGTACACAGAGGGAGAATTCAGAATGTCCAATTCACCTAACAAGCACGTCTTTCGGGACTTGTGGGAGGAAACCGGAGCACCTGGAGGAAACCCATGCAGACCCGGGGAGAACGTGCAGACTTGGCACAGAGAGTCACCCAAGCCAGGAATCGAACCCGGGTCCCCGGCGCTCTGAAACATCAGTGCTACCCACTGTGCTGCCAGGAGAGAGTTCCAGAACGCCACTATCTTGGATTTGGATTTTTGTTTATTGTCCTGAGGTACAGTGAAAATTATTTTTCTGCGAGCAGCTCAACCGATCATTAAGTACATGAAAATAAAATAAAATAAAGAAAATACAAAATAGGGCAACACAAGGTACACAATGTAACTACATAAACACTGGCATCAGATGAAGCATACAGGAGTGTAGTGTTAATCAGGTCAGTCCATAAGAGGGTCATTTAGGAATCTGGTATCTTTGTATGAGGAATGTTTTCTGCTACTATCCCTTAACGACCCAGTTCTAATTTTAAGGTTAAGTCCCCTTATTCTAGACTCCCCGTCAGAGGAAATCATTTCTCTCTTTCTCCTCTACTTTCATCATCTTCATTCCCGTCATCCTGCAATCTTCCATACTCTACAGAATACAATCCTAGTCTATGCAGCCACGCTTCATACTCCTGGTATCCAGGTCAACATTTATCCCTCAGTCCATATTGCTGCTTGTGGGAGCTTGCTGTGCACAAAATGACTGCTGAATTTCCTAAATTATTACAAGAGTGACTATACCTCCAAAGTGTTTCATTGGCTTTGAGATGCACAGGATTCATGAAAGGAATTGTATAAATGCAAGTTTTCTTTTCCCCCATTTGTGTTTTCCGCTGCATATTATTGTAGAATTGCCACTTTACTGATTACTCCACCAACATTGAGGGCTAAAAGGTCCGTCAGTTGTTTCAAGGACCATGCCTTCCTCCGCTGCGCTTTGGGATTCTTTATCAAATCGCACTTTGGCAGCAATTTCAAATCGAATTTTCCGTTCTAACATCAATTACAGAACAAAACAATGGCCTGGATTGGCAAGCTTCTCTTTCTAACTGAGCCATTCATTAGTGCTGGAAGCAAAGTGAATTTCGTAGAGCGCGATGATCAAGAAACATGTTTGTATTATTCACATCCTGTGATTAGGAATTCACAGCTCTGTAAATAATTGTTTTGTTCAAAGGAGCTGTAATGAGACATCTTTGAAGTTTGGGGCCTTTGTTTCCATGAAAGCCTCTGACAAAGTTCTACATAAAAGGCTAATTTAAAATTGTTGGCCATCAAGATAAACCTGAGTTTGGATTCAAATTTGGCTGAAGTGTTTGGATGCAGCAGAGGTATTTCAGAGGGGGTATATTGAATTGGGGAGGAAGGATTGACGAGCCCCAGGCATTAGCAATGGGACCTCCCCCCGGCCCCCCTTTTTGTTTTCTAATTGGTCCGAGCAACTTGGACTCGAAAGCCCAATGCCATCTGATCAAAATCACAGACTAATAATATCAATCCAGGGGGTATATTGACCTGGGGGCTTCTGCTTTTACCTGCCCAGCCCATAATTCTCCTTTCACCACCTCCATTGACAGTAAAACTTAGGCTGGCCAATATAGGCATAAGCTGTTTGCAGCTCTGCTCTCCTTAAAGAGGGATATACTTGCCTCAAACAACCATGCAAACTCGAACAAACCATTGTTTGCAGCAAACAACTCAGCCTTCAGGAGAACAGCGACCACGACACCACACAACCCCGCCAGGACAACCTCGACAAGACGTGCCGGATCATCGACATGGGTACCACCATTACACGTGAGAACACCACCCACTAGGTACGCGGTACATACTCGTGCGACTTGGCCAACGTTGTCTACCTCATACGCTGCAGGAAAGGATGACCCGAAGCGTGGTACATTGGCGAGACCATGCAGACGCTGCGACAACGAATGAACGGACATCGCGCAGCAATCACCAGGCAGGAATGTTCCCTTCCAGTCGGGGAACACTTCAGCTGTCAAGGGCATTCAGCCTCTGATCTTCGGGGAAGCGTTCTCCAAGGCGGCCTTCAGGATGCACGACAATTCAGAATCGCCGAGTAGACATTGATAGCCAAGTCCGCACGCATGAGTGCGGCCTCAACCGGGACCTTGGATTCATGTCTCACTACATTTAACCACTCACCATCTGGCCTGAGCTTGCAAGATCCTACCAACTGTCCTGGCTTGAGACAATTCACACCTCTTTGATTCTCCCTCTCTCCAGTCGCACCATCTGGACCTGTAAAGACTTAATTACCTGCAAAGACCCGCATTCAAAGTATCCTCTTGCATCATTGACTTTGTCTATATAAGTGTTTGTGTAACCCACCTCTTCACTCACCTGATGAAGGAGATACGCTCCAAAAGCTAGTGATTCCAACCAAACATGTTGGACTTTAACCTGGTGTTGTCAGACTTCTTATTGTGTCCACCCCAGTCCAACGCCGGCATCTCTACATCATCCATAGTTTGGGCGGCCCTCCATTTTGAATTCCCGCTATGTCACGGAGCAATGCTGGTCAGGTCTGATCACCACCAAAAGGGCAGCCCCAGAGGTAAATTTTCAGCTGGGCCAGGCACTCGGGAGCTACTGTTGACCGGAGGGATTCCTCCCCCCAGGATGAATGGGAGAGTCGACCTCACTGCCAAATGTGTGGTCGGAGGATACATGATGGCAAAGGTCAGTGCAGAGGATGCCGGGCAAGGCTGCCACCAGGGTCACCACAAGGCAGGGCCTTGCACATGCTCCCCGCCCCCCCACCACCCCCCAAGATGAGGATTGTTTGATGCATCTGAACTGCATCATGACCCCGAAGGTAGCGCTGATCCGGGTCACGTTACAGGTAAATGGTGACCCTGTGGTGATAGAAATAGACACTGGAGCTGCCTTCTCCATCGTGGGCCACCGGAGGTTTCAGCAACTCCACACACGGATCATGCCGCTGACATTGTGTGAGGCCAAGGCGAAGTTGGCTATCTATACAGCTGAGCCTTTGAACGTTGTGGGGACCACCGTAACTCCGGTAACACGCAGTCAGTCCATCTTCTCCTGGTTGTGATATGGGTATCTGGGCCCAATTTGCTGGGGAATGACTGGTTGCGAGTCCATATTTCAACTGGCAACACATTTTTCGGATGGACACCGGAAATCTGTCTGCAGTACTGGGCAAATACCCCAAAGTGTTCCAAGAGGGTCAGGGCAGGATAAAAAAAACCATGGCCCACATCTATGTGTATCCTGATGCTCAGCCCGGGTATTTTAGGACAAAGCCTGTCCTCTACGCATTGCTTGCCAAAGTTGGGGCAGAGCTTCAGCGCCTGAAGGATCTGGGAGTCATATGCCCTGTACAATTTGCGGAATGGGCCACACCCGTGGTGCCAGTAATGAAGCCCAACAAATCCGTCTGTCTCTGCCGGGATTTTAAGCTCAGTAAAAATAGCTTCATGCTTGGGTCAGTACCCAATGCTGAGAGTGGAAGAATTGTTACCAAAACTAGCTGGAGGGTGTTCTTTTATAAAACATGACATGAGCCATGCCTACTGACAGGTGGAGCTAGATCCAGCTTCCATGAAATTTACGACCATAAACGCCATAGAGGTTTATTTGAATACACCCGCCTCCCATTTGAGGTTTCATTCGCTACAGCAATTTTCCTGTGGGTCATGGGAAATACCTTTCAGGGTCGGCCGATGGTGGGCATCTATATGGATGACGCGCTCATAACGGGCACCACGGGGAAGGAACATATGGACAACCTGCAAGAAGTACTCCCAAGTGGGTGCCTGGCAAAAGAGGAGTAAGTGTGTGTTCTGCGCTAGAGCAGTGACTTATTTGGGATACAGGGTGGATGGGGATGGTCTAGACTCGGTGGAAGATAAGGTTCGGGCCATGAAAGGGACCCGACCCCGAAGAACACCACTGAACGCCGGTCATTACAAGGCCTGGTTATTATTATGGAAAGTTCATTGCCAACCCGGCCACTTTATTGGCTCCACTCCGCGTATTGTTGAAGAAGGACCAGAAGTGGTTCTCGGGTGCCTCACAAGACAAAGCATTGGCCGGAGTAAAAGAACGTCCGCTGTCCACACACTTCCTCACTCACTATAATCCAGCTCAGCCTCTAGTCTTGACATGCGATTCCTCGCCCTACGGCATTGGGGTGGTGCTGGCCCACAGAAGGGACGATGGCACGGAACACCCCATCACTTTCGCCTCAAGGACCCTAGCGGATGCTGAACGATGGTACATACAAATCGAGGAGGACTTGGCGGTAATATTTGGAGTCATGAAATTCCCCCAAATTGTTTCTGGGATGCACTTCTCTATTGTGACTGACTGCAAGCCCCCTGCTCAGCCTGTTGAAGGAGGATAAGGAAATCCCACCCATCGCATCGGCTAGAGTTCAGCGATGGGGGCTTCTACTCAGCGCGAATGAATATTAATTTCAATAATGCCCTGGTATCGATGGGGACATTGAAAGGGTCATACTCAGCTGCCCGGTGTGCTGGCAGCATCAGAAACTCCCGTCCGCGGCCTCCTTCATCCATGGGAAATGGCCGGGATATCCATGGGTGCGACTGCATGCAGACTTCACAGCGCCTTTCAAGGGGTCCATGTTCCTCGGCATCACAGATACCCACTTGAAGAGACTGGATGTGTGCAAGACAGCCTCGATGATGTCCAGATCCATGGTAGAAAACTTCCGGGGCTCGTTCAGCACCCGTGGTAGCCCTGAAATCCTGGTACCAGACAATGGGATGCCCTTCACGAGTGAAGAATTTGCCACGTTTATGAAATGGAACGGCATCAGCCATATCAGAATTGCCCCGTACCATCCCTTATTCAATGGCCTGGTGGATAGGGCGGTCCAGACTTTGAAAAGGGGGAAAAAAGAAGCAAACAACGGGTTCTATGGACACGTGACTGGCCCGGTAACTTTTTAACTACCACGTGTGACAATGGGGATAGGCCCTGCAGAATCGCTGATGGCAGTTTCAACCCGTTTCAGTCTCACGTTTCCGAGCTTCAGCAGGATAGTGGAGGTGCAGCAGGGGGCGCTGAAGTGGCACCATGATTTGAGGACCCCGGAATGGCGGTTTTGCTCAGCGGACAAGGTCTATGCCCGCAACTTTGGAGACGGGGCACTTTGACTCCCAGGCGTCACGATCCCTAAAGGATCCGAAAGAATGGGACTGGTTTGAGGGCAAGCTCAGTGAAAGCATGTGGACCACTTCAGGAAGCGGGAGCCCACACGGCACAAAGCCCAGGCGGAAACATCGACGTTCCCCCTGGCCAGGAACCACCCCTCAGACAAGGGACCCAGTCGTCTATACCCTAGCACCCAGTCCAGCAGGAGGAGGTTGAACTCCAGCTCAGAAAAGGACACAGAATTGTCCATGCACACGGACGCCGTCGTGTCTGGGACTGAGATCCCGACAATAAACCCATTGGAGGTTGGCCAGAAAGAGGCGATTGACAAACCAATATGCACTGCCCGACCCAGAGCCGCCGCACGCTGAAGCACAGCCCCGGACGAAGCGGCACAGAAGGCCCCCACCAGTAGCGACTGAGGGGGAGCTTTCGGACTTGGGGGCGGCATGGGTGTTATGACCTCCACACGGACCATGGGGAAACCATTGTTGATCTCCCTGGGCTCATGGAGTACAAGCTTCCCAGATAGGCCACCCAGCTGGAGTTCATAATCGACTACGTATAGAAGCCAGCCCAGACAGGGCCTAGTGAGCATTCCTTCTCCCAGCAAGAGAGTTTCTCGCCCTCAAAATAAATTTGAAATTCTATCATGCTATGGTCACTCTTCCCTAAAGGATCCTTAATTGTGAGGTAATTAATTAATCCCCCCTCCTAATTACACAATACCAAATCCAGAATAGCCTGCTCCCTGGTTGGTTGCACAACATATTGCTCCAAGAAATAATCTCTAACACATTCAATAAACTGTCCCACAAGGCTACCCTTGTCAATTTGATTATTCCAGTGCATATGCACATTAAATTCACCCATGACCCTTATCATAGCTTTCTTATAAGCGTTGCTCCAGTGTTGCTCCCACATCATGCAGGTGCAGTACATTGCCTGGCCCTGCAACTCTGCTTTATTTAATTTGTTTTTCATTTGTTTATTTAAAATTTCAAACTGGTTTTAAATTTTTTTTAATCTGTAAAATATTTCTCCTTTTTGCTTTTAACCTGAAAGCAATTTCTAATGGATATTCTCCAGAGTTTAGAAGAATGAGAGGTGATCTCATTGAGGCACACAATGGGCATGATTCTCAGGCCACACTGCGCCGGTGCAGCATGGCCGTTGAAAGCTGGGAGATCCCGTTTCCGGGATCAGGCAGCTGGCAACGCCTCGCGAGATTCAACGCAATCTCACAAGACGTTGCGATGTGAATCTCGCCTACAATGGGCAGGGTCGGTTTTTGGCAAATCTATATTAGAGTGGGGCAGTAAGCCTCACTCTAATGTGCAGATTCCAGAGGTACCTGAGGCTTTGGGATTCAACCCCTTTGCCTCGGGGGCCTCGGGCAAGCGGCGTTTGGTACTTGACCCCATAAATGGGGACCAGATGGAACGGCACTCGTGGGGGTCTCCAAGGGGATCAGAGGCCTACATCTGCATGCCCTTTGGACAGGGTGGTGCCCTGGCACTCCTCGTGTCCCCTGGGCTCCCTGGCAGTTCCACCTGGCATCCTGGCAGTGCTGCTGAGGTGCCAGCCTAGCATTGCGAAGCTGCCCAGGTGGCATGGCCAAGGTGCCAAGCTGGCTTTTTTTTGCACTTGCGCGATCGGGCTGGGATTGCCTGGTGTGGGTGTTGGGTGGGTGTTGGGTGGGTGGGGGGGGGGATTCTTTTGGGGGCCTCGGAGGTCAGGATCCCATTTAAAAATGGTGTCCCGATCTCTCACTGCAACGGGGAGTTCCGGCGAGTGGCAGGAAATGCGTGGATAAACACGCTCACTCGGGAACTTTGTTCCCTTTTGGGGAAGATTGCATCCAACATCGTTACAGTGCATGACAGGCAGGGAGGCTGTTTCCTGGTTGAAAGTCTCGAACCGGGGGCACAGTCTCAGAATAAGAAGTTGGCCATTTAGGACGAAGATGAGGAGGAATTTCTCTGCCCAATCCTACCACCATTGTCTAAGTGCCCATTTATCGCATCTTTTAACATGTTATCGACTACTGACATCAGGCTGACAGCTCTGCAGTTCTCTATTTCCCCCCTCCCTCCTTTCTTAAATAGTGGGGTTCCCATTTGCAACCTTCCAATCCACGGTCACTGTTCCCGATCTTCAAACTGGGATCAATACATTTTTGGGTTGGAAAGACATTAAGGGGTCCGGACGAAAAGTGGATGTGAGCTCGGAGATCAAACGTGACAGTATTGATTGACAGAGCAGGCTCACGGCGCTGTACAGCCGATTCCTGCCCTTATTACAATGTTTGCATGCCATTATGTAAGTTGGTTCATAGAATTATCATAGAATCATAGAATTTACAGTGCAGAAGGAGGCCATTCAGCCCATCAAGTCTGCACCGGCTCTTGGAAAGTGCAACCTACCCAAGGTCAACAACTCTACCCTATCCCCATAACCCAGTAACCCCTTATTGCTTTGGGGGCAGCACGGTAGCATGGTGGTTAGCATAAATGCTTCACAGCTCCAGGGTCCCAGGTTCGATTCCCGGCTGGGTCACTGTCTGTGTAGAGTCGGCACATCCTCCCCGTGTGTGCGTGGGTTTCCTCCAGGTGCTCCGGTTTCCTCCCACAGTCCAAAGATGTGCGGGTTAGGTGGATTGGCCATGCTAAATTGCCCGTAGTGACCTAAAAAGTAAGGTTAGGGGGGGGGGGGGGGGTTGTTGGGTTACGGGTATAGGGTGGATACGTGGGCTTGAGTAGGGTGATCATGGCTCGGCACAACATCGAGGGCCGAAGGGCCTGTTCTGTGCTGTACTGTTCTAAAAAAAAACCCCCACCCAACACTAAGGGCAATTTTGGACACTAAGGGCAATTTATCATGGCCAATCCACCTAACCTGCACATCTTTGGACTGTGGGAGGAAACCCACGCACACACGGGGAGGATGTGCAGACTCCGCACAGACAGTGACCCAAGCTGGAATCGAACCTGGAACCCTGGAGCTGTGAAGCGATTGTGCTATCCACAATGCTACCGGGCTGCCCCACAATGCTACCGTGCTGACGTGGAGTGCGATTTTAGTGCTTAAGAATAACCCAGAACGTGATCCAGAGCATCAACCCACAGCAACGTGAGGAAAATGTTGACTGCTTTGAACGAAGAATTGTGTCTGGGCCAGCCAGCCGTTTCCTAAATTATTTTGGTTCATCGGCCAAGTTGACATTTGTGCAGAAACGCATGAGGAGAATAGAAAATCCTTTATTTTAAAATAATCACAATGTTTGAAGACAGAGGGGACAGCGCAGTCGAATAACGGTCGAGCTGATGATCAATTCCGCCCACCACTTGCCCAAACACAAACACACCCACTTTTTACACCAGCTGCCAACATCGGGCACTCCCAGCTCGGGTATGGAATTGTTGCTACAAATTCACATCACCGGACACAGGTCATTTGGCCCATGATGGTGTTTATGCTCATGACCTTCTCTGACCTTCTGGTGCTTTCTCCCTCTTGTACTGATCTAGCTGCTCCTTAAATCATGTTAGATATCTATTAAAGATCTTTCAGTCCTGCTCCCTCACCTGTAACGTTCGCCACGTACACCATCGCTGCCATGTCCACATTGTTAGGAGTGCATTAACAGATCTTCCAATTCAATACTAATTTGATGTGAATTATCCAATAGAAGTCACTGATATATAAAGGGGATACAGGTGGCACTATTTGTTGGTGGAGATTTGTTGGCAGCATGGTATCACAGTGGTTAGCACCGTTGCTTCACTGCTCCAGGGTTGCAGGCTCGATTCCCCAGGCTTGGGTCACTGCCTGTGCAGAGTCTGCACGTCCTCCCCGTGTCTGCGTGACTTTCGTCCGGGTGCTCCGGTTTCCTCCCACAGTCCAAAGATGTGCAGGTTAGATGGATTGGCCATGCTAAATTGCCCCTTAGTGTCCAAA
Source organism: Scyliorhinus canicula (assembly GCF_902713615.1). Classification (NCBI taxonomy): domain Eukaryota; kingdom Metazoa; phylum Chordata; class Chondrichthyes; order Carcharhiniformes; family Scyliorhinidae; genus Scyliorhinus; species Scyliorhinus canicula. The sequence goes on along the minus strand of NC_052152.1, from coordinate 202,397,280 downwards.
AAAGGCTGGGTGGGGTTACTGAGTTGCTGGGATTGGGTGGAGGTGTGGGCTTGGGTCGGGCGCTCTTTCCAAGGGCCAGTGAAGACTCGATGGGCTGAATGGCCTCCTTCTGTAAATCCTATGATTCTATGAGATTTGTGTGTGAAATTGAATCAAAGATATAAAGGTGTTTCGTGGAGAAGCAGAACTCTTGTCTCCTTTACTCCACAGCAACCCAGAAAGTTAAACACACATCAGCCAGCCGTAACTAACGGACAAGAGGTCTGCTTCTCCCATTTTCAGGAAAATCAACAGAGAGAGACTATTGGGTGCACACGCCGTATTTTTACAATATATGTTTCCAAAATGCAGCCGTGGACAGGATTTTTGCCTCATTATTACCAACTTAATCACTTTCTTATACATTACAACAGTCACTACACTTCAGAAGAACTTCATGAACTGTCAAGCACTTTGGGACATCAGGTAGTCATGAAGGACTCTGTACAAATATGTGTTTTTAGTTACTGGTCAGTAACCAGTATTTCCATGGGGCACAGAACAGACCTGTGTCAGCCCTGATTCCGTTGGCAATCCTCTCGCCTTTGCTTCTCGCCAATGTAACCAAATCCTTCATCCCTGACATTGGCCATTGGCACGGTAGCATAGTGGTCAGCACTGTTGTTTCGCAGCTTCAGGGTCCCAGGTTCGATTCCCGGGCTTGGGTCACTGTCTGTGGAGTTTGCACTTTCTCCCCGTGTCCGCGTGGGTTTCCTGCGGGCGCTCTGGTTTCTTCCCACAGTCCAAAGATGTCCTGGTTAAGTGGATTGGCCATGCTAAATTGCCCCTTAGTGTCCAAAAAGGTTAGGTGAGGTTACTGGGTTAAGGTGATGGGGTGGAGGTGTGGGCTTGGGTAGGGTGCTCTTTCCAAGGGCCGGTGCAGTCTCGAAGGCCCGAATGGCCTCCTTCTGCACTGTAAATTCTATGACACCTGCCACCCCCCCCCCCCCCCCCCCCCCCCCCCCCCCCCCCCACGTCCCGCCCCCCGCCACGATGTGCATTCTGGCGACGGAGGCATAATCCCCTTGGGCTGCTGATGGGATCTCCCAGTCTTGCCAAAGTCTACGCCACTTTGCATGGCTCACCCCCTCCCGCCCCGGAACCCGCCGTGGGGGCTTCCCCTTCAGCAGGACCGTAAGATCTCGGCAGAGCGAAGGGCGGGAAGGTCCCGCTCATAGTAACTGCATTTCTCCCATCTCCTGTCCAATCACGTACAAAAGGAACAAAAGTCAGAAAAGGAGGTCAGACATGTTGTAATCTGACCGTGACATCAGAACACCCCAGTCAATGAATTAATCAGAAAGCCGTTTCAGTGTGGCAAACGTGGCACTTAGTGGCACATAGCAAACTCCCACAAACAGCAATGTGATATTGATGAGATTATCTCTTTATTGCAAAATTTTAAATAATGTCGCAGGCTCTTTCCTGGCCACCCTGGAGCCAGGCTTGGGGGGGGGGGGGGGGGGGGGGGGGGATCATGAGAATCGCTCTCCATCTTGTGTTATCTTGACCTTGGTGACAGATGTTACATTCCTGCCGACGAACCGATGGGTTGTGGGTTCACAGTCCTATTCCAGGGACCTGACCCCAAACCCTCGGTTCACATTTCCAGTGCCAATCCGGAGGGAGTTGCCATTTGTGGGATGAGACGTTAAACCGTGCCCCCCCCCCCTCAATCCCCCCCCCCCCCCCCCCCCCCCCCCCCCCCCCCCAAGCCTGGCTCCAGGGTGGCCAGGAAAGAGCCTGCGACATTATTTAGAATTTTGCAATAAAGAGATAATCTCATCAATATCACATTGCTGTTTGTGGGAGTTTGCTATGTGCCAGCTAAGTGCCACGTTTGCCACACTGAAACGGCTTTCTGATTAATTCATTGACTGGGGTGTTCTGATTCCCGCCTCCCAAACAATGCTTTGGTTATGGCCATGACTTGCTCTGAAGATTAATTTTTTAGCATAAACTGTCTCTGACACTTTGCAGCATCAAGCAGGAGATCATTCCGATTTGCTGTCTTTCCTGGTGAATTAAATGTTCGCATATTTGAGCGGATTTTTATTCAAAATGGTGGGCTGGATTCTCCGTTTTAGCGGCTAAGTGACGGCTGGAACGGAGAATACGCTCGCGTTCTACTGCGCCAAAATCGGCGCTGAACCCTCACCGATTCTGTGACCGGTGAGGGGCGAACAGCGATGCCGGGTGAAACCCCCGACTCCTGCACCGAAAACAACCGGAGTAAGGCCGGGTCCCTGGCTGCGCATGCACACTGCGCCGACCTGCAGCGGTCCCACCGTACAACACAGCGCTGGCATTGCGCGGACCCGACCCGCCATCCGGAGTCTCACAGACCACTCCCCACCAGTCCCCCCAGCCCTCGCGGAAGCCCCAACCTCCCCCCCCCCCCCCCCCCCGGCCGAGTGTGGCGGCGCTGGACACAGTCCGCAGCTGCCACGTTGGGTTCCTGACCACTGAGGCCACGCAGTCGGGGGCGGAGCATCGCGGAAGGGCCTTCCAATGACGCACAACGGCGTTGCCATGGCGCGCAGCCAATGACGTGATGACGCCATTTCGGATGGGGCAGAGCATGGCTGACCGGTGTCAAAACGCCGTTGTCCGGAACCCATCCTCTGTCCAATCGGCAATTACAATACCACCGCCAGGCAACGGAGATATTACTCGTATTATAGTGCACCAATATTTGAAGATATTTTGAATATACAGATTAAAAGAATGGGATTAATTGGATAACTTTCTTTCAAAGAGCTAGCAGAGACACAATGGGCTGAATGGCCTCCTTTGTGCTGTCGGATCCTATGCAGCATTTGGAGGTCTGTGAGTCTATCTCTCTGCCTCCTGTATTTCTGTAGATAAGAACCGGTACTGGTTACTCTCACCCTTCCTGCTATGTGCTGTCCTCTGGCCATCCAGGCCTGACCTTCCCACTGAGCCCTGCCGGTACCACTCTGGAACCAGTCATTAAGGCAAAGAGCAAGCAAAGGCCACACAAGTCGAGGAGTGTGGCTGTGAAGTATTGCTTCCAAATCAGGAAACCATACCATTGGAAAAATGGCAAGGATGGAGAGGGGGTGCAGAGGAGATTTATTAAAATGGTATCAGGATGAACGACTTCAGTTATGTTTTTTTAATTCATTTACAAGAAGAGGGTGTCTCGGGTTAGACGGGCATTTATTGCCCATCCCGAGCTACCCTTCAGAAGGTGGTGGTGAACTGCCTCCTGAATTCCTGCAGTCCCGCAGGTATACCCACTGTGCTGTTAGGGATGGAATTCTAGGATTTTGACCCTGTGACGGTGAAAGGACAGCAATATTTTTCCAAGTCAGGATGGTGTGTGGCTTGGAGAGGATCTTCCAGGTGGTGGTGCTCCCAGGGAGGCAGTGGCATAGTGGTATTGTCGCTGGACTATTCAGAGTCTCGGAGTCATGCTCCGGGGACCCAGGTTAGAGTCTCGCCGTGGCACATGCCGAAATTTGCATTCAATAAAAATTTGTAATTGAAAGTCTAAAGGTGACCATGAAACCATTGTTGATTGTCGTAAAAAAACATCTAGTTCCCTATTGCCCTTTAGGGACATTAGTCCAGTTTACATGTGACTCCAGGTCCACAGCAATGTGATTGACTCTTAAATGCCCTCTGGGGAAGGCCAATAAATGCTGGCCCAGCCAGCGACGCCCACATCCCATGGACAAATAGAAATACAATCTGGATGGTCTGTCATTGGGTGGCCAGTGGGGATGATCTACCTCATTGGGTGGTCAATAGGGATGGTCTATCTCATTGGCTGGTCAGTGGGGATAGTCTACCTCATTGGCTGGTCAATAGGGATGGTCTATCTCATTGGGTGGTTAGTGGAGATAGTCTACCTCATTATGTGGTCAGTAGCGATAATCTACCTCATTGTGTGGTCAATGGAGACAGTCTATCTCATTGGGTGGTCAGTGGGGATGGTCTGTCATTGGTTGGCCATTGGAGATGGTCTGTCATTGGTTGGCCATTGGAGATGGTTTACCTCATTGGGTGGTTAGTGTGAATGGCCGATCTCATTGGATGGTCAATGGAGATAGTTGATCTCTTTGAGTGGTTAGTGGAGATAGTCTATCTCATCGGGTGGTCAGCGGTGTTAGGACCAATGTGTAATTTTAAGTTTAATTTATATTTATATCTGTGAGTTAATAAGGTTGAAAATGGTTTCCGTTTCATCTAGGTTTTTTGTGAGCTTGCTGTGGGGGTGTCTGGAGGACCTGGTAACTAAATGGTCAGGTTTTCTCGATTTGTTTGTATACATACATCTTTAACCAGGATTACCACCCTTGAAGTGAAGAGATCAGTTACGAAGGGAATAGTAGTTTAGTGATATTGCGAAAAAGCACAGTCATTAAAAACGTACACTTGCTTAGCAACAGAGGTCCAATGACACACAGAGACACAGGAAAAGATGGAAAATAAATTCAGAGTGTCTGGGCGCGATTCTCCGCTCCCACACCTGGTGGGAGAATCGCGGGAGGGCCGCTCTGGCACCCCCCACGATTCCCCCCCCCCCCCCAAAATGGCGTGTCGTGTTTTGCGACACGCCGCTCGGAGAATCGCGGGTCGCCGTTTTTCACGGCGCCCGGTGATTCTCTGGCCCGGATGGGCCGAGTGGCCTGCCGTTACCGACCTGTTCACGCCGGCGGCAACCACACCTGATCGCTGCCGGCGTGAACATGGCGCAAAAGGTGAGTATGGGGCCTGTGGGAGGCGGAGAGGGGAGCGAGCACCATGGCCGTGCTCGAGTGGGGACTGGCCCGCGATCGGTGCCCACCAATCGTTGGGCCAGCGTCTCCAAGAGACGCACTCTTTCCCCTCCGCCGCCCCGCAAGATCAAGCCGCCACGTCTTGCGGGGCAGCGGTGGGGAAGACGGCAACCGCGCATGCGCGGGTTGGAGCCAGCCAACCTGCGCATGCGCGGCTGACGTCATTAGGCGCCGCCGGCCGCGTCATTCTCGGCGCACCACCTTGACGCCAGTGTCAAGGCCCGGCGGCCGAGATTTACGGAACACCGCTCCTAGCCCCCTGGGGGGGTGAGAATAGGGGGTGAGGAGCGGCCTTCAACGCCGTCGTGAAACACTCCGGGTTTCACAACAGTGTCGGCCTTTGTGGAGAATTCCGCCCTGTATGTCAGAAGGGGAAGACAAGCTCGCTGATAGGAAATACTGCACAGTAAGAAGTCTCACAACACCAGGTTACAGTCCAACAGGTTTGTTTCAAACACGAGCTTTCGGAGCACTGCTCCTTCCTCAGGTGAATGGAGAGGTATGAATGGAAATACTGCAGTACTGATGTGGGCTGACTTGAGAGAATTCTCTTTGCTCTGCAGTTCAGGTAATAATGAGTTTCGAGAGTGGTTTTGCCTGTGTCAGTGAGAATTACCATTCAGGGAATGCTGAGCAATTTAGTGTGGCCATTCCACGTACCCTGCACATCTTTGGGTTGTGGGAGTGAGATCCACGCAGACACGGGGAGAATGTGAAAACTCCACACGGACAGTGACCCAGGGCCGGGATCGAACCTGGGACCTCGGCGCCGTGAAGCAGCAGTGCTAACCATTGCGCCACCATGCCGCGCCTGCTTTTTGTGTCTTTAGAGGTATTGCTAGGATACAGGGAACAATGTGAGTGTAGAATCCAACGGACGAGACACCAGAACGCACGGTAGGATAGAGCCCCACGGTAGGGGCTGTTTAGCACAGGGCTAAATCGCTGGCTTTGAAAGCAGACCAAGCAGGCCAGCAGCACGGTTCGATTCCCGTAACAGCCTCCCCGAACAGGCGCTGGAATGTGGCGACTAGGGGCTTTTCACAGTAACTTCATCGAAGCCTACTCGTGACAATAAGCAATTTTCATTTTTCATTTCAAATGAAGGTTTATTTCGGTATACACGATAATCACAAAGGAAACAACTGATCTCCGCAAAGGGCCAACCTCCTCGACCTGTACCCATGCAGGGGTTTTGGGGTTCCCCCCTTGTTAAGGGGAAACCCTGCCCCAAATTAACCTGGGGAGTTCATACTCTGATAAAGGCAGAGAATGTCATTGAGCATAGTCCGTGTCACCCGATTCAGACCGTTCCAACCTTTTCGTCTAATGTCATTTTGCTTGTTCATTTTATTTGTTCAGTAAATATTTCATTATTTTTGTTTGAGGTTCATCAGTAAACTTTTAAAAATTTGTTCGGCAAGGGGGCGGAGAATCCCAGATGACGCCAAAACCGGGGGGGGCGGCTCCGCTTTAACGATGCTCCGCCCCTCAAAGCGGTTTACTCTACACCGTGCCACGTATCCACGGCCTCGGGCCGCTGCCTGAGGCCCGCCCCCTGATGCTCCGCCCCCGACCGGCCAAGTTCCCGACGGCGTGGGACACGTGTGTTCTCACCCGTCGTGAACTCAGCGTGGCGGCTTCGGAATCAGTCCGACACCGCTACAGTCGGGAGAGCGCCGAACCGAGAGCAGGGGTGGACATATTCAGGGCTGGGGGCACTGTGTGTGGTGGGACGGTCCGGGGCGCGTGAGCCGGCCGAAGGGGGGGACTATTTTGCTGTCCGGGTCCACGAGCCGCATGCGCCATGAAGCACGGCGCAGCCGCTGCAGACCCCTGCCATGCGCATGCACGGCCACAGACCCGGAAACCCTCCAGGCCGTATCGGCAGCTAGAGCTGGGACCTCTACACTGCCTGGCTGCTAGCCATCCCCCCCGGAATAGGGAATCAGTGGCCATTTTGTGCCAATTTTCCTGACAATCTTCACACCGGTTGGGGACTTAGTCTCCAGAACGGAGAATCCAGCCCGGGATTTATCAAACCAAGTTTCACCCTGGAATCTGATTTTTCCAGTATTTACATCAGCTCGGATCGTAACAGTAGGGATAGTCTATCTTAACAGGTGGTCAGTGGGGAGGTGGTCAAAGGGTAGAGTCAGTTCACTGTCTAGTTGACTGAAGACCAGAATCCTCCAGGGTCGAGTTCAGGTTTGAGTGAACAGGCTGCCCACAGCAAACAAGAGTGGAAAGTTAGCTTCCAATCAGGATTGTGGGGGTGGTTAAGTCTGGGAGAGATATCCAGTTGTCTATCAACGACGCTATGTGCGGGAGTTTACCATTAAAGAGGAGGGTCAGAGTGATGTGTGAAGTCCAGCACCTACACTGTAAATAGTTTAGAATTTCCCGTGGAATAGACTGATTTCTAAATAAACTTACATAATTCCATTGAACAGAAACCATGCAAAAATATCCTTTCCAACTCTGCAGGGGTGATAAAAATATTCTGAAAGGCAAGTGTTGCTTTTTGCAACTGAGATGGTTTTGAAACTAGCCGATGGATGAAAATGTTATTCCTCATCACGTTGACAATTCCCCGAGATTGAAGCTTTGCAGGTCACATTATCAGTGCTTTACTGAGTATATTGCAGTGCTGTCAGAGTTGTTACTCAAGATGTTCTGAACAAAGGCCTCTGAAGTTCAGTAATGCAAAATGTGTAGCCAGCTGCCAACCTAACTGTCCTGCTCCTCCTGTGCTATGTGAGTTAATTTTACTCCACTTTCAGTGACGTTTTGGACCCACCAACGTGAAAGGAGGTGGGACACTTTCCTGTTGCTGTATGTGGAGTCAGAGTTCACATCAACGCCCTCTACTCTGCCCCAGTGACCTGCCTTAATCTGGACAGTTAACAACCTACCCACAATCCACCCTTCTGCTGAGCTCATTTCTGAGACTTGGTTATCCTGTAACCTCTTTGAGCAAGATTTCTGCTTTGAGCAATTTCTTACTGTGGCCCATTCCAGAACCCTTGTATTCAATCCAGCAGAATTCTCAGGACATGGACGTTGATAGCATTGATTGTCCATCCCTAATTGCCCCGTGAAGGGTGTGGTGGGCCACTGCAGTCCATGTGCTGTAGGTGTAGGCCCACCGATGGTGCTGTTAGGGAGGGAGGTTTAGGGAACTTGACCCAATGGCAGTGAAGGAACGGAAATATAGACAGGATGACTTGCAGGGAAACGTAAAGTTGATGATGTCCCCTTGAACCCATTGCCCTTCAACCTTCAAGGTGGTGGAGGTGGTGAGTTAACATAGAAACACACAGAATAGGAGGAGGAGCCATTCGGCCCTTCAACACTGTTCTGCTATTCATTATGATCGTAGCTGATCATCCAACTCAATAGCCTAATCTTGCTTTCCCCCCATATCCTTTGATCCCCTTTGCCCGAAGTGCTAACTGCTTCTTGAAAACATACAATGCTTTGGCCTCAACTGCTTCCTATGGTAATGATCTCCACAGGCCGACCACTCCCGGGGTGAAGGGATTTCTCCTCATCTCAGTCCTAAATTGTCTACCACGTTTCCTCAGACTGTGAACACCCACCATTGGGAACATCCTTCCTATCCTATCGACCATGTCTAACCCTGTTAGAATTCTAGAGGTTTCTATGAGATCCCCCTCATTCTTCTGAGCTCCGGCGAATACAATCTTAACCGATTCAATCTCTCCTCATACATCAGTCCTGCCATCTCAGGAATCAGTCTGGTAAACCTTCGCTGCACTCCCTCTAACGAAGAACATCCTTCCTCAGATAAGGAGACCAAACCTGTGCGCAATATTCCAGGTGCGGCCTCATCAAGGCCCTGGATAATTGCAGCAAGACATCCCTGCTCGAATACACTCGCAATGAAGGCCAACATACCATTTGCCTTCTCTACTGCCTGCTGCACCCACATGTTTACCTTCAGTGACTGGTTACGAGGGCACCCAGGTCTCTTTGCACATTCCTCTCTTCTAATTTATGGCCATTCAGCCTGTCTAAGATATGCTGCTGTTTGTTCAGTATTGGTGCTCATGAGCTCTGGAATTTATTTCCCTAACATCTTTGCCTCTCCGTCTCTTTCTTGCTTTAAGACATTCCTTTAAACTTACCACCTTGATCAAGCTTGCTCTAACATCTTCCTAAATAACTCGGTCAAATTGAGTTTGATAGCGGTCCTGTAAAGTCCTTTCGGATTAAAGGCTATCTATAAATGCAAGTTGTTGTTTTTGTTGTTGTTGATATATCAGGGTACGTTTTTAAAAAATGTTTGTCTGTTTTGGATTCAAAGTGAAAACGTATTTATGTTAACAAATGACACCATCAGTCCCTCAATTTGTAAAAGTTGAGATTAATAGCAGTGTTATTCATTGGAGAATCATCGACCGTAATCTGATCCTGTGATGTCTTTCGTTAAATTTAGAGTTAAAGACACGTTTATACAGCAACTTTCACAACTTCAGGATGTCCAAAGTGTTTTACAGCCATTTATATACTTCTGATATGTCGCTTCTAATTGTAGAAAGTGTGACAACCAATTTGAAGACAACAAGCTCCCACAATGGAGGGCAGCACAGTAGCACAAGTGGCTAGCACTGTGGCTTCACAGCGCCAGGTTCCCAGGTTCGATTCCGGCTTGGGTCACTGTCTGTGCGGAGTCTGCACGTTCTCCCCGCGTCTGCGTGGGTTTCCTCCGGTGCTCCGGTTTCCTCCCACAGTCCGAAGACGTGCAGGTTAGGTGAATTGGCCATGATAAATTGCCCTTAGTGACCAAAAAAAGGTTAGATGGGGTTATTGGGTTACGGGGATAGGGTGGAAGTGAGGGCTTAAGTGGGTCGGTGCACACTCGATGGGCCGAATGGCCTCCTTCTGCACTGTATGTTCTATGTTCTAAATGAGTAAAATGATCAAATAATCTGTCCCAACATTAAAAGCAAAATACTGGGAATGTTGAAAATCTGAAATAAAACAGCAAGTGCTGGAAATATTCCGCAGGTCCGGCAGCATCTGTGGAGAAAGAAACAGAATTAACATTTCGAGTCCAAAATTACTCTTCTTTGGAATTTTCCTTTGATGTTGGATTGAGAAGATTGAGCAGAATATTGGGAGAAATTCCCTCAATTCTACGACATAGGGGAATCTATGGGACCTTTCATGTCCCCATCTGAGAGAACACATGAGGCCTCGCTTTAACATCTCAGTTGAAGATAACAGTGCTGCATTTCCTTCTCACTGCCCCTAGAGTGTTAGCTACCATTTTACATCCTTCTCTCTGGAATGGGGTGTGAACCACAACCTTCTGACTGAGGCGCAAAACTGTTACCACTGTCCGTTCAACAGTCCAGGATTTCACCTCATATTTATATTATTACTACAGTGCAGAAAGAAAGACACATTTATGTCGATTTTCACAGTATATGTATTTATCCGTCTGCCTGTACGCTGCCCTGTACAAAGAATGGATTGGCAATCCATCAGAGGATATCAAGTGGCCCATTTGGATCAGGGCCATTGGGTTTGAGGATAGCCCAGATTCAACTATGTCCTTCTGCCCTCCCCATCTCCTTTCACCCCCTCCTCTGCACTGGCTCTTCCATTTTCCACATGTGGTATTCAGTAAGCCTGAGTGGAGCTTCCATGTTGACAGCTCTGCGATGGACATCCGCCTGTGTGTTTCATTAGCTCACCCGCCCACACAGACTCACCGCTATGCCGTACCCTCTGTGCTCCTGCCCATCGCTGAGTCATGTGTGTGTTTGACTCACGGCCGCATTTACCTCGTTCTGCCTTCAAAGGGCCATCTGGCCTGGAAGGCAGTGTGGAGAAGAGGCTGGTGTTTGCCAACACATACCCAGGCTGCCAAGTCTGCACTTCTGGTTCTTTACCCCGTTAACCCATCTCAAATTGGAACGAGACTCCTGGGCCAGGATGTGTTTCCCATTACATGTTCCAGGCTGATATTGACGGATAAAGACATAATTGTGAATCTCATGGACGGTAATGAGAAAAATCACAGACATGTGGAACCGATCTAGGTTTACATTACAGCCTTAGAGAAACGGGAAATCTAATATTGTACAATAAAAAGCTCTTAAACAAAACATCCTTTGGTGAACCAAATATCCCCAGTTTAACAGTTGCTTCCAATAAGCAGAACCTGGTGGAATAAATGAACAGTGATTTTACCTCAGAATGAGTGGGGGGCAATTTTAACCCTACCCGCCAACAGCAGTTAAAATCTACCCCCCACACACCACCTCCAAGGTCACACACCTGTCTCCTGAGATCTGGTTTGCTGCCCCAATCACCTGATCACCAAGAGGTCCATTCTTTGTATCGTGCCTGTCAGTTCTTGGCTGTAGCCACCGAGAGCTGACTGCCAACAAATGTGGTGTACAGCCAGATTCCGGAACCAACAACACGCGTTGGTCAGTTGGAGAGGTGGCAAGAGCAATGAAAAGGTTCGTGGGATGGTGGTGGAGAGAAGATTGTCAGTGAATATCAGCCAAGAAAGATAACAAGATTGGGTAAATCATCGTATAAGGCCTGAGAACGGAAGGTGGTGGTTGAAGGAAGATTAAAGGAAGATTAAAGGGATGTAGTCCAAAAGGAAGATGATGATGTAAGACAACATGAAACTGAAAGTGGGAGGACCGTACGAACAACCGAAGAGGAAATCGACAACCTCGGGGTGTGGAGAAATGAGACAGGACCTGTCCTATGGCTACGATAACCATTCAGCCCAGGCTTGCTGTCCCTTTTTAAACAGTGTTTCTGCTTTCAGTGTGCTGCAGAGTGCAAGGTGTGTGTTCTCTGATGATGTCATTTCCTCTAGTGACATCATAAAGGGGGCTTACCCCATGATGTCACAAGGGGAAATTCGCAATGTTACATGAAGAGAGTTCCACACAGAATCATAAAAATTGATAACATAGAAGGAGCCAATTCAAGCCCATCATGTCTGTGTCAGTTGAAAAGGAGGTACCCATCCTTACTCCACCTTACTCCACCTTCCTGATCTTTGTCTGCAGCCTTGTACATTACGGCACCTCAAGTTCACATCCAAAGTGAGTTTCTGCCTCACCCACCCTTTCAAGCAGAAAATTCCAAACGTCGTCTCCCAAATACAGCTGTCAATTACTTATCTGTCACCCCCATCAACACAGAAGATTAGACAAAAAGGCTGTAGGGAGAGAGACTCCAGGCACATATATTTCTACCAGGGAGTTGATTGACTTGGAGGAGAACTTCCAGGGGGCGGGATTCCCAGGTATCTGCTGCGCTTGTCCATCTAGATTGTAGTGATTGTGGGTTTGGAAGGTGCTGCCTAAGGAGCTTGGTGACTTCCTGCAGTACATCATGTAGATGGTACACACGGCTGCCAGTGTGCGTCGGTGGTGGAGGGTTTGAATGTTTAAGGTGGTGGATGGTAAGTCAATGAAATGGCAGCTTTGTCCTGGATGGTGTCAAATTTTGTGAGTGTTGTTGGAGCTGCACTCATCCAGGCAAGTGGAGAGTCTCCCGTTACACTCCTGACTTGTGCCTTGTAGATGGTGGACCGGCTCTGGGGTCAGAAGGTGAGTTACTGGCTACTGGATTCCGAGCCTCAGGCCTGCTCTTCTCGCCAGAGTATTTTTATTTTAGGAATATTTTTATTGCTATTTTCAATTATACACAGTGAAACCTGACGTCCAATATTTACAGCACGTGCAGTTCTTATGTACATACAATCGTCCTTGATGTTTCCCCCCCCTGCTTCCGTGGCCCCTCCTTGGCATCCTCCTCTTTTGTTCAGGGTGTGTTCTGCCCCCTGGCTCCTAGTCTCCCCCCCCTTTATATTTTCTGTTGCCGGCCTTGTGGGTTCGGGGGGTGGGGCCTTCCCCTCTTTCCGCCCCACCCCCCAGGCTTCTCCCTGTAGTTCTCCTGAGTTTCCTCCTCTCTACCTCCCCCCCACCCCCTTCCCCTTAGAGTCGTGTATGTCTGTATGCTCTCTCTCGCCTCTCGCTTTTTCCCCACTCGCTGTTGGCTTCGAACAGGTCTTGAAACAGGCCGATGAACTGCCCCCATGCTTTGAGGAAGCCGTCTTCCGACCCTCGGATGCTGCACTTGATCTTCTCCAGATGGAGAAGTTCCGCCAGATCTGCCAGCCAGTCTGCAGCTGTGGGTGGTGCTGCTGATCGCCAGCCGAGCAGGATTCTCCGGCGTGCGATGAGGATGTCGGCCCTCTTCCCCATGTGTAGATCTGGCTGTTCAGACAACCTGAAAATTGCCATTCTCGGGCACGGCTCCACCCTCACCCCCACAACCTTGGACATTGCCTCGAAGAAGGCTGCCCTACAAGTTTGGGACAAGCACAGAACATGTGGGTGTGGTTGGCCGGGCCTCTCATGCACTGTTCACATTTATCTTCCATCTCCGTGAAGAACGTGTTCTGGTTAGGTGCACTCTGTGCACCACCCTTGAACTGCAGTCGTTGAGCCTTCCACAGGAGAAGGTAGTCACAGTATTAATATGGCTTGTCCAATTCAGTTTCTGATCAATGGTAACATCCAGGATTTTAATAGCGGAGGATTCAGCGATGGTAATGCCATTGAACGTCAAGGGGAGATGGTTAGATTCTCCCATTTTCAAGTTGGTCATTGCCTGGCACTTGTGTGGCGTGAATGTAACTTGTCACTTGTCAGCTCAAGCCTGAATATTGTCCAGGACTTGCTGCATCTTGACATGAGCTGCTTCAGTATCTGAGGAATCACAAACATGCTGAACATTATACAATTATCTGCAAACATCCCCACTTCTGAGCTTATGATGAAGCAGCTGAAGATGATTGGGCCTAGGACACTACCCTGTGAAACTCCTACAGTGATGTCCTGGAGCTGAGATGATTGACCTCCATAAATCACAACCATCTTCCTTTGTGATTCTAACCTGGGGTGGAATTCTCTGACCCCCCGCTGACAGGCCTTTCCCGCTGGCGTGGTTTAAACCACCTCTGGTACCGGCGGGATTGGCGGCGTGGGTGGGCTCCGGGGTCCTGGGGGGTGGCGCAGGGCGATCTGACCCTGGGGGGTGCCCCCACGGTGGCCTGGCCCGCGATCGGGGCCCACTGATCGGCGGGCGGGCCTCTACTGTGGGGGCACTCTTTTTCTTACGCCCCACCATGGCCTTCACCATGGCGGGGGCGGAAAAGACCCCCTCCCCTGCGCATGCACCGGTATGATGGCAGCAGCTGCTGACGCACCAGCGCATGCGCGGACATCCGCCGTCCGGCGAAGGCCTTTCGGCCCCGGCTGGCGGGGCGCCAAAGGTCGTTCGCGCCAGCCGGCGGAGTGGGAGCCACTCCAGAGCGGGCCTAGCCCCTCAATGTGAGGGCTTTGCCCCTAAAGGTGGGGAGAAATTCCCCACCTTTGGGGAGACCCGCGCCGGCCCACGCCACTCCGTCCCACTGGGACCCCCCGCTCCGTCAGGTAGGGGAGAATCCCGGCCCTGATTACTATGATAGTATTAAAATGTCATTGAGACCTGGAATTTACTAGGTGATGGGATAGTAGAAGCTGATTTTTAAAAATTCATTTATGGGATGTGGGCGTTGCAGGCTGTGCCAGCATTTCTGCCCATCCCTAATCGCCATTGAAGGGGCAGTTAAGAATCAACCACATCGCTGTGGGTCGGGAGTCACATGTAGGTCAGACTTGGTAAGGACGGCAGATTCCCTTCCCTAAAGGACATTAATGAACCAGATTGGTTTTTACAACAATTGACAATAGTTTCATGGTCATCATTGGACTTTTAATTCCAAATGTTTATTGAATTCAAATTTCACCATCTGCAGTGGCGGGATTTGAACCTGGGTTCCTCTGGTTTACTAGTCTAGCGACAACGTCACCACGCCACCTCCACTGCCTTCACTGGGATAAATGCTCCAAGGATGGAAATTTTCAGGATGATGAGGAAAGAATAGTGCAAGTGGAGTTAATTTGGTAACTGTCTCAAAGAGACGATACTGAGGCGCAGTGGCTGCTGTACCATTCTATCAGTCAATGTTCCCCTGCCCCTAGTCTCTCTCCTCCTGCCCTGAAGGGCACAGTTCCTCTGATGCTTCAGCCAAGTAACCACAAACTTTGAACAGGCATGAGTTCCAGGTGATTCAACTTTGGAAGTTTTCATGGTCCTGCCCTAATCCAATTGCACACACTTCTGTTCTGAGTGGGTGTTGGGTAGCAGCAGGAACCCTGACTGATTTTCTCCATCCAATGTCACCGGTGCCACACTCAACTGCTGTCACCTCAACAGCTGCTCCCATGCAGAGATGGATCCCCACAACACAGACTAACCAGAAACCCAATCTGGGATCTTTTAGCCACTGTTGCTCATTCTGGGTGAGTGTGCTTAACACTCAATTTGGCTCTGTTTCGTTCGTTAGCTTTGGAGTCGCCAGGTTTCGTTAAGATACCGCCACAAGTTTCAAGTTCAAGTTTAAAGCAATAAATCCATACACCAATTAGTAAGTTCAAACAAGACACGTCCACTATATTACAATAATCTACTAATCATGCATATAAAACTATAAGACTAGGCTAATCCTACCACTAATAGGCCAAATACTTATCTGGATAAGGGGACTGCCGGATCAGGGAACAACGGCCTCTAGCTTTGTCCTGGGTCCACAGGCTTCCAGTAGTTATGGACTAAAGGGGTCAGGAGTGTCTACTCTCGTAGCGTGCGTCATGACACTTACTTGCTGGCGGCTGCTGTCCAGACCTCTCCTCCTTAAGGTTCTTCTGTTGCAACGGTGTTCTGCTGGGAGGGCTAGCTGGTCAAGGAGAGGCTGGCAGAGAGAGAGAGAGAGCTGGGATTGGGGTCTCTGTCTTATACCTCTCTCAGGGTCTGGGCGGATCCTCTATTCACTCGCAATCGATTGGGTCTCTTCCCAACTGATTGATTTGAATTCCCCAATAACGGGGCAGAACCTCGATCACTGGGGCGGTTCTTGGAACTTATTGTTTTGGACTTCCTTTGGCGCCGAAAAGTCTGGCCTTCCATTTAATGTATCGATTTGTGTTAACTTGTTTCCATTGTACCTGGGAATCGCCCGGTATCGCCTCATTAGTATGCTAACTTGTTTTCTTTCACAGTGCTGTCTGGTTTCTGCAGCATTCAAAACTGGTTTCTGCAGTAGTCAGAATACACAAGCGCTTTGCAATCTGCTTGCTTTTGCAACATGTCCAATTTCCCTGCATTCCTTGCAATCTTCCATTTTGTGTTGGGCAGTGGTCACCCCAGGTGGCTACACCACCATGATGTAACGCTACACCAGGCAGCAATTTCTGTCCCTAGAAAGACACTGCCTTCCAGACAAAAGTGGGATGCAGAAGTAATACTCTTAAAAAGTGACATGACAGAGGTGTGACAAAAGTGTTTGATAGGGTAGAAGGGGCAAACGCAGAACCAGGAATCATAAATAAGAAATAGTCCGATAGATTAATAAATCCATTAGCGAATTCAGGAGAGATTTCCAGAGAGCGGTGAAAATGAGGAACTCATTACCAGAAGGAGTAATTGACGTGAATAGATGCAAGCATTCACATTAAGCTAGATAAACAGGGAGGAATAGGCGGATATGTTGTTCGGGTGGGATGAATAAGAAGAAGAAGAAGGTTGGGAGGTGGGTTAGTTTGGAGTGTAAACACCATGATTGATAAGTTTAAGTTGAATAGTCTGTTTAGGTGTGGCTAATATTTTGTACTACTTTAATTCATTGTGACTATTTGACAGTCAAAAGTAGCTGTGGTGTGGGACTGCTCCTTTAAGAACAGAAAGCATCATCCTGTCATAATATAAATCTATGTATATAATAGAGTGCAGACAGGCAGTGATTGACACACAGGATGACCAGTAAGCACACAGAACAGTGCAGCCAATCACCAGACAGGACACTACCACTATAAAGCCAGAGGGCACTAGGTTTCCCGCTCTCTCGGGATCCAGCCTCTGAGACAGTCAGAGTCCGTGAGCTAGCCAGTGCAAACACCATGCGGTAGCTAGTAAGTCTGGTCAGGCTAGTACTAGGTCTCAAGTCAAGTCACTACAGTGTCAACCCACAGTTGAACATGTATATTAGTTCAGACGTTAAATAAAATCGTGTTGCATCTTCTCCAGTGTTAGAAGTCTGTCTCTCGCTACACTGCATCAAGTGCAGTCCACGTCGACCCAGCCTGCCTAACACATCACATCCCAAAGCAATCACGTTTGGTTTGTCACTTTAAGGGGTAAATCCTTCATGCAGCATCTTTTGATATTATTCCTGGCTCCTTTTTCCTTTCCTCCGCCCCTCCCCCTCCCAACTGCAAATAGTGTTACTTCCTCTCCAGCTACTTTGCGGTGTTTTTAATGAGTATTTTTAATGTTTTCTCACATGGAGGAATGTAAACGTGAAACAAAAAATTGGCTAAAATAACTCCACCTATTTCAGTTAAAAAGCAATGCTGTTGCACGGGGAGGAGAGGAAAGTGGTTAAAAAGAATCTTTCGATTCGGGAGGCTATCTGGGAGCAGGGGAAGATTAACACCATTTTTGCTGCGGTTATTAACAATATTCCTTTTGGGAAAAAAAAAAAATTCACCGGTGAGGTTTAATATTTTTGGCCAAGCTTGCGCAGCCTTTCCTCTCGTAGCTGTGTGGTGTGATTTTTAAACTGGAAAAACACACAGTGAATTCTAGATGGGAGCAGGTTGTCTAGATAAGGTCCACATTGTTACAGATGCTGACTGTCCTGCTATGCAAACCCAGCAGTTTTTCTGTTTGAGGATGTCGGGCTAAGCACTCAGGATGGCTGAGAAATCAATAGTTCTTTTTCCACCCTCCAACACTGTTTAGGCCAAACGACAGTCCTCGGTACCGTTTGCCGCTGTGCATCAGGCTGCGCCAGAGATCACTGGATCTGTGTATAAAGATTTTCCAACAGGTACATCCCAGATGATGGGCGGCACGGCGGCGCAGTGGTTAGCACTGCTGCCTCGCAGCGCTGAGGACCCGGGTCCAATCCTGGCTCCCGGGTCACTGTCCGTGAGAAGTTTGCACATTCTCCCCATATCTGCACGGGTCTCACCCCCACATCCCAAAGATGTGCAGGGTAGGTGGATTGGCTACGCTTAATTGCCCCTTAATTGGAAAAAAAAGAATTGGTACTTCAATTTTTTTTTAAGTACATCCAATTTGTGCATGGTCTTCCAGCTAACCTTTCCGTGGATCAACAGGAGATACCTAGTTCCATAGGCACCCCTTTCTCTTGGGATTTGACGTTAGTTTTGGATAGGAACTGGAGAGGAAATATCAGGGGGGAGCGTGACGCAGCAAGTTCCATTTATACAGTGCCCTCAGACACATAAACATCTTAGGGTGCTTCACTTAACTTGGTAACGAGACAACGGGGGGAAAGGAACATCCGGAAAGATTGGGGGGGGGGGGGAACTTGGTCACATGGGGGTATCTCTCTCTCTCCTCTGAGCTGGAAGACTGTGGATTTGATCCTGTGTTGGAGATTTGGGGCTGGATTCTTCAGACGCGCCTGCTGCAAGATTTCCACGGACGCGGCAGGCACCATGTAAAGGTCCACTGACCTCGGGCGGAAGTTTCCGCTCGCTGGGCGGGCGCAGCCAAAGAATCCCGCCCTAGATCACAAAGTCTAGGCTGGCACCTCCCTGTGCAGTAGGGAGGGAGTGCTACACTGTCAGAGGTACCATCTTTTGAATGGGATGTTAAACCTTGTGCCCTCGCCAGAGGATGTAAAAGATCCGATGGCGCTATTTTGAAGAAGAGCAGGAGAGTTCTCCCAGTGTTCTGAACAGTAGTTACCGCTCCACCAAGATCAGATTACCCAGTCATTACCACTTTGCTGGGTGTCTGACCTTGCTGGGTGTCCAATTGGTGGCCCCATTTCTTTCAATGGAAACCGCGCTTTGGAAAGTATTCATTGGCTGCACAGTGCCTGGGTGCATTCTGAGACTGTGAAAGGTGATATGCAAATTCAACTTTTACTTTTTTTTTAAACAGTCAGGTTTTGTAAGGGAGGGGGGAGGGAGAGTTGGGGAGAGTTTATATTAAAATGCAGGGACCTATGCAAGGAGTGAGAGGACTGGGAAACTCAGACAAGATAAAAGTCAGAAAGGGGAATAAGAAAGGTGATAGACAGTGACAGCAAGAGCCAGAATCAAACAAAGCCACAGTCAGAAATAGTGGGAATGGGACGAGGAATGTAAAAAAGACAAGCCTCAAGGCTTTGTGCCTTAATGTGCGGAGCATTCGCAATAAAGTGGAGGAATTAATCACGCACATAGATGTAAACAAGCATGATATAATCAGGATTTCGGAGACTTGGCTCAGGGTGACCAGGGTGAGAGTTGAACATCCAGGAGTATTCAACATTTAGAAAGAACAGACAAAATTATGCATCCGGGTGCTCCGGTTTCCTCCCACAGTCCAAAGATGTGCGGGTTAGGTGGATTGTCCATGATAAATTGCCCTTAGTGTCCAAAATTGCTCTTAGTGTTGGGTGGGGTTACTGGGTTATGGGGATAGGGTGGAGGTGCTGACTTTGGGTAGGGTGCTCTTTGCAAGAGCCGGTGCAGACTCGATGAGCCGAATGGCCTCCTTCTGCACTGTAAATTCTATGATAATCTATGAGGAAAGATGGCCAAGCCGTGGTTTATAAGGCAAATCGGAGATAGTATTAGTTCCAAGGAAGAAGCATACAAATTGGCCAGAAATAATAGCCGATTTGGGGATTGGAAACAGTTCAGAATTCAGCAAAGGGGATCAAGGATTGTGGGGAGAAGGCAGGAGAATGGGGATGAGAAAATATCAGCCATGATTGAATGGTGGAGCAGACTCGATGGGCCAAGTGGCCTAATTCTGCTCCTATGTCTTATGGTCTAAAGGAGGACAAAGGGATTGATGAAGAAAGGGAAAATAGAGTACGAGAGTAATTTTGCAGGGAGCATAAAAACTGACGGTAAAAGATACTATAGGTAGGTCAAGAGAAACAGATTGGTGAAGACAAATGTAGGTGTCAGAAACAGGGGAATTTAAAATGGAGAACAAAGAAATGGCTAAGCAACTAAATACATGGGCAGCGCTGTAGCACAGTGGTTAGCATAGTTGCTTCACAGCTCCAGGGTCCCAGGTTCGATTCCCGGCTTGGGTCACTGTCTGTGCGGAGTCTGCACGTTCTCCCCGTGTCTGCGTCGGTTTCCTCCGGGTACTCTAGTTTCCTCCCACAGTCCAATGATGTGCAGGTTCGGAGGATTGGCCATGATAAATTGGCCTTAGTGTCCAAAACGGTTGGATGGGGTTACTGAGTTATGAGGATAGGGTGGAGGTGTGGGCTTAAGTGGGGTGCTCTTTCCAAGGGCTGGTGCAGACTCAATGGGCTGAATGGCCTCCTTCTGCATTGTAAATTCGATGATTCTATATTTTAGTTTTATCTTCACAAAGGAGGACACAAATAATGTTCGAGAAATGTTGGGGAACACAGGGTTTAGAGCGGGGGGAGGGGGGGAACTGAAGGAAATCGGTATTAGTAGGGAAATGGTGTTTTGGAAATTGATGGGACTAAAGGCCAACAAATCCCCAGGGCCTGGCGATCTATGTCCCAGAGTACTTAAGAAAGTGGCCTTAGAAATAATAGATGCATTGGCAGGCATCTGCCAACTTTCTATAAACTCCTGAACAGTGCCTACAGATTGGAGCTGTGTTTTCAAACTTTTTTTCCGGGGACCCAGTTTTACCAATCGGCCGACCTTCAGGATCCAACCTGGCCGACCTTCACAACCCACGCCGGCTGACCTTCACAACCCACGCCGGCCGACCTTCGCAACCCACGCCGGCCGACCTTCTCAACCCCCGCCGGCCGACCTTTGCAACCCACGCCGGCCGACCTTTGCAACCCACGCCGGCCAACCTTCACGACCCATGCCGGCCGACCTTCACAACCCACGCCGGCCGACCTTTGCAACCCACGCCGGCCGACATTTGCGACCCACGCCGGCCAACCTTCACGACCCACGCAGGCCGACCTTCACAACCCATGCCAGCCGACCTTTGTGACCCACGCCGGCCGACCTTTGCAAACGCAAGCCAGCCGACCTTTGCGACCCACACCGGCCGACCTCTGCAACCCACGCCGGCCGACCTTTGCGACCCACGCCGGCCGACCTTTGCGACCCATGCCGGCCGACCTTTGCGACCCACGCCGGCCGACCTTTGCGACCCATGCCAGCCGACCTTTGCGACCCACGCCGGCCGACCTTTGCGACCCAAACCGGCTGACCTTTGCGACCCACACCGGCTGACCTTTGCGACCCACGCCGGCCGCCCTTTGCGACCCACGCCGGCCGACCTTTGCGACCCACACCGGCTGACCTTTGCGACCCACGCCGGCCGCCCTTTGCGACCCACGCCGGCCGACCTTTGCGACCCACACCGGCTGACCTTTGCGACCCACACCGGCTGACCTTTGCGACCCACACCGGCTGACCTTTGCGACCCATGCCAGACGACCATTGCAACCCACGCCGGCCGAACCTTCGCAGCCCACGCCGACCAACCTGCGCGACCCACCATTTTCTCTTACCTTGGTTGCTGCTGACAAAAATGAGGAATGGTTTGGGATCCCCTTGGTGTGCCCTCGTACACACTCCTCCAATGGAACCTGTTGGATTAAGGTGAAGCCTTCCAGTGTTTGGAAAGTGAGGGGCGGTATTCTGCCCCCCCTCCCCCACCACCGGGTCGGGGGACAATCGCCAGGGCGCCGCGTGAATCGTGCACGCTGCACACCGACCCCCCGTCACGCAATCCTCCACCTCCCCGAAACCAGCGGGCTCGCGAATCGTGCATGCTGCACAGACCCCCCGCACGCATCCTCCACCTCCCGAAACCCAGCAGGGCTCGCGAATCGTTGGCCACGCTGTGCACCGCGACCCCCCGGCACGCAATCCTCCCACCCTCACCCGAAAACCAGCGGCGCGGTGGAATCGTGCCACGCTGCACCGACCCCCCGCACGCAATCCTCCCCACCTCCCCGAAACCAGCGGCTCGCGAATCGTGCACGCTCAGCCACCGACCCCCCGCACGCAATTCCTCACCACCTCCCCGAAGCACCAGCGGCTCGCGAATCGTGCATGCTGCCACTGACCACCCCCGCATGTAAAAAAAATCCCGCACGCAATCCTCCCCTCCCGAAACCAGCGGCTCGCCGAATCTGTGCCATGCTGCACCGACCCCCGCACGCAATCCTCCCATCCTCCCCGAACTATGAGCGGCAGCCTGTGAATCCGTGCCACGCTGCACCGACCCCCCGCACGCAAATCCTCCCACCTCCCCGAAAACCAGCGGCGAGCGGAATCGCACCGACCCCCCGCACGCAATCCTCCCACCTCCCCGAAACCAGCGGCGTCGAATCGTGCCACGCTGCACCGACCCCCCCGCACGCAATCCTCCCACCTCCCCGAAACCAGCGGCTAGCGAATCGTGCCACGCTGCACCGACCCCCCGCACGCAATCCTCCCACCTCCCCGAAACAGCGGCTCGCGAATCGTGCCACTGCTGCACCGACCCCCCGCACGCAATCCTCCCACCTCCCCGAACCAGCGGCGCGCGAATCGTGCCATGCTGCACCGACCCCCCGCACGCAATCCTCCCACCTCCCCGAAACCAGCGGCTCGCGAATCGTGCCACGCTGCACCGACCCCCCGCACGCAATCCTCCCACCTCCCCGAAACCAGCGGCTCGCGAATCGTGCCACGCTGCACCGACCCCCCGCACGCAATCCTCCCACCTCCCCGAAACCAGCGGCTCGCGAATCGTGCCACGCTGCACCGACCCCCCGCACGCAATCCTCCCACCTCCCCGAAACCAGCGGCGCGTGAATCGTGCCACGCTGCACCGACCCCCCGCACGCAATCCTCCCACCTCCCCGAAACCAGCGGCTCGCGAATCGTGCCACGCTGCACCGACCCCCCGCACGCAATCCTCCCACCTCCCGAAACCAGCGGCGCGTGAATCGCGCCGGGCCGCTCGGAGAATCGCCGCAAACGACGAGCGGCGATTCTCCGGCCCGGATGGGCTGAGCGGCCCGCTCCGACACAAACAGGTTCCCGCCGGCGCCGTCCCCCCTGCCTAGCCGGAACTGTGCGGGAAGCTGGGGGGGGGGGGCAACCTGTGGGGGGGTGGCTCCTTCACCGGGGGGCCTCCAATGGGGTCTGGCCTGCGATCGGGGCCCACCGATCGGCGGGCCAGCCTCTTTCTCCCCCCCCCCCGGGCCTACCTCCTTCCGCGGCCGGCCCCAGAACACCGGCGCCATGTTGGTGAGGGCCGGTGCGCGTAAGAAGTTTCCTGCACATGCGCAGGGTGGTGCGGCCCAACTGCGCATGCGTAGGAATGAGCTGCCCCAACTGCACATGCGCGGGTTGGCGTGGCAACCATTTGGCGCAGCGTAGGGACGCTGGAGTGGTGTGAACCCTCTGGGGCCCAGAATAGGTCGTGCCCGGGACCTGTTCGCGCCGTCGTGAAACGCGACTGCGTTCACGATGGCGCAGGCTCTTCGTCCCGGGAGCGGAGAATACCGACCATGTAGTCTCCATCTGTCCAAAGTTACGCATTTGTTTCCTGTAAGGTTTTATTAAATAAACCCCCCTCGAACTTGTAAAAAAAATGAACAAAATAAATGGAAAAAAATAAAAATAAAATGAACAAAATAAAAGAATAAAATAAAATGAATAAAGCTCCCCCCGAAACTTGTAATAAAAAAGCTGCAACCTTTTTTTTTAAAAGCGTCTGCACTGTGCATGGGTGCCCGATCATCGGCGCACATGCGCATAGTTTTGCGCATGTGTACCGATGATCTGTCATGCATGCGCAGTGCGGCCGCATTTTTGTTTACATGTTCGCGGCCATTTTGAAGGCCGCTTGCAGCCGGCGTTCTTAACAACCAGCTGCTGCGGCTGTTGCGCACGGATTTGCGTGATAGGGAGCGCTGCGATGGACGGCTCCACGACCCTCCCGACACCCACTCGCGGGTCGCGCCCCCCAGTTTGACAATGCCTGGATTGGAGGGTAGGCAATGTAACCCCATTATTTAAAAAGGGAGATAGAGAGAAACCTGGGAATTACAGATCCGTCAGCCTGGCGTCGGTAATGTCCATAATAAATGATTTCATAGCAGAGCTCTTTGAAAACAGTGGCAGGATCAGACAGGATCAGCTTGGATTTACAAGAGGGAAATCATGCTTGACAAATCTGCTGGAATTCCTCGAGAGTGTAACTAGCAGCGATCAGTGGTAACCCGAGATATTCACAATATATAAATGGTTTAGATGAGGGAACTAAATGTAATAGCTGGTTTGGGAGGGTGAGCTGTGAGGAGGATGCAGAGGTCCTTCAGTGTAAATTGGACAGGCTGACTGAGTGGACAAATGCATGGCAAATGCAGTATAATGTGGATAAATGTGAGGTTAAACAAGAAAGCAGATTATTATCTGAATGGCTATAGATTGAGTGAGGGTAATGGACAATGAGACCTGGGTGTCTTCATGCACCAGTCACTGAAAGTATTCATGAAGGTGCAGCAGGCGGTAAAGAAGGCAAATGGTATGTTGGCCTTCATATCGAGAGGATTCGAGTACAGGAACAGGGATGCCTTGCTGCAATTATACAGGGCCTTGGTGAGGCCACACCTGGAATATTGTGGCAGTTTTGGTGTCCATATCTGAGGAAGGATGTTCTTGCTCTGGAGGGAGAGCAGCAAAGCTTTACCAGGCTGATTCCTGGGATGGCGGGACTGACGTATGAGGAGAGATTGAGTCGGTTAGGATTATATTCACTGGAGTTCAGAAGAATGAGGCGGATCTCATAGAAACGTATAGAATTCTGACAGGACGAGACAGGGTAGATGCAGGAAGGATGTTCCCGATGGCAGATCAGGGAACAGGAGCAAATAAGAAAATCAAACTGGGGAGGACTGTGTCTTATATCTGGACAAGATATAGTTCTGTGTGACCGTGTGACTGTGGAAAGAAGTAAATCCACGAGTGGAGGTTGACTACAGGCGATACTTGTGTGGGGCTGGGAGGCAGAGGGGGAGGAGGAGGGAAAGTGAGAAATAAAAGTCTGTATGGATCTTTCCTTGATATCAGTGGTTCACATCCTACCTCCTTCCCCCTGGATATGGAGTAGTTCCTCACACCCGATTATGTGCAATACTTATATATTGTTAATTGACACCCATTAACTCTGTGAGAGCAGCAACCCCACTACAAACTCTCTCCTGTGCAACGGTTCTTATTCTCTGATGGAAGATCCTGGAGGGTCTGGGAATAAAAGCAGCTACTTATTACCATACCAATTTGAATGTTTATTTGAACCTCTTCTCTGGCCTCCTTTTGCCCATTTTCATAATTCACTTGTTTATTTCCTGCAATTAAATAATGGGAATAAAATGGGAAGATTCTGGATTCTCCCATTCCAGTCTGTGCCTCAGCTACACCTCCCGTTCAGGTTAGTGCCATGAACGCATGGTGAATCCCACCCTAGCTCTCCCAGAGAGCTCTACCCCAGCCTCACCCTGCTACCCCGCGACCCTCACACTTACGTTTGCAATTCAGGATGAGGGTGACCTGTCAAAACTGAAAATCTCAAACCTGGGATATCTCCAAAGCTGACAGCACAAGTTAGGAATGATCCATGTTGGGCAGCACGGTGGCGCAGTGGGTTAGCCCTGCTGCCTCACGGCGCTGAGGTCCCAGGTTTGATCCCCGCTCTGGGTCACTGTCCGTGTGGAGTTTGCACATTCTCCCCGTGTCTGCGTGGGTTTCACCCCCACAACCCAAAGATGTGCATGGTAGGGGGATTGGCCACGCTAAATTGCCCCTTAATTGGAAAAAATGAATTGGGTACTCTAAATTTATTTTTAGAAAATAAATGATCCATGTGGACTCACAGCAGAAGTAATGATGGCAATGTGCATTCACATGGCACCCTTAAGGTAGTTGACCCCAAACTGCGGTGGGGAAGGTATTAGAACAGCTGCCCGATGGGATGATCAAGAAGTAGATTTTAAAGAGCGAATTAAATGAGAAGGGAGAAGCGGGGAGATTTGGGGGGAATACCAGCACTCACGGTTGAAGCAGCTGAAGGCATTGACACCACTGGGGAGTGATTGAAACTTCAGTTTCTCTTGTCTCTTTCCAAAGTTTAGGAAATGCAAATCCAATTCCACTTGCGGTCATAAATATAAGATAGTCACTAAGAAATCCTATAGGTATTCCGGAGAATCTTCTTCACCCAGAGGTTAATATGTGGAACTCACTACCATATGGAGGAATAATATTAGGCATTTAAGTGAAACTAGCTAAGTATATGGCGGTGAAAGCAACTGAAAGGCAGGGTGAGGTGCAGAGGGGTGGAATCATGTGAAGCATAAACTGATACAGACCAGTTGATCTGGATGACCTGTTGCTGATCAGTAAACTTGATGTAATTCTACACGTTTCCGATATTTCCTGTTTTTATTTCAGAATTTCAGCATTCAAGATTCTTTTTATCTCAAGCACATCTCATTTGTTCATTTTTTTTTCTATGGTACATGCGTTCAGGAAAATTGCAACAACGGCTAATTTACAGTAATGTTTATACACTGATAACAAGTTCCTCTTCATACACATTAAAGAGTTCACATATCTGATTTCATTCCAACATGCGGGTGATTACATCCATGGCTGTTGCTGAATGTTATAGTGAATGCCCCTCCCTCCCCAAGGAAAATTCTGTACAGTATTAGACTCTGCCTTATAGGGCAGACTGGCATATTGAGCACATACCCATTGATGCCAATGCGATGAATGCCACCACTAAGTGTGAAACGTACCATCGTGCATACTCAAGACACAGGCTTGTGTAGTGATGTCTTCCCTGGTCCACTCTCACCCTCACTCTCCATGCTGATCGCTTGGCACCAGCAGAGAATTGGGAAGCGTACCAAGGCAGTGGCAACATATAACGGGAACATGCTGCCTTCTGGTTGGCATGGGGAAGGAAATGATGGCCGAACCCTATTAATGCGAGGCAACCTAATAGTTTCCAATCAACCTACTGTTTTGGGAGGCACAAGATTTTCCATTGGTATCTCTGCATTTTCTTTGCCTGCTTCAGCTTTCCTGAGCTTCTGGCGGATGAAACATCTGGACAGCTGCCAATGAGAGCTAAATGTCTAGGATCACATGGGCATCAGTTACCAATGTTGCACCACAAATGCTGATGTGTAATGTTACAGTAGGACACAATGGAATATGGAAGCAAAGGAATGGGAAGAATATTCAGCTCCTCAGGCCAGTTTCATCATTGGAAGCTTCGATTCCATTTGTCCACATTTGCTCCATACCCCTCGGCACACAACCTGAACAAAAATCTACTGATAAGTCATGAAATTATGGGGTAGCAAGGTGGCACAGTGGTTAGCATTGCTGCCTACGGAGCTGAGGACCCTGGTTCAAATCCTGGCCCTGGGTCACTGTCCGTGTGGAGTTTGCACATTCTCCCCGTGTCTGCGTGGGTCTCACCCCCACAACCCAAAGATGTGCAGGGTAGGTGGATTGGCCACGCTAAATTGCCCCTTAATTGGAAAAAAAATAATTGAGTACTCTAAATTTCTATTTTTAAAAAAGCCATGAAATTATTAATTCAGCCTCAGTATCCACAGCCATTTGAGGGAGAGTGTTTATGATTTCTGTGTAAAGAAACGTCCAGATCCCACTCCTAACATAGCGCCCAGGTGAACATTCTGCTCTCGTGTTCTGGACTGTCCCAGGAAATAGATTATTTGTATCTGCCCTATCAAACCCCTTAATCATTTTAAGTAACTCAATTAGACCGCCCGTCAACCCTCCAAATGCAAGACAATACCAACATAGATGATACATGTCCTCTTGATTTGACCGTTTAAGCCCCTATATCACTCTGGTGAATCTGCACTGCATGCGCTCCAAGGCCATTTTAACATTCCTGAGGTGCACAAAACCAAAGGCAGTGCTTCATCCAGCTGGGATCTGCCCAAGTCTCTGTACAACTGAAGTATTACTTCCTCACTTTTGTATTCTAATCCCTTCGCAAAAAAGGTCAACCTTTCATCAGATTTGTTAAATTATTTTTTGTACTCATGTGCTGGCTTTTAGTGAGTTTTGTATATTGATATCCAAATCCCTTTGTTCATCCACAATCCCTAGTTTCTCACCGTTAAGGAAGTGTTCCTCAATCCTCAGAGTTCTGCCTCTTGATTCTCATACTGATCACTACTTGGATTATTGCATTAGGGGAAGGGGAGACGAAGGACATATCTCACATTCTGACAGTCGCCTCATTGCGTATGTTTAAAATCATGCTCCTTAACCCTGTGAGAACTGGGAACATCTTAACACCAAATGCAAAAACAGAAGCAAATTACATCTTTATTGCTTGTTACCCAGAGTATTATTACCATACACTAGTGTGTGCCTTTGTACAGTCCTCAGACATTATATAGTTTCTCATTATCACAAAAGTAATTTTGCAGAGGGTTTTGAAAGCCAATGACGTTTTTCGGTACTCATAAGAGGAGTAATTAAAGTTCATGAATTGACAGTTATTAGAGGGGAGATAGTTTGATTGTAGAGTCCAGTTGGTGCAGCTAATCTGTTTGCAGTTAAATCACAGCATATTGCAAAATGTTTGAAAAGGGTTGAAGATAAAGTCGCCTTAGTCCCAGATGACCATAGGCTACTTTCTGGCTGGTGGTGATTTAACCTGAGGATCACCACACCTCAGGTGAGGGGGCAAGGTTGAGAAGGCAGGGCCTTCATGGATAACCTCAGCCAGTGCAGGAATTGAACCCACACTGCTGGCCTTGCTCTGGATCAAGAACCAGCTGTCCAGCCAACTGAGCTAAAGCCACCCTATTGAAGCAGAGGATGGACTGGATAATTGCATCAATCACTGTGACAATGAGTGTAGTGGACGTTTTTGAAGTAGTTGAGCCTAACCAAAACATTCCCTTTAGCATTCCCTACCTGATGGTGTCACTAGGTGCAGGGATACAAGACAAGACATGGCTCTGAAAGTGCCCTGCATTGGACAGATAGGAAGCAATGGCCAAGGCCAAAGCCACATCCAACAGGAAATATACTGGAGTGTGTTTCATATTTGTTTTGAGAGGAGAGTTCAGGCACAACAAGTGGACTAGGAACTTCCAGCTATCTACAGGGAGAACGTTTGATTGCCTCCACAGAGATGAGTGTCTAGTTGGCTATCAGAAAACTGACAAATGTGATTTGAACCCATTAGATACTGGGAGCCCTAATTGAGCAGCAAAGCAAGCAACATAAATGGCAATAAGATGTGCCGGTGCACAGCTGCGCTTCTGTGGGCCAAGGTATGGATGCATTCCAGTGAATAGTGAATCACGTCCCCCCCACCCCACTCTACCCCCATTCAGAGATTTGGCACTGCTGGCCTGTAAGCATATTCTAATTAATATTAAATGGATATATACTTCAAATCAATTGTATTGCTCTTTCCCACTGATCCTCACCTGAAGACAGCCCGATTGAGGAGTCAAAGTGACAGACTTTTCAAGGTTTTTTTTTGGCTTTTATATTTTCTCCCTTTTTATGTTTTGAATCACAATGTACATAGAGCATTGCCAAACTCAGAACTGGCTGATTTTCAGGCCTCTGGTTTTGTCACTTATCGGGTCTGATATTTACAGTGTAAATGAATGTTTTCTGAGTGAGTTTGATGATATAGTGCTCTGCAGGATTAGCAAAGTGGATGTGTGGTCTGCCTGCCTCTGTCTCTGAGTGTTTATCCCTCCCCCTTTTTCATCTCAGGGGAACATTTGAAAAAAAAAATTCTAACAGGACTAAGATTAGAAATCCATTTATTTGGAGTTGAAGCCTCTGGACCGTGTTGGTTTAAATAAGATCGCTCGTTTCCTGACAAAAGTTTGAAAGCTTCATGATTTATAATTTGACTTTAACAGGGAAGCAGCTGGTTAATGCATTGCTATTGACAAGAATTTGGCGACGGTTCTGATAGAACGAGATATTGAGCAGGTCTCGACTGCTACCTGCTGAACTTGGTCCCTCACACAACAAACGGAAGGTGAGAATATCAGACAGCAACATTGGGATCACATATTGGAGAGTGCAAGTAGTATGTGAATGGGTTAAGGGCCAATGTTTTCTGACAAGCCTTTTGCCCATCAACAGCATGGATTTGTGGAACTGTCACCTTTGGGTTAGTGCTGATGGCCTTGACAATCTGGAGAAGGTTCCCTGCAACATCACATGTTGTCCCACGCCCTGATGGGTCATAAGTGAATGATGCAATCAGGTTGCCCGCCAATACAGTGGAAGATGTTAGCATTGGCTCAATTTTTCTCTATGCATTTTCTCAATGGTACAGAAGACACCATGATGATATTCTGGGTAATGCCTGGATGTACAAAAGCAAATTACTGCAGATGCTGGAATCTGAAACCAAAGAGAAAATGCTGGGAAATCTCAGCAGGCCTGGCAGCATCTGTAGGGAGAGAAAAGAGCTAACGTGCCTGCATGTGTTGATCAAGAGATGATATTTCATGGGTCTGCTCTGAAATTAATGAATCGGCTCCAACATCAGCCGTTGAATGTAGAGCAAGGATTACAGTTTTCCCCAAGTTAGCGAAGAGAATCTTTCTGAAGCCACGTCTCGGCTTAATTACCCTCCTTGACCCCCTCAACCCATGCCCTTCCTGCCAGGAATACTCATCCCCTAGCACCGTCTCTGCTTCAGTTACGTGTGGCAGTGATGGGTGAGTGGGTTATGGTGGAAGCGTGAGCTACCTGCAGCATGGAATGTTTGAGTCATCAGTTGGATTCTTGGCGCCATGTCTCTGCCATGAGAGGGCATGTCATCCCGAGGAAAACACTGTGGAGCCAGTTTGATTGCTTGAGTTAATGTGGAGCTAATGCTGACTCTTACTTGGCTTTGACAGCAATTTAGTTTCTGCACCATTGAATATTCATGTTTATTTATTACCAAAGTCCTGTGGTGCATTTTCAGCCATTGACACCACCAGAAAGCCAACTGTACCTGCAACACTGAATATGGCACAAGTCCCATAGTTGTACCTATCACTGATTGCCCAGTAATTCGGTCCAATGCTACCTGCAACCACAGGACTCTACTACCATATCTTCATACTGTTTATACACCACATTATTAGCAGAGTCTATGTACAAAATACTAATGGGGCTTAGTTTTGTGGGTACACAACAACTAGGCGGAGTTGACTCTGGGTCCATGGAGTTCATCAATGTTTGGATAATGGCATGGTTTGTGGGTTCTAAGTGAGACCGAAGGGGAAAGTCACAAACCCCCTCACAATGATAAGCCTCATAGTCCAATGGAGCAATAATCCAGTCATCCCAGCCCATCTCCTTGAAGTTCACATGGAGAGGTCTTCTAGTGCACCTTGGCTTGGCCTTCTTGCCTTTCGCTTGGCGGGATGAGTGAGGGGCTCTTCTCTTCCTCCTCTGGTTGAACAGGAATTCATAAACAGTCTTGTCATCCTGCCCAGATCTGGCTTTGACTTTGTTGAAGAACAGGTCCCGTTTTTTGGTCCTGCCAGACACCAGCAGAAGAGCTTTCTCTTTGGTTTGGCGACCTGCTCTGCCGAAACCCAAGCTTCTTAAATCCACTGTCCTTCCCCTGTCCAAGGCCTCCAGTTCAAAGCAAAGTTGAGTCAACTGCTGCTCCTTTCTGGACATTTTGAAGAGCTTCCAAATGTTGAAGACTTCCCATTTGGGCGCATCCAAAACGTCAACAGAGCGAGAGTCAAGCACGATTGCTTTCTGTCTGTCCGCTGGGCACTTGGATATTCTGAGATTGTACACACTTCCTGGAAGCCTTGCCCTCCTCGGATCAAGTGGCCGGGTCCGCAGGATCCGTAGTTCTGCTCCCAATAAACCTTCCTTCTCCATAGCA
Organism: Scyliorhinus canicula; assembly: GCF_902713615.1. NCBI lineage: Eukaryota > Metazoa > Chordata > Chondrichthyes > Carcharhiniformes > Scyliorhinidae > Scyliorhinus > Scyliorhinus canicula. The sequence goes on along the minus strand of NC_052152.1, from coordinate 202,365,343 downwards.
CTGATGTTGAAAATATACTTCTGTTTCCTCACATAAGTGTGGCGATCATCTGAGAAAAGAGAAAATGAATAAGATATTCAAAAGGAATTAATAACCAAGAACAAATATCATAAAGAATAAGAGATACTAAAGTCAGTAGTTATATAGGTTACGCTAATGGGCTAGTGAACCAAAGATAACAAAAGTGAGCTCAATTTCCACCAAGACATTTTGAGAAGTTGAATGCTTCAGTTTAAGAACACCTGGAAATTTAAAAAAACTATTAACCATCATTAAAGAAATTGGATAAATAATTGGGAAGGAAACTGGTTTGCTAGACTTTGGGGAAATGACCTTGCAGTGGGGCTAATTGAATAGTTTTATCAAAGAGCTGGCATTGGCTCGAGGGGCTGAATGGCATTCTTGTGTGTGCTGTATGATTCAGTGATCCATCCGAACACCACCCCTTTGTGAAGCCAAAGGAATGCATTTTAAATGTGTTCGTACCAAAATCCATGATGTAAAGGAGATCAGATATAGAGGGCCGGATTCTCCGCTCCCCTAGCCCTGTGTTTCTTGGCGGCGTGCCGTTTGCTGGTGACGGGATTCTCTACTCCTGTCGCTTGTCAATGGGATTTCCCATTGAAACCACCCCTCGCTGACGGCTCATGACCTACTCCAGAAACTTGATACCCGCATTGACACTTCCATGCAGCACTTGATGGAGTGCGGCAGAGTCAAAGGCACTTGCCTGAATTCTCTGGCTGTTGCGATTCAATTTTCCCGCTGGCTGGGCACTACTGCCAGCTGGATTCCCGGCGGAGTGGGGTAGTAGCAATGGGAAATCCCATTGGGAAGGGTCGGGAGTGCAGAATCCCGCTGGAAGTGAACGCCGCACCTCCAAGAAACACCCGGCAGGGGTAGCGGAGAATCCAGCCCACTAACTTTGGAATGGGTGTGAACGTTTCCATGACGCAATTCGGAGAGCAGGAATTTCTCTTTGCTGCACCAGCAGATAGTCTGTCATTATTTCCCTGAGATCTTGGCGTATGCAAATTGGTTGCCGCTTCTTCCTAAATGACAACAGAGGCTACATTTCAGAAGTACTTAGTTGTCTGTAAAGTGTTTCAGGACGTGTGGAGCATGTATAAGCTGCCTTGGGAATGTGAGTCTTTCAATTCGAGACCTTTTAACGCTTAAGAAATAAACATCTAAAAGGCAAAAAATGACATCTATAATTCACATGAAAGCTTTTTTGGGTCTGTTCCTATCTCTGACCACCAACACTGGCACTGCCTTATCAAGCGGCTCATGAATAAAATATGTAGGAGAGCAAAGCAAAGAGAAACAGCACTGAGGAGAAACAGAGGAGAAAAAAGGCAGTGAAAAGTCTCGAATAATGACTCAAGACAGAGGTCAGAGCACTATATATTGCCCCCCCCCCCCCCAATCAACATCTGCAAAGCTACTCTAAGAGTTTTGATGCGAAGAAATTATTACACAGCCGTGTGTTTATGAATAAACTTGACTTAAAACACAAGGGCATGGGGGCTGTTTAGCACACTGGGCTAAATCGCTGGCTTTGAAAGCAGACCAAGGCAGGCCAGCCGGACGGTTTGATTCCCGTAACAGCCTCCCCGAACAGGTGCCGGAATGTGGCGACTAGCGGCTTTTCACAGTAACTTAATTTGAAGCCTACTTGTGACAATAAGCGATTCTCATTTCATTTCATTTTCAATATGGATGGTTTGCACAAACACGTGAACACATGAACACAAGAATTAGGAGCAGAAGCAGACCATTCGGCCCCTCAAACCTGCTCCGCCATTCAATAAGATCATGGCTGATCTGATTGCGGCCACAACCCCACATCCCTGTCAACTCTTGACTCCCTTGACAGATCAAAATCTGTCCAATTCATCCTTGAACGTTTTCTATGGCTGGTCCCTCAACCTCCATGCAGGGAAGACAATTCAACAGACTAACGACCCGCCGGGAGAAATAAATTCTCCTCTTCTCAGCCTTAAATGGCGACTCCTAATATTTAAACTATTCCTCCTGGGTCTAACCTCCCTGATGAGGAGAAAGATCCGCTCAACTTTCACCCTGTCAAATTCCACGAGGATCTTATGGGCGCGATCGAACGGTCTTGTCGCACCCGACTCGCTGACACGATGAGCCCAAAATATGCGATGATGGGAACATCTCCTGAGATCTAATGACATCTCGCCAGATGCTACGATCCGGATCTTGCCCTCGCTGGAGATAATCCAGATTTACATATTTAAATGAACAGTTAGGCTCACTTAGATATGTCGGCCCCCGATGCTCCCGAGGCTTGGGAATGCGCTCCCACTCCTGGGATAACTCGCCCTGGCACTGTCATCAGGCGTAAAGGCACCTAGGGGTCTCACAAGCTTCGGAGGCCCCTGGTTGATCGGGCTCGTGGGCAGGGTGCCAGCAGCACTGCCAGGCTACCAGGGGAACTGCCAGGGTGCCAGGTTAGCAGTGCCAAGGTGCACAGGTTGCCCACGCCAAGGATTGGGCCCAGGGGTTTCCTTATGAGGCGTGTTAAGGGGAGGCTCGAGGACCCCTTATCAGGTAAGTTGGGATGTTGGGAGGGTCCAGAGGCTGTGGTGGGGATGCTGAGGGGTATCTTCACCAGATATTGTGTCGAACAAATATTGCCAAATAGCAGCCAAATGTCTTCTCTTGATGCTCATCCCTGCAGCCCATTCGAAGCTGCCACAGCCAAGCTCTCATTAGAAACACTGACAATGACAATATTCAAGTTGAACTGACCCTATGGCATAGTCAGCAGTAGCACAGTCAGACATCATTATAATAATCCTGATAACAATCCCATCACACAGGGAAATCCTATCTAGTGTGTCCATCCAGACAGACCAACAGTACAATTAACGCACACGACTGTGTACTCTGCCAGTAGATGTCGCTACCACCATAGAACCATAGAAATGAAATGGCACAGAAGGGGGCCGTTCAGCCCACCTTGTCCATGCCGACCCAAAAACTCCCAGGTGCCCTTTCTAATCCCATCTTCCTGCACGCAGCCCAAAGAGCAACAGTTTACAGCACTTTGGATGCAGATACAGGTACTTTTTAAAGTGTTTAGGGTTTCTGCCTCCACCACCAACTCAGGCAGTGAAATCCAGACTCCCACTACCCTCTGGGTAAAATGATTCTCCCTCATGTCCCTTTTAATCCTTCTGCCACTTATCTTGAATCTATGACCCCAGGTTTCTGAACTCATTTCCAAGGGAAACAAGGGCGGGATTCTCCAATCCCGCGGCAGAGTGTCCATGACATCGTACACGCCGTCGCGTTTTACGACGGCGTGAACGGGCCGCTCCCAGTACTAATTCTGGCCCCTAGAGGGGGCCAGCACGGCGCTGGAGCGGTTCACGGCGCTCCAGCTGCCGATCCAGGGGTTAACTGTGCGCCGTGGGATCCGCACTTGTGCAGTTACTCCGACGCCATTGAGGACATGTTGAGTGGCCTCCTTCAACGCGCCGGCTCCAACGCAACAAGGCGCAGGGCTACAGGGGCCGGTGCGTAGGAAAGGAGGCCCCCAGCGACAGAGGCCGGCTCGCGAATCAGTGGGCCCCGATCATGGGCCAGGCCACATTGGAGCCCCCCCCCCCCGTCCCGGGGTCGGACCCCCCCCCTCCCACCCACAGGGCACCACCCGACCCTTTCACGCTGAGGTCATGCTGGCCTAGAGCAGGTTAGAACGACGCTGGCGGGACTCTGCTCTTTTCTTACGGCAGCTCGGCCCATCCGGGCCAACCACGCCGGCGGCAATGACGCCGATTTAATCGGGTGCCTGCGTCGAGGCGGCATGGCCCGTTCGCGGGGATTCTCTGGCCCGGCCCAGAGATGGGAGAATCCCGCCCCAAGTTCCTCCTGTCTACTCCACCTCTACCCCTCCCATTTTGTAAACTTCTATCATGTCGCCCGTCAGCCTTCTCTGTTCCAAGGAAAACAGTGCTGCAATTCTCCAGACCTGGCAACATTCTTGTAAACCTCCTCTGCACTCTCTCCAGAGAAATTACATCCTTCCTGTAATGTGCTGACCAGAACTGCCCACAATACTCCAGCCATGGTCCCACCAGTGTCTTATACAGTTCTATCATTATACCCCTACTTTTGTATTCTATACCTTTGCCAATGAAAGAGAGCATTCCATGTGCCTCCGCTACGACCTTATCTACCTGTATTGCTACCTTTAGCGACCTGTGCACTTGCACGACAAGTGGCCGGATTCTCCGCCCCGCTGCGCCACATTTCTGCCTCACCCCAGCGGCAGGGTGCTCCGCTACGCCGGCCGGTCAATGGGGTGGGTTCCCATTGTGGGGCAGCCCCATGCTGTCAAAACGGAGAATCCCGCTGGCGGAGAATCCCGCCCAAGATCTCTCATTTCATCTGCCCCTTTCAGCATATTCCCGTTTATTGTGTATTCCCCTTTACTGCTCGACCTCCCTAAATGCATTATCTCACACTCATCAGAGTTGAGTTTCACCCTTCCCATTCCAGCTACCCATCTATATCATTTTGGAGCTTACAGCTATCCTCCACACCACCCACTACACGGCCAATTTGTGTGTTGTCTGAGACTTCCCCAATCGTGGCCCCCCACATTCAAGTCCAATTCATTGACATATAAAACAAGCAGCAGGGGTCCCACCACTTGTGGAAAACCACTTTATACAGCTTTCCATTCGCAAGGCAGCCATCAACCATTCCCTTTGTTTCCTGTTGCTAAGCCAACTTTCAGTAACAACCAGTAAAATTGAGGTATTTCAAATAATTAAAGAGAGGACCTATTTCTTCTGTGGGAGGGGATTCCAGAACAAGATTGGATATATGACCTTAAAATTAAAGTTTGACCATTAAGTGCGTCAGTTAGCACATCCTTCACACCAACGTTGTGCAATTTGAGTGAGATATAGTTCTTGCGGCTAAAAGGATAACGGATATGGGGAGGAAGGCGGGATCAGGGTATTGAACTTGATGATCAGCCATGATCATAATGAATGGCAGAGCAGGCTCGAAGGGCTGAATGGCCTCCTCCTGTTTCTATTTTCTAAGTTCAGTGGAAATCGGTAATTTCTCCTCTAAAGTGCTGTTGAAGATATTTTAATGCAATCTTGGGATGTGGGCACCTCTAGCTCGGCCAACATTTATTTCCCATCCCTATTTACCCTTGGGAAGGTGGTGCTGAGCTGCCTTCAGGAACAACTGCAGTTGCACGGTGGCACAGTGGTTAGCACTACTGCCTCACGGAGCCGATGACCTGGGTTCGAATCACGGCCCTGGGTCACTGTCCGTGTGGAGTTTGTACATTCTCCCCGTGTCTGTGTGGGTTTCACCCCCACAACCCAAAGATGTGGAGGGTAGGTAGATTGGCCACGCTAAATTGCCCCTTAATTGGAAAAATAAAAGAATTGGGTACTCTAAATTTATTCTTAGAAATGAACCACTGCAGTCCATGTGGCTAGGTATATCCACTGTGCTGCTAGGGAGGGAATTCCAGGATTTCGACCCAGTGGCATTGAAGGAATGGCCATATATTACCAAGTCGGGAAGGTGAATGGTTCAGAGGGGAGTTTCCAGGTGGTACAGTTCCCACGTGTCTACTACCCTTGCCCTTCTAGATGGTAGTGGTCGCGGGTTTGGAAAAGTGCTGCCTAAGGAACGTTGGTGAGTTCTTGCAGGGCATCTTGTAGATGGTACACACGGCTGTGTCAATGTTGGAGAGAGTGAATGTTTGTGAATGGGGTGCCAATCAAGCGAGCTGACTTGCCCTGGATGGTGTTGAGCTTCGTGAGTGTGTTGGAACTGGACCCATCCAGGCAAGTGGAGAGTATTCCATCTCACTCCTGACTTGTGACTTGTAGGTTGGTAGGCTTGGAGGAGTCACTCTCCACAGAATTCACGGCCTCTGACCTGCTCTTGCAGCCACACAGGTTTTATGGCTGGTCATGATCAGTAGATGGTCAATGGTAACCCCCAGGGTGTTGAAAGTGGGGGATTCAGCGATGGCAATGCCATTGAATGCCAAGGGGCGATGATTAGCTCCTCTCTTCTTGGAGATGGTCATTGCCTAGCACTTGTGTGGCATGAATGTAACTCGCCACTTATCAACCCAAGCCTGAATATTTTCCAGGTCTTGCTGAATATGGACTGCTTCAGTATATGAGAAGTCACAAGTGGTGCTGAACATTGTGCAGTCATCCGCGAATATTCCCACTTCTGACCTTATGATGGAGGGAAGGTCATTACTGAAGCAGCTGAAGATGTTCAGTCCAAGGATACTAGCCTGAGGAACTCATGTTGCAATGCCCTGAGTCCAGCTCTTTTGTCCTTGTTTGAACCAAGGCTATAATGAGGCCAGGAAGTGAGTGGTCCAGGAGGAACCCAAACTGAGCGCCAATGAGCAGGTTATTGCTGAGTAAGGGCCATCAGATAGCACTGTTGACGACTCCTTGCATCACTTTGCTGATGATTGAGATTAGACTGATGGAGCGGTAATCGGCCGGGTTGGATTTGTGCTGCTTCTTTCGAGCAAGACACACCTGTTCAAGATTCCACATTTCTGGGTATATGCCAGTTTTGTATTTGTTCTGGAACAGATTGGCTAGTGGCGCAACTAGTTCTGGAACACAAGTCTTGTGTACTATTTGCAGAATATTGTCAGAGTCCATGGCCTTTGCAGTATTCAGTGCCTTCTTATTATTACTGCCTGGAAAAGGCCTTCGGGTTTTAAAATCCCAGGAATGCCTACCAAATTTTTAAAAACATTACTTCCATTTTCTGGTCTTTTATGGCTTCACTGCCTCTCAGCTTCTCCAGCCCGGGGGTGTCCAGGTACAAGATCTGATGCTTCTCTGTGATCTTTACCAGGGAGAGATAAGCAGGAACGTGAGACCAAAGCCCCATTTATCCCCCCTCACATCCATGGCTGCCTCTACTTGGTGTAGAATCATAGAATCACATAAGCATGGAAGGAGGCCATGGAACGAGCTGCTCTTTTCCTTAAAGATTCTGTGATTCTAGGAGGGCCTGCACGTTCACTCATTTAATCAGCTCGCACTCCTGCCAAAAAACATGTCCTCTGGAGTACAGTCACAAAGGATTAGCCCAAAGGGTACAGTATCGGCATTGATAAACGCTCCTTCCTCAGTATCGGCTTTGAGTTCTTTGAGCTGCATTCCCTGAACAACAATGGTTGGAAACGTAAATGTGGGCGGCACCGTGGCTCAGGGGTTAGCACTGCTGCCTCACAGAGACCCGGGTTCAATTCCGGCCTTGGGTGATTGTGTGGAGTTTGCACGTTCCCCCCCCCGTGTCTGTGTGGGCTTCCTCCCACAGTCCAAAGATGTGCAGGTTAGGTGGATTGGCCATGCTGAAGTGTACCTTAGTGTCCAAGGAGATGTAGGTTTGCTGGGGTTATGGGGTTAGGATGTGGGGGTGGGCCTGGTTAGGGTGCTCTTTAAGGGGGACGGTGCAGACTCGATGGGCCAAATGGTCTCCCTCTGCACTGTAGGAATTCTATGGTCATAAGCTGTAAACGTTAAGTGTGAAGTTGTCACTTTATCATGTTGTCCTCCCTTGAATTAATCAGTGCTGAGTTATTAGGGAATCTGTATTGTGCATCTAGGTGAAATGATGCTCAGTGGTTTGATTTTTGCAGGAAGCTATCGCTCCCTGTGGTGTTGTGTTATATTTTACCTTCTAATTGAAAAGACTCCGTTCACTAGTAAAACAAGCTGATGTTCGTTTGACACAAAACTGCAGTCAGACCTTGGTAACAAGGCTGCAATTCTCAGGGGTGACATCAGGCAGTCTTGGCTGGAAACCACTGGCTTGTTTGTTTGTTTCGTATTGTCATACGCATATTTCTTCCCTTTGGGGAATAGTGGGGAAGGGTTAGAGGGGTTAGCAAGCTGATTACCAATCTGTTGAACAAGGTCATGAACACTGATTTTGTGGCCAACTCGTCCTGGAGTGGGACTTAAACCTGGAGCTCCCGAACTCACAGGCCGGCCCGCAACCTACGACCTCTGACCCACTGGCTGTGAAAATACCATTGATGCAATCTGCACACATTCCATCATTCTGGAATAATAGATGAGTGCGAGAGAATCAGACAGGCCATACCACAGTCTGAAGATGTCACCAACCACAGGAACAAACCATGGGAACAATCTCGACTACATCGCACTGTGTGGGCCCATTAACTGAGCGTTGACACCAGGCCAGTTTTTGTTTTCTGCTCTTTGGATTTTCCTGCTCCCCCCAAAATGTCCCCATTAAGACATTGACCACATGTGGTAAACCACAACTCATACAATCATCTGTTACCATGGGAATACCAGGCATTTATTGTGGTTGCGCAATTACTTCTGTTTCCTTCACTGGCAGCACAGTGTTCGTGGTAGGGCATGGATTCTGAAACTATTCAGACATTCATCTCCAATATCGGGCTCTCTTGTTCAATTCAGCAAGTCAACCTCGTCATCACGCTTCCTCAGCTCTCGTCCTCACTGTTTTAAGGTTGAATGAGTCACTGAAACCTAACATTCTTTCCCAGAACCTCAAAATTGTGGATTTCTGCCCTTCATTTAACTCCTGTCTCTGATGAGCTACAGCTTTGGCAGCAACTTAATCAATGCTTTTTGCATTACCTCAGCTTCTCCCTGACTGTTTTCAGTCTTCGTGTTGTCCTGTGCTGTGTCTTGACCTTTCACCCCAGTTTCCCAATGCAATAATATGTTCCTTTGAAATCTGACACAGTTTTGCGGGAATGCAGGAAAGGTCATTCAGTCCCATCAGCCTTTTCTGCTTTTCAGTTCGACCATGGTTGATTTGTATTTTAACAATGTCTCCCCACTTTGGTTGCATTGCCCTGAATACCCTTACCCAACAAAAAATCTATCAATCTCGGTTCTGTCATTTCCAATTGTCTCCCAGCGATCCTGGGGGTTGGGGCAACACGGTGGCACAGTGGTTAGCATTGCTGCCTCATGGCGCTGAGGTCCCAGGTTCGATCCCGGCTCTGGGTCACTGTCCGTGTGGAGTTTGCACATTCTCCCCATGTCTGCATGGGTTTCACCCCCACAACCCAAAGATGTGCAGGGTAGGTGGATTGGCCACGCTAAATTGCCCCTTGGAAAAAAATGAATTGGGTACTCTAAATTTATATTTTTTAAAAACATCCTGAGGGTTCCCATTGACCAGAAACTGAGCTGGACCAGCTATATTAATACCGTGGCTGCCAGAGCAGGTCAGAGGCCAGGAATCCTGCGGTGAGTGACTCACCTCCTGACTCCCCCAAAGCCTGCCCACTACCTACAAGGCACAAGTCAAGGGTGTGATGGAATACTCTCCACTTGCCTGGATGAGCGCAGCTCCAACAACACTCAAGAGGCCCAGCACCATCCAGGACAAGGCAACCCTGCCTTGATTGCTCCCCTTTCCACAAACATTCACTTCCTCCAACATTGACGCGGTCATGTGTACCATCGACGAGATGCACTGCAGAAACTTGCCAATGTTCCCGAGACAGCACTTTTCCAAATTCATGACCACCACCATCTAGAAGAACAAGGCCAGCATTTACATGGAAACATGACCACTTGGAAATTTCCCTCTGAGCCATTCACTATTCGAACTTGGAAACATATCACCGTTTCTTCACTGTCGCTGGGTGAAAATCCTGGAATTTCCTCCCTGACAGCAGAGAAGGTGTAACTACACTACATGGACTGCAGTGGTTTAAGAAGGCAGCTCGCTACCACCTTCTCGAGAGCAACTAGGAATGGGTAATAAATGCTGGCGGAGAGAAAAGCATTAAAAAAGCTTCAACAGCAGCTTGGAGGAGGAAGTACAGGTTTCCACTGAGCTTTGTGTGAAGGAAATGCTAACTGATGCCTTTGATGGTCAAACGTTAAGTTTAAGGTGATACATCCCATCTTGCTCTGGAATACCCCACCAGAATAAATAGGTCCTCTCTTTAATTATTTTAAATACCCCAATTTTACTGCTTGTTACTGAATGTGTTGGTGACATCTACAGGCTGAGTACACAGTCGTGTGCGTTAATTGTACTGATGGTCTGGATGGACACACTAGATTGGAATTTCCTGTGTGATGGGATTGTTATCAGAATTATTGCAATGATGTCTGACTGTGCTACTGCTGACTATACCATAGGGTCAGTTCAACTTGAATATTGCCATAGTCAGTGCTTCGAATGAGAGCTTGGCTGTGGCAGCATCGAATGGGCTGTGGGGATGGGCATCAAGAGAAGACATTTGGCTGCTATTTGGCAATCTTTGTTCGACACAATATCCGGCGGAGACGTCCTCTTTAATTGACAAAAGTTCCATGATGGATAAATGAAAGTGAGCAGTAGGTCACCCCCATGCCAATTGAGTGCAGGGCCAGCCTCAGAATGTTTAAAGGCCCTCCCAGGTCAGGCAAGGTAAGAGAAAAAAATCATGGCCGGGATCTTTCGAGCCTCCGCACCGAAATCGCGCTCGGCGCTGGGACGGAGAATGGGACGTCAGACCCGCAATCTGGTCCGACGCCTTCCCGCGATTCTCCGTGGGCCAGGCAATCACCGCCAGCCACGGTCAATGCAGCGCCGGTCGTGGGCCATTGAAAGAGGCCCCCGCGGCGATTCTCCGCTGGCAACTGGCCGAGTTCCCGCCAGCGTGGTTCTAACATGGTTCCACCTGGCGTGTGCCCAGAGTGGTGCCTGCCACGGCCGTCCTCTTGGGGGCGGGGGATCCATCGCCTGGGGGGTTCTCCAGGACGGCCAGGGTTCCAATCGGGGGTCACCGATTGGCGGGCGCGCGTGATTTTGGTGGGGGGGGGGCCTATTTTGTGGGGGCCAGCTTACTGTGTGGACCCGCGGCCGGACGTGCAGGGTCCTGTATCGGTAGCCGGAGCTGCGCGGAGCACTCCGGCGCCCTGCTGGCCCCTTCAGGTAGGTGAATCGCTGGGCCAAGGGGCCCGTTAATGCCGGTGTGAAATGCTCCAGTGTTTACGCCGGCGTCAACACTTAGCCGCCGTTTCAGAGAATCCCGGCCCATAACTCTCAATAATGCACTCAATGTGCCAAACATATCTGCCACTTGCAACCAACTCCACCTTCACTGCTTTAAAGCATCAACCTGAATTCTTCCCTCTGAGCTGTAGGACCGTGGATTCAATCTTGATCAAGGTTTTGAGAATGTGGTGTGGGGTCACAATGCATTGCAGTTTAAGGGAGTGCTGCTTTCTGAGATCCTGCTGGAATTCTCCCACTGTTGGGATTCTCTTTTCCCGCCGGATTCGCATCCCCTGCCCACAGGTATCCCGGCGGAGCGGGGTGGCGTCAATGGGAATTGCCATGACAAGTGACGAGGGGACAGAATCCCACCACCGAGAAACATACTGCTGGGGGTCCGGAGAATCCCACCCCCTATCTGCCCATTCACCTCCTGATCCAATGGCAGCCTTCAGAGAAGAGCAGGATAGCTTTCCTCATGTCCTGCCCAATGTTCATCCTCAACCAATGACCATCAAAGAAGGTGAACTGTGGCAACATTGACTACATTTAAGTTGGAATCTATTGCTGTAAAGTACTTGATGCCCCAAGGAGTGAATGGTGAACGGCGCTACATAAATGCACGTTCTCTCATTCATGCAAATGGTTCCTTTGCTTACGATCAATATCCATAAAGAAGCATATGATGTCCCTTGTAGCCCCAAACTTCCATTCACATCTTTATTACATTGACTCCACACATCAACTCTCATGTAATGTAATGATTTGTTTCATGAACCTTTTGACATACTATCTAAGTCCTAGACCCTGGTACCATTTAAGGCCCACAAGTTGATACGTGGGTTTGACTGCAACTGGTAGTAACCAATATATACCTTAACTTCTTTGCATTCTGTTTAGAGGAGATAGCAATGAGAGGTGCTGGCCCCAATATTTCCCCCTCACCCCCTACAGCAGGAGGCAGTGCAGTAGTTCAAGAAGGTAATGCACCATCACCTTCTTGAGGACAATTAGGGTGTGGCGATAAATGTTGGTCTAGCCGGCGATATCCACATACTGTGAAAGAATAATGTTAAAAAAAAGATCCTGGGGGTGTGGGGGGAGCGAGGCTATGGATAGAGAAGTAAAGGTTAGAGGCGAGTGAATTGCAATGTTATTTATCATAATAGATGTAATATTACTGCTTTGCTGTAACGCACTCCAACCTATCACCTTTTCTTCTCCAGATGGACACAGGGAGAAGCAGAGGAGAACATTATTCTTTAATCCAGCCTTAGCTATACTTCCTCATTCACAATCTCCTTTCCAATCAACAGCCCTCAGCACACTGGGCTAAATCGCTGGCTTTGAAAGCAGACCAGGCCAGCAGCATGGTTTGATTCCTGTAACAGCCTCCCCGAACAGGCGCCGGAATGTGGTGACTAGGGGCTTTTCACAGTAACTTAATTGAAGCCTACTCGTGACAATAAGCTAATTTCATTCCATATTCCACCAGGGGACGGAAGAGCGAGATGACAGGCAACGCATTGGGTAAAATATAGAGGACAAGACATTGCCCCAGGCAACAGGCAGTTCAGTCAACTCACTCAATGGAGATCATTGAGGATTTTTGATGTGAAAAGAGGTAAAAATCCAGGAACCCCCTCCCTACCAGCACTGTGGGAGTGTCTACCCCACATGTTTTCCGGCCTTCATGGCAGCTCGCCATTGTTATGGGCCAGGGTTTAGAGAACCCCAAAGTGTATCATGGAGTTCACCTGACCCACAACCTTTCATAGATTGTGGTATGGGGAGCACACAGCCCACTGTACAGGTGTGGTACAGCAGAAATGGAAAAGTATTTTTTAAAGCAAAACAATGTTTATTCTATGAACTCAAGTTAACCTTTTTAAAACATACAGTGAACATCTCAGCAACCATTAATTCAAATACAACCCCCAACGGCTACAACACTAAGTAAACCTTTCAGCTTTGCTTTTTAACATCCATACGACTAAAAAACAAAACCTTCATCAGAAGCACATCAGGTTAAAGCCACTACTGAAAACATTTATAATTCTGAATTCACCAAATTACCAAGAGATAGTATTTTAATGGCAGAGAGAACAGCAGTACACCTGCTCTGTCTGGCTTCAGCTCCAACACTGAAAACGAACAAAAACACACCCTGCAGCCTGCTCAAAAACAAAAATAAAAAGCTGACAGACAGCCCAGCTCCACCCACTCTCTGACATCACTGCAGTAGTAAACGCACATTTCTTAAAGGTACTCTCACATGACACCTCCCCCCAAGAAAAAAAACCATCGACTTCAAGATGGTTTCATTTTTCACCTTTTCACTATCCTTTAAGAAATGCACACAGTAAGTATACTTTTTTGTTTCAAAAAACAGCACACGCAAACAGGTGTTGCTTCCGTTCATCACATTTGTGACAAAGCATCGGCTATCACGTTTTCTCGTCCTGCCACATGTACTATTTTAAAATGAAATCTGCAATAATAAACTCCAGCAAAACAGCCGTGCATTATTCCAGAATCGCTCCAAAAACGTCAATGGATTATGATCAGTATATATAACGGTGTCAGACGGATTTCTGGCCACATAAATGTGAAAATGTTGCAAAGCCAGCACCAAACTCAAAGTCTCCTTCTCAATCGTGAAATACCTTTTCTGGTGAGAATTCAATTTCTTTGAAAAATAACCAATAGGCCACTCTAGCCCTTCGTCGTGTCTTGTAGAAGCACCGCACCTACGACCACATCACTTGCATCAACAGCCACTTTGAATGGTTTGGTATAATTTGGGATGGCTAACACGGGAGCAGTGGTTAACACAGCCTTCAGGCTGTCAAATGCCTGTTGACACTCCGCTGTCCACTGGAATCTGGTACGCTTTTTGAGCAAGTCCATTAGTGGAGCGACCACACTGCTAAAATTGGGTACAAATTTCCAGTAAAATCCACTCATACCAAGAAATCGCATTATTTCCCGTTGTGTTGAAGGTATCAGAAACTCCCCAATAACTTTGGTTTTCACATCCCGTGGGACCTTTCGACCCTGTCCGATTGTATGGCCAAGGAGAGTGACTTGGGCCTTTCCAAATTCACTTTTGGCTAGGTTTATCACCAAACCCACCCCCTGAAGTCGATTGAATAACTCCATCAGATGTTTCAAATGTTCTGTCCATGTCTGGCTGAAAATTACCAGATCGTCGATGTATACCACACAATTGGGTAAGCCTGAAACTACTTTTTTAGTTAACCGTTGAAATGTGGCTGGGACGTTTTTCATGCCAAATGACATAACTTTGAATTGGTATATACCATCTGGAGTCACAAAAGCTGAAATCTCCTTCGCCCTTTCGGATAAAGGTACCTGCCAGTAACCTTTAAGTAAATCCAGTTTGGAAATAAAAGCTGATTGTCCCACTTTCTCAATGCAATCCTCCAATCCAAACGTGGGATAGGATAAGAGTCCGTTCTTGTAACTGCATTAACATAGAACATAGAACATAGAACAGTACAGCACAGAACAGGCCCTTCGGCCCTCGATGTTGTGCCGAGCAATGATCACCCTACTCAAACCCACGTATCCACCCTATACCCGTAACCCAACAACCCCCCCCTTAACCTTACTTTTTAGGACACTACGGGCAATTTAGCATGGCCAATCCACCTAACCCGCACATCTTTGGACTGTGGGAGGAAACCGGAGCACCCGGAGGAAACCCACGCACACACGGGGAGGATGTGCAGACTCCGCACAGACAGTGACCCAGCCGGGAATCGAACCTGGAACCCTGGAGCTGTGAAGCATTTATGCTAACCACCATGCTACCGTGCTGCCCACAATAGAAGGAAACTTCTCTTCGTCGGGGGATTGAACCCCGATCTCCCGCGTGACAGGCGGGGATACTAACCACTATACTAACGAGGAACAGCTAACCTTTCTATAGTCCACACACAACCGTTGGATACCATCTGGTTTTGGTACCATCACTATGGGTGAGCTCCATTGGCTGCAACCCGCTTCAATTATGCCATTTTTAAGCATACTCTCAATCTCTTTGTTAACCTGTGCCAATTTTAAAGGGTTAAGTTTGTATGGATGTTGTTTTCCCACATCTACATCATGTATAGCCATTTTAGTACTTCCCAATTTATCTCTATAAACTTGCCCATGTGATGTCAATTTGTTTTTCCTCTGGAAGGTAACTCAACAACTTATCCCAATTTTTAAGAACATCCTCATTTTCCAATTTAATTTTAGGTACGTCAAATTCACAGTCATCTGAATCTGGTTCATCACTTTGAGTTAGAATCATTAAAACCTCCTTTTTCTCTCCTTCCCTTTCAAAGTACCTTTTAAGCATATTCACATGACACTCGGTGAGTCTTCCTTCTATCTGATGTTTTTACCACATAATTCACCTCACTTAATTTCCTTTCAATCTGATAAGGTCCACAAAACCTTGCTTTTAAAGGTTCAGCTACCACTAGTAACAATACTAAAACTTTATCTCCACTGGCAAAACTACGAACTTTGGATTTCTTGTCCGCTCCCCGTTTCATCACATTTTGTGCAACTTTCAAATGTTGTCCAGCCAATTCACTGTTATATTTAATCGCTCCCTAAAATGTGACACGGAATCCAATAATGTCATTTCTGATTTCTCAGTCACCAATTTTTCCTTAATCAATTTAAGTGGTCCTCTTACCTCATGACCAAAAATTAGTTCAAAAGGACTAAATTTGGTTGACTCATTAGGTGCATTCCTAATTGCAAACAGTACGAATGGAATTCCTTTATCCCAATCCTCTGGATAATCATGACAATAAGCCCTCAACATTGTGTTTCATGTCTGATGCCACCTTTCTAACACTCCCTACGATTCTGGATGGTATGCAGTTGATTTAAATTGTTTTATTCCTAAGCTATCCATAACTTCTTTGAATAACCTTGAGGTAAAATTCGATCCTTGATCCAATTGTATTTCTGTGGGTAGTCCATATCTGGTAAAGAATTTAAGTAACTCATCCACAATCTTTTTATCTGTAATATTGGTATTGGAATGGCCGCTGGAAACTTAGTCGACACATCCATTATCATCAAAAGATATTGATTCCCACTTTTCGTTTTAGGAAGCGGTCCTACACAATCAATTAGGACCCTTGTAAAAGGTTCCTCAAATGCTGGAATAGGTATTAAGGGCGCTGGTTTTATCACTGCTTGAGGTTTCCCCATCACTTGACATGTGTGACAAAATTTAACTACATCTTTATATAATCCAGGCCAATAAAAATGTTTCAGGATTTTAGCTTGAGTTTTCCTTATTCCCAAATGACATCCCACTGGTACCTCATGTGAAACTCGCAACACCTCCTTTCTATACCCTACCGGCAATACTACTTGACGAACTTTGCCCACTTTTCATCTGCCTGCACATGTAAAGGTCTCCATTTTCTCATCAAGACATCACTTTTACGGTAACAACACTCTGGTATACATGCAGATTCCCCTTCCGTGTATGCTTTCTGATGCATCCGTTTTATTTCTACATCTTTTCGTTGTAACTCCAATTTTCCTGAACTAAAAATATCCGCCTCATCCTCCACCTATTCTTGCACTTTTTCAACCATCTGATCAAAAATCGTTTCTGATAATTGCACTTCAACTTCACCTTGATTCACTCTTTGATTTATCCCCTTGTCTTAACCTGTGACTTTGCGACTTCGTTACTACACTATCTGGAAACATCCCAGGATATTTGTCCTTCAACACTTCAGTTGCCTGATTTTCCACTGGCTTATCAACCACAGTAGGCATCACTCCCACCTGTGATCCAGCTATATTATTACCCAAGATAAACTGTATTTCTGGACAAGATAGTTTCTCTATTACTCCTACTACCACTTCACCACTCTTCACTGGACTTTCCAACCTTACCTTATATAATTGAACACAACTCCTCTCACCCTGAATTCCACATATTATCAACTTTTCTGGCAACATTCTTCCCAAAATACATAACTCCTCATCTCTTACCATTAGAGATTGACTAGCTCCCGTATCTCTTAAAATTGTGACTTCTTTACCTGCTCCTTCTGATACACAAGTAAACTTTACTCACACAAGTAAATTCTTTAAAGAGATCTGGCACCTTCTTATCAATCACCTCTTGATCAGGCTGTACAATCGTTTGCACCTCCTTCACTTCACTTGGGCTTTCCTTTACCACTTTAACAAACCCGACTGCCTTATCCTGTTTTACCACATCAGCCTTCCCAGTGCTTTTCTTCAACCACCAATACTGTAACTTTACATGGCCTAGTTTATTACAGTGAAAACATTTGAAACATTTCATGTCTCTTCCACCATCCTGGATTTAATTTTTAATCTGAGGTGCACTCTCCTTATTATCTCCCATCAGATCACCTTTACCTCTACCACTTGAGTATTTCCCATGTTCCCAGTTTCTATCCATCACAGGCTAAAACTGATGTTGGAAACTAAGCTTTGATTTATGAGCTAATTCATAATCATCTGCCATTTCTGCTGCTAATCTCGCAGTTTTAACTCTCTGTTCTTCCACATGAGTTCTCACTGCATCAGGAATTGAATTTTTTAACTCCTGCAAAAGTATAATTTCTCTGAGAGCTTCACACGTTTGGTCTATTTTCAAAGCCCTTATCCACCTATCAAAATTACTCTATTTGATCCTTTCAAACTCCATGTATGTTTGACCAAATTATTTCCTTAAATTTCTAAACCTTTGTCTGTCGGCTTCAGGCACTAGTTCATATGCACCTAAGATAGATTTTTTTCACCTACTCATAGGTCCCAGGTACCTCCTCCGGTAATGATGCAAACACTTCACTAGCCCTACCTACCAGCTTTGTTTGAATCAGTAATACCCACATGTCCTGTGGCCATTTCATTTGTTTAGCTACTTTCTCAAATGAAATGAAAAAGGCTTCCACTTCCTTCTCGTCAAACTTTGGCAATGCTTGGACATATTTAAATAGATTCCCACCAAGCCTTCGACTATGACGCTCTTTCTCACTATCCTCATCACTATCCTCCAACTGTATGTTTCCCTTTACGTCTGCCAATTTTAACTGACTGTCATGCTTCATAGCCATTTTCTGAAGTTCAAACTCTCTCTCTCTATCTTTTCCCCTGATCTGTGTCTCCCGTTCTCTTTCTTTTTGTTCTGCTAGGGCTATTCTTTCTGTTTTCCTTTCTTCACTCTCTTTTTCCTCTCTCTCTCTTTCTCTTTCTTTTTCCTCTCTCCCTCTTTCTCTCTCTCTTTATTTTTCCTCTCTCTCTTTCGTATTCAAGCTGCTTTAATTCTTTCTCAAGTTCCATTTGTTTAATTTGCAATTGAACTTTTGCTATTTCCAATGAGTCAAACTGTATCTCAGGCAACTTTAAATGCTTAGCCACCGCCATAATTACCTCACCTTTTCGCATTTTGTCAGGTAATGTTAACTGCAATGTTTTTGCCAACTCTAACAGTCTGCTTTTAGTCTCTGTCCACAAGGTACTGCGTGTGACCGTCTCCACCCCCAAAAACATCAGAGCCTCTGAAAGAGCTATTGTCCACAACACACTCCCTACTTAAACTAGAATACCACACCTGAAAAGCAGCCACAATATGCTCACCCCTCACTGTCTTTAAGTTCACTAAGCCAATCCAATAGGTTTACTTTTATCCCCCTCGAGCCCCCAATTTGTTATGGGCCAGGGTGTAGAGAACCCCAAAGTATATCATGGAGTTCACCTGACCCACAACTTTTACTAGATTGTGGTATGGGGAGCACACGGCCCACTCTACAGGTGTGGTACAGCAGAAATGGAAAAGTATTTTTTAAAGCAAAACAATGTTTATTCTATGAACTCAAGTTAACATTTTTAAAACATACAGTGAGCATCTTAGCAACCATTAATTCAAATAGAACCCCCAACGACTACAACCCTAAGTAAACCTTTCAGCTTTGCTTTTTAACATCCATACGACTTAAAAACAAAATCTTTATCAGAAGCACATCAGGTTAAAGTCACTACTGAAAACATTCATAATTCTGAATTCACCAAATTATCAAGAGATAGTCTTTTGATGGCAGAGAGAACAGCAGTACTCCTGCTTGGTCTGACTTCAGCTCCAACACTGAAAATGAAACTACCCTGGAGCCTGCTCAAAAGAGAAAGTAAAAAGCTGACAGACAGCCCAGCTCCACCCACTCTCTGACAGTACTGCAGTAGTTAAAGGTACTCTCATTACAGATATTTATATACACACCCATTTATAAACACCCATTTCTTAAAGGTACTCTCACATGACACCATTGATTGGCGGCAGGATTTTCTGGGCCCGTCTCCCTCAGTGGGGGAGCCCGCCTGGGGTCACCTTGGGCAGGACTGGAAGACCCCACTGACAGGGAGGGTTGGAAAATCTCAGCCGTAGACTGCAGGGGTTGCGGAAGGCGATTCACCAGCACTTTCTCAAAGGCAATTAGGGACTGAAATGTACACTTTGCAAACACGCTAATGAATATCGCTGAACAGAAATGTAACTTCTTTACATATCATATGATTTTTTTCTTTGCTGCCTGGTTGTTAGGTTCATTCTCCAGCTTACAAACATGAAACTTTATGCAGCATTCACTGGCATTCTGAGTAATGCAAAGGGTTGGAGGCCATCAGACTGATCACTTGCAAGTAGCTTTAGGAGAGACGCTTGTTCGGCTTGAGGGACAGGTCTCCTGTTTGACTGCCGTTTTAGTGGTACACTGCTGGACCAGGGAGGAAATAAATAACTCCAACATCTCGTAGTTATATGGTGCCTTCCAGGAGCTTTCATAGAAAAGTTGACACTCATCCACATAAAGAACAATTAGGACAGATGATGAAAAAGCTTGTTCACAGAGGTAGGTTTTACTGGAAAGTGACCTTGCGTGGTGGAGAAATTTATTGGGGAAATCCCCAAGCTCAGG
This sequence comes from Scyliorhinus canicula, assembly GCF_902713615.1. Lineage (NCBI taxonomy): Eukaryota > Metazoa > Chordata > Chondrichthyes > Carcharhiniformes > Scyliorhinidae > Scyliorhinus > Scyliorhinus canicula. The sequence continues at coordinate 202,345,289 of NC_052152.1, read as the reverse complement.
GGCTTGACAACTGAAAGCCTGGCCCCTCCTGATGGACTGATTAAAATCGAGGATGCTGAAGGGGCCAGCGTCAGGAACATGGAAGGTTCGGAAGAGGTTACACAGATATAGAGGAGTGAGGCCAGGTATGGCCATTTCATTTGTTTAGCTACCTTCTCAAATGAAATGACAAAGGCTTCCACCTCCTTCTCATCAAACCTTGGCAATGCATGGTGGAGTATTTTAAAATGGAGGCATTGCTAAACCATAATAATCTTTATTGTCACAAGTAGGCTTACATTAACACTGCAATGAGGTTGCTGTGAAAATCCCCCAGTCGCCACCTTCTGGCACCTGTTCGGGTACACTGAGGGAGAATTCAGAATTTCCAATTCACATAACAAGCACGTCTTTCGGAACTTGTGGGAGGAAACCGGAGCACCCGGAGGAAACCCATGCAGACACAGGAACAACATGCAGACTCCACACAGACAGTGACCCAAGCTTGGAGTCGAACCTGTGTCCCTGGTGCTGTGAAGCAACAGTGCTAACCACTGTGCTACCGTGCCGCCCAGGAGTCAGAATTTGCGTGATGGACACCAAATGTGGCCACTCATGGTCTGGACCATTAGAGTGACCGGCGATAATTGTAACTGTCCTGGGGGTGATACCACAACTGAACTCAATGTCTCCTCCATGGTATTTCCAATGGGATTCACTGTAGTTGTGGACAATGAGTTCTGCTCTGGTTCCTTTTTGTTCCCAAATTCAGGGACGTGATGGTCAATTCTATTCCTCATCCCATCACTCCAACTCATGTAAGTTAACCCACTGCACATGAATAGCGAAGTGTGTAAAACTAGTGGTCTGGACGGATCAGCCCCAGGAACATTCAAACTTTTGATTGATACTTTGTTGTGGGTAACAACAGGAATGTGGATTCTTGTGAGCAACGTTAGTGCCTAAACATATCAGGATCGCATTCCCCTCTCTCTGCTATTTCAACACTTATCCATTTATAAGGAACAGTTTAATACCTCTTTAAAAATAGCACGGGGAAATGATAACATTGCTGAGTGTAATTTCCAGACTGTTATTAGCAAATTTACTGCTGTCTTTCCCATGGGAAAATTCCCTATTAACACTCACTGCCTCGGATCACACATGAAGAATGAGCACTAGGGCCAGCTTGATAAATATATAAATGTCTCGCTGTAACTTTGACAGACAAATTACAGTGGGAAATCGGGCAAACATCCTCAGAAATTCTGCTTCATTGCTTTGATTTTCTTTTTGAAAGATGGGATTGGAAACCGGAGAAGGAAAATTGAAATGTGAGGCTTCTCAGACTACGGAGTTATTAAGAACATGAAATATGGGATGACCGTGCCATTCACTTGCTCAGAGTTATCAGTAAATCATGTCCCAGTGGTGTTCAGGAGTATTTACAGGGGGGGAATAGTCCCTATTGACACTGTCGTTTAATTTTGATAAACCCATTTTTGATTTCACTAATAATGAAATAAAGCTTTCCCCATTTTGGGTGTATGTGTCAGAATGTAGGTGCCATTGGCAAAGTCACTTATATTGTCGACTGTTGGTTGCTTTTAGAAGGTAGTGGTGATTTTTCATTATTGCTGGGCCAGCATTTATCGTCCATCCTTAATTATCCTTGAGGCAGCAGTTAAGAACCAACCACATTGCTGCGGGTTTGGAGTAACATGTAGGCCAGACCAGGTAAGGAGGGCAGATTTCCTTGCCTAAAGGACATTAGTGAACCAGATGGGTTTTTGCGACAATCGACAATTCCATCTGTTTATTGAATTCAAATTTCACCATCTTTAGTGCTGCGATTCGTCCCCGTGTCCCCAGTGCATTACCCTGGGTTTCTGGTTTACTAGTGACAATGCCACTATGCCACCGTCTTCCCCCGCCTCGACTTGAACTGATACTGCCTGTGTGGTGATGGTGTTCGTTGGGCCATAGCAGGGTTTCAAATCAGCAATTGTGAAGGAACGGAAGGATAGGTCAATAACAGGACCTGGAGGGTGAGTTGGGAAGTGACGATCAACAAATTCAATGCCAGCAGTTTACAATTCAGAGGCATGTTACACCTGTCCTTGTAAGCGTGTGATTGTGGGCAATATTTGGTTGTGATGGATGTCATGACTCCTCCTTGTTCTCGCTGTTAAGAAGCTCTTTGATTTTAAAATATTCGTTCTTGTTTTCAATTCCCTCTATGACCTTGACCCTCCCTATCTCTATAAACTGTTCCAAACCCACAACCCCCTGAGATCCTGACACACTTCTGATTCTGGCTTCTTGAGTGTTCCGTACTTAATTCACTCCACTGTTCGTGGCCATGCCTTTAGCTGGCTGAGTCCCAAAATTAAGAATTCCCTTGCTAAACCTCTCTAACTGTCTCTCTCTCTCTCCTCCATTAAAATTCTACGTAAGACCTATCTCTTTGACAGGGACATTACAGAAATTCAGCAATGATGCTGTAATCTGATTGCATTTTGTTCAATGAAAGTAATTACAATCACTGACATTCAGATAGCACTTCTAATGTAATAAAATGTTCCAACGTGCATTTTAAAACAGAATTTGACACCGAACCACGTAAGAGATGGTCGGTGACCAAAAGGTGACCTCCTGCCTTACAATCATTGGCTGGAGTTCTGCCCGTGCAGGATGATGGCATGTTTGGCAGCGCCAGTGGCTAAACATGCGCACAAACGTGGTGCCACAAAATTCATGAGCGTGCAATCATTGGAAATCGTGATGACGTAATTCCATCTGGAATATGACTGTTGGGTACACCACCTCACAGTCGCTCAATGCAAACCCTGCACACTGACTCGTATGGTCAAGTTGAAAGCTTAACTTGTGTGTTCATACAGAAGTCCCCACGACAGCAGTGCTGCCGCTGGTTGATGTCCTGCTTTGCCTCGGAGGTGAGGTCCTTGGAAACTGAGGTGCTGCCCTTGATTACACTGCCCCCAGGGGCCGGATGGTCAGGTGAAGAGGCCAACAGTGCTGTGGCCATTAACCGGTGGTGTCGCACTAAAGGATTAATGATTGCAACATAATTGCTCCAAGTTTATCGGATGATAAATTTGTGGTTGATTGCCAGGAAATAACAGTCAGCACGTAATATAAATAGATATTATACACAAGGTACTAAAATTTCCTGAAATGCGCTCTTGAAAAAATAAACCAGCCACACAGCAATCCAACGAGCCCTGAGGTCAGGAAGCCCCCTCCTACATCACTGCCACTATCTACATCTATGAATGCCAGGCAGTACACTGCAACACGCTGTTAGGCAAAGAACACGAAAGGCTTGAGCCCCCTCTCATTCAGTCCACGGTGGTAAATAACTCTGTGTTCCTCCAATTCTGGCTTCTTCAATTTGTGTTGCTCCAACATTGACAACCACATCTACCGCTGCCGAGATGCCAAGATCTGGAATTCCGTCCATAGACTCTAGAATTCCCTCCTTAAATTCTATAATTCCCTCCCTAAGATCTGGAATTCCCTCCCTGGGCTCGTCTAGAATTCCCTCCCTAAACTCTGGAATTTGCTCCCTAAACCTCTGTGCTCCTTGCTCTTCCTTTGACACTCTTTGAACCCCAACTCATTGACGAAGCTTTTGGTCACCTGACCTAAAGTTCCCTTATATGACCTGGCACCGATTAGTTTTTCGTAGGATAATGGTCCTGCAAAGTGCCTAGGTATATTTCACTACATCAGAGATACTGTATGATGCAAATTGTCGTTGCATTCAATCCCCTCCTAACCACCACAATATAATCTGTTAGATCATGTACCTCTCTGGTGGGGGTCTCTGGTGGGGGGTTGGGTCACCCTCATGCTTGCGTGCTGTGGGGGTGGGGGCGACAGTGACCCAGCAATTCTGTGGTTGGGGTGGGGGCAGGATTTACATTGGGTGGCGAGGGGGGAGGGGGCGGGGCAGCCGCCGGTCCTCGCTATTGGGTCACCCCCTCAAAATGGTGACACGATAGCAGGATTCAGAATGGAATCCCTTCCGTCCCCGCCATGCAGAGGTTCACATGGCTGGGAGAGTGAATCGCATTTGGAAGCCGCTCCCAGCGATAGTGTGAACCAAAAGTGATTTAGCTCTGGCGGGAGTCCATGGTCTTGAGCGGCAGAATAGGATTGATTGGCTAATTGACCACCCCCTCGCCCTCTGTTCCTCAATATGTTTCAAAGTTCTTTAAAGCCAGTGAAGCATGTAAGTGGAGCCATTATTAGAGTTTAGGAAAAACAGCAACCAATCTGTGCACAGCAAGCTCCCACAAAACATCAATGTGATGATGAGCAGATTGCCTGCTTTCTTCAGTGATGCTGATTATGGGTTAAATATTCCCCGGACACCAGAGATAATTCCCTGCCTCCTCTCCCAAATAGTTTGATGGAATCCTTAACATTCAGCCATGCGGGAAAACTGGGCCTCATGCTGACATCTCATCTGAGCATCCAGTGTTTGCGTCAGATTCCCTCAGAAGGAAAATAGATTCTTTCCAGGTTGGTACCGTAGAGAAGTTAGATAACAGAGGAGCAGGAGGCAGAATCTGGGTAAACCACAGAAGCACAGAGTTAGGTGAGGTGCCAGCAACTTCTTACTTCCCATCAGTGGGAGCTGGATTCGGGTGGGGAACGGTGTGAGGAGTGGGGTTAGCGAGATAGGTTAAATACTGGACAGCAGGTTTGAGGGATTAGCTGACCCTGTTCTCTTCTTTTTTTATCAGCATGCTTGTAACTCTGGATGAGATGCAAAGAAAATAATTAAAGGACCCACGCTGGATAAGTAGAAAAAGGAGATTTTCTGGTGGAGGTTGAGGGTATTACTGAATGAATGCTTTACATCTGTCTTCACTAGAGAAGAGGATGAGACCAATCTAGCAGTAAAAGGATGAGGCGGTCGCGATATTAGAAAGGAGAAAAATATGAAGATTTGCTGAAAGGGTTGGCAGTTGTTGAAGTGGAAACATTACCCGGTCTACTTGGGATCCTTCCTAAATCACTGAGGGAAGTCTGGTCGGAAATTGCTGAGCTCCAGTCGCAATATTCCAAGCCTCCTTGGATATGGGGATGATGCCAGAGGTCTGGAGGATTGTAAATCTAACCACTCTGCGTAAACGACAGGGGAGAGGGATAAATCTGGCAACTACGGGCTTCAGCATAAACCCGGTGGTCGGAAAACGTTTGGAGGCAATAATCAGAAACCAGATTAATTGACATTTGGCAAAGTGAGGGTTAACAAATGAAAGTCAGGATGGATTTGGTAATGGCAAATAATGACAAATTTGGTTGAGTTCCTCGGTAGAGTAATGGTGAAAAGGGTGGCACCGTTGATGGAAAGCATTTGACAACGTGCCACATAATAGACTTGTTCACAAAGTTAAAGACCACGGGAATAAGGAGACACAGGCAGCTTGGATGGAAAATTGGTCAAGAGACTGGAAGCAGAATGGTTGTTTTTCAGATGAGAAGGAGGTTTACACTGGTGTTCCTGGGAGTTGGTATTAGCATCACTGCTTCTTTTGATAGATATGATCTGGATAGAAAGGCCATCATTTCAAAGTTTGCAGTTCAGACAAAAATCAGAAATGTATTAAACAGTGAAGGGCACAAGCCAGCCTTCAGGACAACACAGGCTAGTCAAACGGCCCAACATCCGGCAGATGGAATTTAAGGCAGAAAAGTGTGAAGTGATACCAGTTGGTTGGAAGAATTAGGAGAGGCACTATGAACTAAATGGTATAATTTTAAAGGGGGTTCAGAAACAGAAATCTGGCAACATATGTACACGTGTCTTTGAAGGTGGCAGATCACCATGAATCTCCCAGGAGCTGCCTGCTCAGATTGGTAAGGCAGCAGCAGTCCCCAACATGGTTGCTGCCTTCCTCTTCCACTGATTCCACACAGGCAGCTCCTGCCTTCTGAGTGCTGAGCTAGACTCCTGGCCAATAAGGAAAGTCATGTCACGAGACTGATGCAGCCTGGGCACTGGGTTGGAACTTAAAATTCATCCAGGCGTGAGTTCCTGACCCAGCTGCTGAAAATCCGGCCCCCTGGATTTGGCCTGTCCTCAGGAAAATCCAACAGGTGCTTATGGCAGGTACACAAAAAACTCCCAGGACCTCCCATTCCCACCACGATTGAACGGCTTGAGAAAGCCAGAAAGAGGGAATATCAACCGGGGACACAGGAGAGATTAGTTGTGGAGAGTTCCAGAATTGAACAGCCGACTGTCTAAAGTCACAGGAAATAAATAATCACTTGGTCGAAGTAATGAAGGGGGCGATTGCAGTGAATCTGTGCTGGTCTGAGAATGCAGGGGTGCTTGGAAGAAGCTCTTCTGACGCATTTCATTGGCACTACCACCAGACTGGGCATCCAGGAGGCTCTGTGGGCCATCAGCAGCAGCAGAATTGTATTCGGCCACAATCTGTAACCTCATGGCCTGGCAAATCCCCTACTCCACCATTACCACCAAACCAGGGGTTCAACACTGGTTCAATGAAGAGTGCACGACAGCATGCCAGCAGCAACATCAAGCAAACCGAAAAATGAGGTGTCAATCTGGTGAAGCTACAACACAGGGCAACTTGTGTGCCAAACAGCATAAGCAGCAAGTAATAGATAGAGCCACGTGATTCCACAACAAACACGTCAGATCTAAGCTCTGAGAGTGGTATCGAGGAGCAAAACTGGAGCAAATGAGAAACAGCTGGTTGGAATCATACCTGGAACAAAGGAGGATGGTTGTGGTTGTTGGAGGCCAATAATCTCAGCTCCAGGACATCACTGCAGGAGTTCCTCAGGGTGGTGATCCAGGCCCAACCATCTTCAGATGCTTCATCAATGACCTCCCTTCCATCATAAGGTCAGAAGTGGGGATGTTCACTGATGACTGCACAATGTTCAGCGCCATTCGCAACTCCTCAGATACTGAAGCAATCCGTGTCCAAATCCAGCAAGACCTGGACAATATCCAGGCTTGGACCAATAGGTGGCAAGTTACATTTGTGCCACACAAGTGCCAGGCAATGTCCATTTCCACTAAAAGAGAATCTAACCCCCACCCTTAACTTTCAATGGAATTACCATCGCTGAAACCCCACATTCAACATCCTGGGGGTTACCATTGATCAGAAACTGAACTGGATTTGCCATATTAATACTGTGGCTACCAGGGCAGGTCAGAGGCTTGAATCCTGCGGCAAATAACTCACCTCCTGACCCTCCAAAGCCTGTCCACCATCTACAAGGCACAAGTCAGAAGTGTAATAATAATAATAATCGCTTATTGTCACAAGTAGGCTTCAATGAAGTTACTGTGAAAAGCCCCCAATCGCCACATTCCGGCGCCTCTTCGGGGAGGCTGGTAGGGGAAGTGTAATGGAATACTCTCCACTTGCCTGGATGAGGGCAGCTCCAACAACACTCGAGAAGCTCAACACCATCCAGAAAAAAGCAACCACCTTGATTGGCTTGCATCTACAAACATTCACTCCCTCCCCCATCGACGCACAGTAACAAGTGGGTGTACCATTTACAAGGTGCACTTCAGGGACTCACCAAGCCTTCTGAGGCAGAACCCTCCAAACCCACGCCCACTATCATCTAGAAGGACAAAACCAACAGACACATGGGAACCTCACCACCTGGAAGTTCCCCTCCAAGTCACACACCATCCTCACTTGGAGAGATATCACCTTTCCTTCACCAGCACTGGATAAAACTCCCGGCACTCCCTCCCTAACAGCACTGTGGGTGTACCTACACACAACGGACTTCAGGGGTTTCAAGAGGGCAATTCACCACCACCTTCTCAAGGGCAATTCGGGATGGGCACTGAATGCTGGACTAGCCAGCGACGCCCACATCGCGTGGATGAATAAAAAATAATAATTCCGAACATTGAAGCAAATGGGTAGGGTTCAGAGCAATATCTGACAGTGGAGGAAGCCTTCCCTGAACTGGGCACATGGGGTTTTACAGATCCGTCCCTATTTCACCAGATCGATCATCGATCGACAAGGATTTTTAATTTTTTTTCAAAGAAATATTAAACAAAAGAAAAGATGAATGCATTTCCTGAAGAGGCAAATGAGTTCCAGCTTTCAGCCAAAATGTAAATATACAAAACATTCTGGATGGGGGAGAGTGAGTAATGGAGCTGTCAATTTATCCTTGGGTTCAAATGATTCATAAACCATGAGGAGGAACCTTCAAGAAGCTGTCTGAACCATGGTCACCTCATTATTCAATCAAGCCATTCATTATTATTGCAATCTACATCCATGGCTTTGTAAAATAAATCATTGTTCGCAGCATTTAAAATACAGTCAGTGACAAGCAACAAGGCCGCCATACACAATCAGGTAAATCCCCTGATGCACCATCCTGGTAATCAAGCTCTGACTGAAAGACCAGGTCAGAAGAACCAACATCATTCTAATGTTCCCATTCACACCTTTCTTTGGACAGATCAACATTGGGAGCACAGGTCCCATGGCACAAGGGTCATAGGGAGCGAACCCCATGGCAAAGGGCCCAGAGGTGGTAAGAAAAACAACTTGTCTGTAATGAATGTTCAGTCATTTGGAAATGGAAAGCCTGCTGGGGTGACGGATGCCGATCCAATCGTAGCTTTCGAAAGAGAATTGCTAAATACTTGAAAGAGAAAAATATTGCCCATGGACGCTGGGAAAGAGCAAGGGAGCCGCACTAACTGTGTGGCCCATCAAAGGAGCCAGCACAGGGTTGGTGGGTTGAGTGGCCTCCTTCTATCGCAGGACCATTCACCAGCTTTTCTGAGTTATCCGCCCACAGCTGAGCACTGGGGAAAGTAAAAGAAAACTCCAAAAATGTAGCAGTGTCCTGAAAAGATGATCAAACAGAGAACCTGCAAGCAGTTCATGATCCTGTTAAATAGTGCTGATACTGTTGGAGGTGCGGTTCTTCCTGCCTGGTGTCACGTCCAGCTGGGCAATGTTAAGATAGGGTGTAGTAGTTAGATCTAACCCAGTTACTAACCACATCCCCAGTTTGTTACCTGCTTACTTAGCGTTCATGGCAACCACAAATGACCTCTGTTTCTGACCCCTTGATTACTCGAACTGGGGAGTGTATATGTATGAAAACCTATCCGACAGACACATTCAGCAATGTGAACTCGGTAACATTCACCCTTTCACTGTACACACGAAGCATTGACAGCTCTGAGGGAGCACCCCATGGACAAAGAGTCGAGATGAATTGGAATGGTAGTGTTTAGAGACAGAGCAAGGTATTGGAGGGCCACAGCAACAGGGTATTCAGCATGGTGGGGGAGGGTTTAAACTAATGGGGCAACGGGATGGGAACCGATGCAAGAAGTCGGAGGGAAGTAAAACTGGGACAGAAACAAAAGGCGGTAAGGGGGAAAGTGTAAGGCAGAGAAGGCATAGCGAAAAATCAAAGAGGCCCACAGTACAGGGCCCAGTGATTGAGGGGAGCTCAGTGAATAGGCCCAGTAACACTAAAAGGAATAAAACGGGAAGAAAAAACATGAATGAAATGCGAAGCAGTAGGTTATTACACAAAGATATGAGTTCAACCATAAGGAAAATTAGAAGAAAAGTTGAAAGGAGAGGTTACTGATAGAGGTGTTAAGATTCAAAACGGACGTATAAGAGCCAACATAAGGGTACTTTACCTGAATTTTCGTAGTATTCGGAATAAGGTAAATGAGTTGATGGCACAAATCATTGTGAATGACTATGATTTAGTGGCCATTACTGAAATATGGTTAAAGGTTGGTCACGACTGGGAGTTAAATATCCAAGGGTATCAAACTATTCGGAAGGACAGAGTGGATGGTAAGGGAGGTGGTGTAGCTCTGTTATTTAAGGATGACATCCGGGCAATAGTAAGGGATGACATCGGTGCTATGGAGGATAACGTTGAATCAATTTGGGTGGAAATCGGGAATAATAAGGCAAAAAAGTCACTGATAGGAGTAATCTATCGGCCACCAAATAGTAACGTTATGGTGGGGCAGGCAATAAACAAAGAAATAACTGATGCATGTAGAAATGTTTCAGCAGTTATCATGGGGGATTGTAATCTACATGTCGATTGGTTTAACCAGGTCGGTCAAGACAGCCTTGAGGAGGAGTTGTATCCGCGATAGTTTCCTCAAACAATATGTAATGGAACCTATAAGGGAACAAGCGATCCTAGATGTGGTCCTGTGTAATGAGACAGGATTTATTAACAATCTCATAGCTAGGGATCCTCTTGGAAGGAGTGATCACAATGGTGGAATTTAAAATACAGATCGAGGGTGAGAAAGTAAAATCAAACACTAGTGTTTTGCGCTTAAACAAAGGAGATTACAATGGGATGAGAGAAGAGCTGGCTATGGTAGACTGGGAACAAAGATTTTATGGTGAAACAGTTGAGGAACAGTGGAAAACCTTCCAAGTGATTTTTCACAGAGCTCATCAAAAATTTATACCACCAAAAAGGAAGGACGGTAGAAAGAGGGAAAAGCGACCTTGGATATTTAAGGAAATAAGGGAGGGTATCAAATTGAAGAAAAAAGCATACAAAGTTGCAAAGGTTAGTGGGAGACTAGAGGATTGGAAATTAGCAATCGTGACACCACTGTTTAAAAAAGGAGGGAGGCAGAAAGCGGGTAATTATAGGCCAGTTAGCTTAACTTCGGTAATAGGGAAGATGCTGGAATCTATCATCAAGGAAGAAATAGCGAAATTGTCCCATTGGACAGACGCAGCATGGGTTCATAAAGGGCAGGTCATAGATCATAGAACATACAATGCAGAAGGAGGCCATTCAGCCCATTGAGTCTGCACCGACCCACTTAAGCCTTCAGCCACCCTATCCCGGTAACCCACTAACCCCTCCTACCCTTTCGAGGTCACTAAGGGCAATTTATCATGACCAATCCACCTAACCTGCACGTCTTTGGACTGTGGGAGGAAACCGGAGCACCCGGAGGAAACCCACGCAGACATGGGGCGAACGTGCAGACTCCGCACAGACAGTGACCCAGCAGGAAATCGAACCTGGGACCCTGGTGCTGTAAAGCTACAGTGCTAATCACTTGTGCTACCGTGCTGCCCAAAGCTATTGACCCCGTCGTGCCTAACTAATTTAGTGCAATCTTTTGAGGACATTACCAGTGCGGTAGATAACGGGGAGCCAATGGATGTGGTATATCTGGATTTCCAGAAAACCTTTGACAAGGTGCCACACAAAAGGTTGCTGCATAAGATAAAGATGCATGGCATTAAGGGTAAAGTAGTAGCATGGATAGAGGATTGGTTAATTAATAGAAAGCAAAGAGTGGGGATTAATGGGTGTTTCTCTGGCTGACAATCAGTAGCTAGTGGTGTCCCTTGGGGATCAGTGTTGGGCCCACAATTGTTCACAATTTACATGGATGATTTGGAGTTGGGGACCAAGGGCAATGTGTCCAAGTTTGCAGATGACAGTAAGATGAGTGGTAAAGTAAAACGTGCAGAGGATACTGGAAGTCTGCAGAGGGATTTGGATAGTTTGAGTGAATGGACGAGGGTCTGGCAGATGGAATACAATGTTGACAACTGTGAGGTTATCCATTTTGGTAGGAATAACAGCAAAAGGGATTATTATTTAAATGATAAAATATTAAAACATGCTGCTGTGCAGAGAGACCTGGGTGTGCTAGTACATGAGTCGCAAAAAGTTAGTTTACAGGTGCAACAGGTGATTAAGAAGGCAAATGGAAATTTGTCCTTTATTGCTAGAGGGATGGAGCTTAAAACTAGGGAGGTTATGTTGCAATTGTATAAGGTGTTAGTGAGGCCACATCTGGAGTATTGTGTTCAGTTTTAGTCTCCTTACCTGAGAAAGGATGTACTGGCGCTGGAGGGTGTGCAGAGGAGATTCACCAGGTTAATCCCAGAGCTGAAGGGGTTGGATTACAAGGAGAGGTTGAGTGGACTGGGACTGTACTCGTTGGAATTTAGAAGGATGTGGGGGGGATCTTATAGAAACATAGGAGAGAACCTCTTCACCCAAAGGGTTGTGAATCGATGGAATTCCCTGCCCAGTGAAGCAGTTGAGGCTCTTTCATTAAATGTTTTCAAGATAAAGATAGATACTTTTTTGAAGAATAAAGGGATTAAGGGTTATGGTGTTCAGGTGGAAAAGTGGAGCTGAGTCCACAAAAGATCAGCCATAAGTCATTGAATGGTGGAGCAGGCTCGAGGGGCCAGATGGTCTACTCCTGCTCCTAGTTCTTATGTTCTTATGTGGTGGTGATGTCTACACATCACTCCAAGTTGCTGCGGCAACATACACTTTTACACGCATGTTGTATTCAGGAGTTATGGATAGTGAGGATGGAGGCTTCAAAATTCTTTCCATCGCGTGGCTGCCTAGGAATCTCTCCCACTCTTACCGCCTGCCATTAGTGTGTGCTGGGAGGATATTGCAGGTTGATACCCATCCTGTTTGTCCGTGTTATAAACACACCTTCCTCAGCCCTGGGGTGGGACTCAAACTCGGAGCTTCTGACTCCGAGGCAGAGACACTATCCACCGCACCACAACAACTCCGTAAAATTCAACGCATAACAACATTATTCTGAAAAACAGTCAAAGGGAGTTGAGAGTTTAATGTACATTAGCATACATTAATACATTAACAAGGGGATCAGCGCGGTGGGGCAAGTGGTTAGCACTGCAGTCTCACGGCGCCGAGGTCCCAGGTTCGATCCCGACTATGGGCCACCGTCCATGTGGACTTTGCACTTTCTCCCCGTGTTTGCATGGGTTTCGCCCCCACAACCCAAAAATAAAATGTGCAGAGTAGATGGATTGGCCACGCTAAATTGCCCCTTAATTTAAAAAAAAAATGAATTGCGTACTCTAAAATTTAAACTTAAAAAAAAAACACGGAGATCAGGGGAGAAGGCAGGAGAATGGGGCTGAGAAACAGATCGGCCATGATTGACTGGCGGAGCAGACTCGATGGGCTGAATGGCCTAATTCTGCTCCTATCTCTGATGGTCTTATTGTGCATAGAAGAACGAAGAGCTCTGGGCTAAGATGATTAAATGATGAAGCCATGCTGGTTCCTGTTCTTTTTGGGACCATGGGGATGTGGGACGGGATTCTCCAGTTCCCCAGCCAGGTGTTTCTCGACGGTGCGCAGTTCACTGGCGGCGGGATTCTATATTCCCGTCGTATGTCAATGGGATTTCCCGTTAAAGCCACCGCACGCCGTTGGGAAACCCTGGGGGGGGGGGGGGGGGGGGGGGGGGGGGGGGGGGGGGGGGGGGGGGGGGGGCAGTGCCGGTGGGAAAAGTGGGAAATCCGGCCAGAATCTATCCATCCAAAGCAAATAGCCAGGTCTGCATAATGTCAGCTGGGGTTCAGACGGACATTTAGTTGTTTTGTTTGACTATCTCTGGGTTCAGGGAGATCTTTTGCAGGAGTTCCCTCTGGAAATCAAATGAATGGCAGAACTAATTTCCGATGAATTGTTGCTGGGTTTATCAGTCATTCCTCATTCCCTACTTCTTTATTCCTTCATTTACAGACAGATACTGATGGGCCATTACTGCTTTGTCACAGCTATGAGAGCTGGGGGCTACCATCCTGGGGTGTCTGGCTGTCTCCCACATTCAGAACACTTTCTAAACTGAGCTCCTGGATGAGGGCTTGAGTCGGGCGCAACTTGCTCAGTTTCCAGAAGGCCAGGCTTGGAAAATCTTCTTCCTGGGTCGCCGGTACAAAGCGAAGAGTGTCCAGTGCTAAATGGCTAATCCATGATGGATGCACCCTATGAACTGCATCGACGCATCCTTCTGTGTCTGTGAACCAGGTGAAGGATCATGAGCTCCTTCTAGTGGCCGTGATGGAGCACAACAGCGACAGAATTCTGAGGGCAGGTTTGCAGCAAATGCACAGTGCCAACCAGACAAAGAGGGGAAACAATACATAAGAACAGGCGGAATAGGAACTGGAGTAGGCCGTACAGCCTCTCGAGCCTGCTCTGCCGTTCAATACCATCATGGCTGACCTTTGACTTCAACTCCACCCTCCACCCTCTCCCCATATAAGAGATCACAAATCTGTCTCTCCTAAACGATGGGAGCACCCATAACTCCCTGGGGTAGAGAATTCCAAAGATTCATAACACTTTCAGTGAAGAACTTTCTTCTCTTCCCAGTCCTAAATAGTCAGCCTCTTATCCTGAGATTATGCGCCCACGTTCTCGATTCCCTGGCTATGGGAAACAAGCCCATTCAAAATCTTTTATGTTTGAATGCGGTTGCCTCTCATTCCTCTAAACTTCCGCGATTATAGGCATAATTGACTCCGCCTCTCATCGTAGGACAACCCCCTGATCCCAGGAACCAATCTAGTGAACCTTCGCTGTATCACCTCTGATGCGAATATACCCTCCCTTGAGCCCTAACTGGCACACAGCACTCCAGGTGTGGTCTCACCAAACCCTGTACAATGGTAGCAACACTATATTATTCTTGTACTCCAAAGCAACAAAGGCCAGCACACCATTTACTTTCCCAATCGCTTGTGCCTGCATGCTAACTTTCTGTGCTTCTTGTACAAGTACACCCAATCCCCTCTGAACATGAACCTGTACACGTTTCTTTTTTTTTAAATGATTCTGCTTTTCTGTTCCTACTACCCCACACTTCCCCACATTATACTCCATCTGCCACCTTGCTGCCCACTCACTTAACCTGTCTACATTGCAGCCTCTCTGTGTAACAACTGACATTCTTACCGCCCTCACGGCGCCGAGGACTCGGGTTCGAATCCCGGTCCCAGGTCACCGTCCGTGTGGAGTTTGCACATTCTCCCCCGTGTCTGCGTGGGTCTCACCCCCACAACCCAAAGATGTGCAGGGTAGGTGGATTGGCCGCGCTAAATTGTCCCTTAATTGGGGGAAAAAAAGAATGGGGCACTTTATAAAAAAAAGGAAAAGCAAAACTTACATTCTCACCGAACTTTGTGTCATCAGCAAACTTGGATATATTATCTTCAATCTCGTCATCTAAGTCATTAATATGGGCTGTAAATAACTGAGGCTTCAGACTTGATGCTTGTCGCACTCCCCTAGTTACAACCTGCCAACTGGAAAATGCCCTGTTCTTCCCCATGTGTTCTTCCCCATTCTTCAACGCATTTTCTTTGATAAGGAAAGAGCTACAAGTTGGTAATAATTAAAGAAAGGCCAGTGATATCACTAGCATTGATGTGGAGATGCCGGCGTTGGACTGGGGTGAGCACAGTAAGAAGTCTTACAACACCAGGTTAAAGTCCAACAGGTTTGTTTCAAACACGAGCTTTCGGAGCACTGCTCCTTCCTCAGGTGAATGGCGAGGTATGCAATCACTAGCATTGAAACAGATCCTGATGGACTAAAAGTGGGCAAACTGCACATTATGCCTTGATATTTCCAATTGTAAATAGAATACACAGCAATCAGTCAGTGTCCGTACAGAGGTTACCACAGGTTATGTCTGAGGTTTCATGTATTATTATTTGCATTTGGTTATATATAACCTCCAAGGTTAATTGGGATAGTTTATATAAACAGTTGAGAATAAGTAAGGTGCAGGAGGGTGCCCAAAGTACTGTAAGGTTTTAGAATTTTTATACCTCCGAGTTGCCTTCCCTTTCCCCAGTACAGAATACTGCAGCAGGTAAATCCCACACAGGAAGGAATAGCAAAGAAACACAGACAGAAGATCCAGGTTTCATTCTGAATCAGAAGCTCAGGATTGATCTTGATCACGCTGACTCCAGTGACACTGGAAATTATTTTAGCTCCCAAGACGAGGGAGTGAAGTAAGAACCAAGAGACTGGCCCAATGATTGAGCCTTGCTGGAAAATAAATGATGGGCATGGAATGAGGCGGAATACAGTCACAGGAGACCAGCACACACACACACCAATACACACACACACCAATACACACACACACCAATACACACACACACCAATACACACACACTCACACATACATACTCACACACACACCCCAATACACACACACCCCAATACACACACACCCCAATACACACACACCCCAATGCACACACACACACCAATACACACACACACACACCAATACACACACACCCCAATACACACACACTCACACATACATACTCACACACACACCCCAATACACACACACCCCAATACACACACACACCAATACACACACCCCAATACACACACACTCACACATACATACTCACACACACTCACCAATACACACACACCCCAATGCACACACACACACCAATACCAATACACACACACCCCAATACACACACACTCACACATACATACTCACACACACACCCCAATACACACACACCCCAATACACACACCCCAATACACACACACCCCAATGCACACACACACACCAATACACACACACACACACCAATACGCACACACCCCAATACACACACACTCACACATACATACTCACACACACACCCCAATACACACACACCCCAATACACACACACACCAATACACACACCCCAATACACACACACTCACACATACATACTCACACACACACCCCAATACACACACACCCCAATACACACACACACCAATACACACACCCCAATACACACACACTCACACATACATACTCACACACACTCACCAATACACACACACCCCAATGCACACACACACACCAATACCAATACACACACACCCCAATACACACACACTCACACATACATACTCACACACACACCCCAATACACACACACCCCAATACACACACACTCACACATACATACTCACACACACCCCAATACACACACACACCAATACACACACACCCCAATACACACACACTCACACATACATACTCACACACACTCACCAATACACACACACCCCAATACACACACACTCACACATACATACTCACACACACACCCCAATACACACACACCCCAATACACACACACTCACACATACATACTCACACACACACCCCAATACACACACACACCAATACACACACACACCAATACACACACACTCACACATACATACTCACACACACACCCCAATACACACACACCCCAATACACACACACCCCAATACACACACACCCCAATGCACACACACACACCAATACACACACACACACACCAATACGCACACACCCCAATACACACACACTCACACATACATACTCACACACACACCCCAATACACACACACACCCCAATACACACACACACCAATACACACACCCCAATACACACACACTCACACATACATACTCACACACACTCACCAATACACACACACCCCAATGCACACACACACACCAATACCAATACACACACACCCCAATACACACACACTCACACATACATACTCACACACACACCCCAATACACACACACCCCAATACACACACCCCAATACACACACACCCCAATACACACACACACCAATACACACACACTCACACATACATACTCACACACACACCCCAATACACACACACCCCAATACACACACACCCCAATACACACACACCCCAATGCACACACACACACCAATACACACACACACACACCAATACGCACACACCCCAATACACACACACTCACACATACATACTCACACACACACCCCAATACACACACACACCCCAATACACACACACACCAATACACACACCCCAATACACACACACTCACACATACATACTCACACACACTCACCAATACACACACACCCCAATGCACACACACACACCAATACCAATACACACACACCCCAATACACACACACTCACACATACATACTCACACACACACCCCAATACACACACACCCCAATACACACACCCCAATACACACACACCCCAATGCACACACACACACCAATACACACACACACACACCAATACGCACACACCCCAATACACACACACTCACACATACATACTCACACACACACCCCAATACACACACACCCCAATACACACACACACCAATACACACACCCCAATACACACACACTCACACATACATACTCACACACACACCCCAATACACACACACCCCAATACACACACACACCAATACACACACCCCAATACACACACACTCACACATACATACTCACACACACTCACCAATACACACACACCCCAATGCACACACACACACCAATACCAATACACACACACCCCAATACACACACACTCACACATACATACTCACACACACACCCCAATACACACACACCCCAATACACACACACTCACACATACATACTCACACACACCCCAATACACACACACACCAATACACACACACCCCAATACACACACACTCACACATACATACTCACACACACTCACCAATACACACACACCCCAATACACACACACTCACACATACATACTCACACACACACCCCAATACACACACACCCCAATACACACACACTCACACATACATACTCACACACACACCCCAATACACACACACCCCAAAACAGACACACACCACTACACACACACACCAATACACACACACCAATACACACACACCCCAATACACACACACCAATACACACACACCCCAATACACACACACTCACACATACATACTCACACACACTCACCAATACACACACACCCCAATACACACACATCCCAATACACACACACTCACACATACATACTCACACACACTCACCAATACACACACACCCCAATACACGCACACACACCAATACAAACACATACACCAATACACACACGCTCACACATACATACTCACACACACACCCCAATACACACACACCCTAATACACACACACCCCAATACACACACACCCCAATACACACACACACCAATACACACACGCTCACACATACATACTCACACACACACACCAATACACACACACCCCAATACACACACACCCCAATACACACGCACACCAATACACACTCACCCCAATACACATACACTCACACATACATACTCACACACACTCACCAATACACACACACCCCAATACACACACACTCACACATACATACTCACACACACCCCAATACACACACACACCCCAATACACACACACCCCCAATACACACACACCCCAATACACACACACTCACACATACATACTCACACACGCCAATACACACACACCCCAATACACACACACTCACACATACACACTCACACACACACACCAATACACACATACACTCACCACAATACTCACGCACACACACACCCCAATACACACACACACTCATCCCAATACACACACACACACTCACAGATACACACACACACCCCAATACACACACACACACACTCACCCCAATACACACACACTCACCCCAATATACACACACACACTCACACACACACTCACAGATACACACAAACACACACACCACAATACAACTCACACACACTGACACACCCCAACACATACACACACACTCACACTCACAGATACACACACAAACACACACACTCACACACATTCACACACTCACAGATATACACACGTTCACAGATACACACAGCTACACACACTCACATACACATACATATACACACACTGATATACACACAAATACACACACAGATATATACACACAGATACACACATACAAGTACACGCACACACACACAGATAGACACACTCACATACACACACACACAGATAGACACACACACTTACACACAAACACACACTCCTCACAGATATACATACTCACATACACACACAACAGACTCACAGGTACACACACACAAATAAACACACAGATACACGCACACACAGATACACACACATACACAGATACACACATTCACATACACACACTCACAAACACATATACACTTACACAGATACACACACACACTCAGACAGATACATAAACTCACACACACCGATACATACACACACACACAGATAAACACACACAAATACATGCACACAGATACACACACGAATACACACAGACATACACAGATACACACACTCCCAGACACACACACACACACTTACAAACACGCATTTACACACACACAGATGCACAGATACACAGATACGCACACATGCGCACATAGATACACACACACACACACCGATACATGCATATGCACAAACACTCACAAACACACAAATATACACACACAGCGATAGACACACAGAAATACACAAGCTTGCACGCAGATACACACCCTCACAGGATGGTGCAGTGGTTAGCACTGCTGCCTCTCGGTGCCAAGGATGCGGATTTGATCCCGGCCCCGGGTCACTGTCTGTGTGGAGTTTGCACATTCTCCCCATATCTGGGTGGGTTTCACCCCCACAACCCAAAGATGTGAAGAGTAGGTGGATTGGCCATGCTAAATTGCCCCTTAATTGGAAAAAAAAGATACACAAACTCAGATACACCCATACACAGGTACACACACATGCTCACAGATAACACAGAGATACACACATACACATACTCACAAAATGGCTCAGTGGTGCAGTGGTTAGCACTGCTGCCTACGGCGCTGAGGACCCGGGTTCGACCCCAGGCCCAGGTCACTGCCTGTGTGGAGTTTGCACATTCTCTCCGTGTCTGCGTGGGTCTCACCCCCACAACCCAAAGATATACAGGGTAGGTGGATTGGCCACACTAAATTGCCCCTTAATTGGAAAAATCTTTTAAAATACATACACACAGGTACGCACACACAGGTACATGCATACACAGGTATACACCACATACACAGATACACACGCACACAGGTATGCACACACAGATACATGCATACATAGATATACACCACATCCACAGATACACACACACACACACACATACACAGGTGCACACACAAGCACACTCACATAGACACACACAGACTCATGCACACAGACAGAGGTACACACACAGTGATACACTCACATACACACGCTCCCCCTCACACACACACACACACACACACAGATACGTACACTTAGAATAGAATAGAACAGTACAGCACAGAACAGGCCCTTCGGTCCTCGATGTTGTGCCGAGCAATGATCATCCTACTTAAACCCACGTAACCCGTATCCCAACAATCCCCCCCATTAACCTTACACTACGGGCAATTTAGAATGGCCAATCCACCTAACCCGCACATCTTTGGACTGTGGGAGGAAACCGGAGCACCCGGAGGAAACCCACGCACACACAGGGAGGACGTGCAGACTCCACACAGACAGTGACCCAGCCGGGAATCGAACCTGGGACCCTGGAGCTGTGAAGCATTGATGCTAACCACCATGCTACCGTGAGGCCCTAACTTGCATACACATGTTCCCTATCTCCCTCTCACATAAACACATTCCCTCTCACACACATGCATGCACACAAGCACACACACACGCACCGACATTCACTCACATATACACACATGTGAACTCACATGCACAGACACTCCCTCACATGCAGACAGACTTGCAGACATTCACACACAAACACACGCTCTCTCACACGCGCCCCCTCTCATACCCACACACACTCCCTCTCTCACACAGACTTGCATACACACACACAAACTCACACACAGAGATACTCCCTCACATGCACAGACATGCTTGCACACTCACACATACACACTCACAAATACACAAGCACAAATACACACACAGAGTATGTGTATATGTGAGTGTGCGACACATGGACGCACATATACATACACACAGACAGTTGCAGACACTCCAGGAGCTGTGCTCTAAGGTCAGTAAGTATGTTCAGGAACGAAGAGGAGAATGTTGGAGAGGAAAAGCACTGAAGAAAAATGTTAAATGCATTGAGTACATGAGGAATTCACGGCACTCCAGTCGTTAGAAAGGTGGCCTCAATGGTGAATAATACGTTGAAGATTAAATGAGAATGTGCAGATTTATCATAATACACAAAAGCTCAGCTTTGAATGAGAGAAAGCCCAGACACCCCACAATAGTTCACATGAAGGCACATTTGGTTGAAAAGTGTGACACAGGGTAAGGTTTTTAGTCGCTTTTTTTCTTAATATTCATTTTAGTTGCAAATGTTTTTAACTTTCCTTCTGCCCCCTCAGAGGAAGCTGGCCTGTGCTGGGGTGGGGTTTCCGACACATCAGCAGCTCTGCGCCCTTCACCCCAAATGGCCATTTCTCAGCGTGTGAGCCGAACAACGAGAGCCAAAGAGCATGTGGAATGTGCCCTCACTCTCCACCTTTGCTATCTGGTGGTGCGATCACTCCCCACTGCCCCCTGCTGTGCCTAGGCCGAGTGAGGCAAACCCCCCCCCCGCCCCCCCCCCCCCCCCCCGCTTCCCGCCGTGTCTGCGTGGCTCTCACCCCCACAACCCCAAAGATGTGAAGTGTAGGTGGGTTGGCCACGCTAAATTGCCCCTTAATTGGAAAAAAATAATTGAACACTCTAAATTTATATATTAAAAAAAGAAATAGCCCCAAGTAAAATATCCAAACCTCGCTGGCTCACTATCTTTATTTATTTGACCTGTAATCTGACCCTACAAGCTTTAAATGCTGCTTCCCTTACTCAATAAGAAGTCTCACAACACCAGGTTAAAGTCCAACATGTTTGTTTCAAACACTAGCTTTCGGAGCACTGCTCCTTCCTCAGGTGAATGAAGAGGGGAATGAAGAAAATGAAGAGGACATACCTCTTCATTCACCTGAGGAAGGAGCTGCGCTCCGAAAGCTCGTGTTTGAAACAAACCTGTTGGACTTTAACCTGGTGTTGTAAGACTTCTTACTGTGCTCACCCCAGTCCAACGCCGGCATCTCCACATCATCCCTTACTCAAGGTTCCGGATTCCTGCTCATGCTTTGGAGGTGACATTCCTAATGTGGCCTAGTTTTAAACCGAAACGCAGTGGCCTTGCAGATGGTTGGACCGGCAATCCCAAAAATGGAGACCATTTATTCACAGGGCCAAGAGAAACCAAATTCCTATGAGGTAGATTTCTGATCCCAGTGCGGGATGATTTTCAACAACAGAAAACAACTGCCATTTATGTACGTCTTTAATATAATTATATGCCCCAAAGCTCTTAACAGGAGCATTGCTAGACAAAATTAACACTGAGCCACATCCGGAGATAAGGTGGCCAAAAGCTTGACAAAGAGTTAGGCTTTAGGAGCATCTTACAGCAGGGGAGAGAGAGAGATACAGAGTGTTTCCCGGTCAGTGACCTGAGATGTCCAATATTGGGTTTGATCCAGCCCACATCTCCATTCAAACCATGTGGTGTCTGGTGACCAGATCAGGCACCGGTACTGATGCCGAAACAAGCCAAAGGGTCGTCATGGAAAAGGACCCTTCACATACGTATGATGTGCTCCATCCATCTCCTTGTCCATTTCCCCACCTTTCGTTATCAGAAGACAGTGAGGGTTAGGAAAGGATGCAAACACGTGAACAAATGGAAGGAGAGTGAGAAAGAGAGTGAGAAAGAGAGTGAGAAAGAGAGAGTGAGAAAGAGAGAGTGAGAAAGAGAGAGTGAGAAAGAGAGAGTGCGAAAGAGAGAGTGAGACAGAGAAAGTGAGAAAGAGAGAGTGAGAAAGAGAGTTCCTTAGTTTGCCAAAGGAAACTTTGCATTTCCAGCTGATTCTGCCTTTACCCCAGCCCTACCCCCAACCTCACTCTCACCCATGCCAGGCCCACCCCCATCCCCAATCCTACCCCCCCACCCTCCTTACCACAGCATCACCCTCACTCGCACTCCCCATCCTCACATCACCTCCAGCCCCACCCACTTCACCACCCATTCATGCCAGCCCCCTTCTCACTCCACCCCCTTTCACCCACACCATTGTGCTCACAATCATCTTCACCCTGCCCCCTGCCCCCACACTAACCTCCACCCCCACCCTGACCCCCAACCCCATGCTGACCCCCAAACTAATCTCCACCACCAACTGACCCTCACTCTATCCTGACCCCCACCCCCACCCTGACCAACCCCCACCCCCACTCTGACCCCTACCCCCACTCTGATGGCCACCCTGACATTCACCCCCACCCTGACCACCCCCCACCCCCACCCTGACCCTTACCTCTATCCTGACGTGTACCCCCACCCCAACCCTAATTTGGATGCCCACCTCCACCCTGACCCTCACCCCACCCTGATGCCCGCCCGCATCCCGACCCCAACCCCCACCCTGTCCCCCAACTTCACCCCCACCCTCGCTCTGGCCAGCAGCCTGATCCTGATATCCACCCTGACCCTCACCCCCACCCTGACCACGCCCCCACCCCCACCCAGGCCTTTACCCCCACCATGATGCCCACCCTTACTCTGACCCTCACCCCCACCCTGACCATCCCCACCCCCACCCCATCCAGACCCTTACCCCCACCCTACTGCCCACCCCCACCCAGACCCTTACCCCTACCCTGATATCCACCCTGACCCTCACCCCCACCCTGACCATCCCCCATCCCCACTCTGACCCCCACCCTCGCTCTGACCAGCAGCCTGACCCTGATAGCCACCCTGACCCTCACCCCCACCCTCACCACCCCCCCACCCCCACCCTGACCCTCACCCCCACCCTGACCAACCCCCACCCCCACTCTGACCCCTACCCCCACTCTGATGGCCACCCTGACATTCACCCCCACCCTGACCACCCCCCACCCCCACCCTGACCCTTACCCCTACCCTGATGGCCACCCTGACCCTCACCCCACTCTGATGCCCGCCCACACCCTGACCCCCATCTTCATCCCCACCCTCACCCTGATCCACAGCATGACCCTGACACCCACTCTGACCCTCACCTCCACCCTGACCACCTCCCCCACCCCTACCCAGACCCTCACCCTTATCCTGATCTGCACCCCTCCCCTGACCCCATCACCACCCTCACTTTCACCCCACCCTGATCCTCACCCCTGACATGTCCCCTATGCCCACCTCAACCGTACCCTGACCCTCACTACGTGCTGGCCCCCACACTCACTCTGGTCCCTATCCCCACCCGTACCTCACTCTGATACCCACTTCCATTCTTACCCTCACACCCACCCCTCGCCTGACCCTCACCTTGATACTCACCCCGACCCTGAACCCATCTGCAACCTGACCCCTCCCCTGACCTTCACCCCCATTCTCACAGTTATTCCCACCCTCCCTAGCACCCCCACCCTCTCCCATTCCCTTCCTCATCGTCACCTCGCTCCCTTCCTTGCTCCACCCTCATCTCACTACCATGCTGAACCCCACCCCACATCCCACCTCTTCCTTAATTCCCTCCTACCTGCATTGCCACCATTCCCACCCCTACCTCTCCCTGCTTCTCACCCACAGGGTACGGCACCCTGACAGAGAATTCCTGTCCCTCACATCCCCTCCCCCCCAGTGATGTCCACCTCCCTCCTTCCCCAGCCCTCAAAAATAACCACTGGAAATCAAAGCAAAAACCGCAGAGCTGAGTATATATATGTACATATAGCTTGCAGGCAGGCTTGTTTCAAATATATTTAACATATATATATTTTTTTAAATATACTACTTTTTGGAAATTTGATTAGGGAGAGGAAAAGTGCGGGTGAGGAAGATCCAACTGAGGCATTTAAGATGGAATTAAATTGTTATCAGAAACGGAAGCGGTGCAGGGTGATGGGGGGGGAGGTGAGGCAACAGCACTGGTTGAGTTGCTCACTCGGAGAGCCTGCACAGGCACGATGGGCCAAGTGGCCTCTTGGTGGGCTGGAAGAATTCCCTGATGCTATTCTCGAGCGTTTCCAGCGCTGGTTGGCCTCCCTGGGTCTTTGCAGAGAGAGACTCAGTTTATTGCAGTCACACCCCACCCTGGGGGGGGGGCGGATTTTTAAGTAGATAAAGAACATGTGGAAATGGCAGGAGAGGTCAGTCTGAGTGAATGTTGACTCACGCCCGCGAGAAAGCAACTCCAGCTGATTAAGACCATTTCCCGTGAGGAAACCCTCTCTCTAACCTCTGGGGGTTCCTTCCAGTTTTCACAGACACGGCTGAGCCACCAAGGGCGCTTCTCCCCATTGACTGCACAGCTGTGGGGAAGCCAATAACCTGCATTTCCCAAATGGCCAGTTCAAGAAGTTGCAGAGGGGAGAGAGCAGAGTGTGAATCTGTCCAGTGTCCCTGGGCCCATTACACAGGGACTGACTGACCCAATGACCCTGGTAACTGGGTGGCTTTGTTATTGGGGAGGGGGAGCTATTCCATTCAGTAAGACACTAGGCAAACTGGGGGTGAATGTAACCCACCCCCACCCCCCACCTCAGGGGCCTCTCAGAAACTCAGCCACTTGGTTTCAGGCAGCTACAACCCTGCATTTATATAGAGCCGCCAACACGTCCCAGGTCCTCTCTCCAATAGGGTTTGACACGGAGCCACACCAAATTCGCTCTTTTCCGACACAGGTGGTGAACAGAGTCGGTCAGGGAGGTTTTTAGGGATCAAGGACATGGAATTTGTTGCTGCAAAATGACCCATTCGGGGTTCCTCCCACCAGGAGCCAGTACTAATGGGGTTGGAGGAGTAACCACAAACCTTCAATCTCTGTCACTGAGTCCAAACTCGAGGCAGGCGTGGAGTTGGAAACCAGGGTTAATAAATCACCTCTAAACTGGAATTAGTGCGACAGATGTCACCCCCCCTCCCCCACCCACCCACGCCCCAATCCCTCCCAATCCCAATCCCCTCCCCCACCCTCTCCTCCCCATCCCCTCCCCCAATCCCCTCCCTCCACCCCTCCTCCCCATCCCCTCCCTCCACCCCTCCGCCCCATCCCCTCCCCCAATCCCCGTCCCCCAATCCCCACCCCCTCCTCCCCATCCCCTCCACCAATCCCCACCCCCTCCTCCCCATCCCCTCCTCCAATCCCCACTCCCCATCCCCCAATCCCCACCCTCTCCTCCCCATCCCCTCCTCCAATCCCTTCCCACACTCTCTCCCCCATCCCCTCCACACCCCCAAATCCTCTCCTCCCCACCACCATCCCCTCCCCCATCCGCTCTCCTCACCCCCTCCCCCAATCCCTACCTCCACCCCCTCCTCCCCACCCACTTACCCACCCCCTCCACACACCCCAATCCTCTCCCTCCTCCCCATCCCCTCCCCACCCCATCCCCCCAATCCCCTCCCCTCCCCCATCCACTCCCCCACCCCCTCCTCCCCAACCCCTCCCCCAATTCCCTCCCCCAATCTCCTCCCCCAATCCCCTCCCTCAACCCTCTCCTCCCCATCCCCTCCACACACCCCCAATCCCCTCCCTCCACCCCCTCCCCAATCCCCTTCCCCCACCCCCTCCCCAATTCCCTCCCACAATCCCCTTCCCCCACCCCCTCTCCAATCCCAATCCCCTCCCCCACCCCCTGCCCCACCCCTCCACCCCACCCCCTGCCCCACCCCTCCACCCCACACCCTCCCCTCAATCCCCTCCACACACCCTCAATCCCCTCCCCCTCCTCCCCCAATCCCCCCCCCCCACACCTCCCGCCTCCCCCACACCTCCCCCCCCCCCCCCCACACCTCCCCCCAACCCCGTCTCCGGTTAGGTTGGAAATCAGCAGGATGTATCAGTAATGGTATGAGAGAGAAGTTGGTGGGAACAGTGGGCAGGTCAAGCTGGGTCTGCGGAGGGGGAACCCAGGCTGACAAGTTTCAGTTCAATGTCCATAGCGGAGCTGCAACTTTCCCTCTTTCTCTCTGCCCACATCCTGCCGTGCAGCTGCCTCAAGATTCCCTGTTTGCCTTTCACATTTCCCGCACCCTCAGTATTCTCACAAATTGGGATTGTTGGGAGTACCAGGATATTGTTCCTGACTGTCAATGCCCTCCCCACACAACCCGATCAGAACTGGAAGGCAGAAACAGCCTGAGCTGTCCAGAGCCAGCCCAGAATGGCCAATCATCTCACAGCCACAGACTGTCCCCAACTTCCACTTTACCCACACAGGTTTCACTGACAGCTACTGGGGTCCAACTGGGACTGAGCCAGCAACATCCCTGTTTCTATGTGTGCGTGTGTGTGTGTGTATCTGTGTCCCTGTCCGTGTTTCTCTCTGTGTCTGTGTGATTATCACCCTGTGTGTGACTGTTTGTGTGTCCCTGTGCCTGTGTGTGTGTCTGTGTCCCTGTCTGTTTGTGTTTCTCTCTGTGCCTGTGTCTCTGTTTGTTTCTGTGTCTGTATGTGTGTTTGTTTGCCTGTGTGTGCGTATTTGTCTATGTCCCTGTGTGTGTCTGTATTTGTGTGTGTGTGTGTGTGTGTGTCTGTGTTTGGCTGTGTGTCCTTGTGTGTGTGTACTTGTCTCTGAGTGTTTGTCTGTGTCTGTGTGTATGTGTGTGTGTGTGTTTGTCTATGTCCCTGTCTGTGTCTGTATTTGTGTGTGTGTGTGTGTGTGTGTGTCTGTGTTTGGCTGTGTGTCCTTGTGTGTGTGTACTTGTCTCTGAGTGTTTGTCTGTGTCTGTGTGTATGTGTGTGTGTGTGTTTGTCTATGTCCCTGTCTGTGTCTGTATTTGTAAGTGGCTGTGTGTGTGTCTCTCTGTGTTTGTCTGTGTCTGTGTATGTCTCTGAGTGTTTGTCTGTGTCTGTGTCTCTGAGTGTTTGTGTCTGTGCCTGTGTCTCTGAGTGTCTGTGTCTGTGTCTCTGAGTGTTTGTGTCTGTGTCTGTGTCTGTGTGCCTGTCTGTTAATCGCAAATCCCTCCATTCCCTCCTGAGGAAACTTTCACTCAGTGCCAATGTGAAATTGAGGAGCTCGGGGATTAAAAGGGAAATTTGGGGAAATTAATGGGCAAAGTTTCCGGGATGGGGTTGAATTTGAAAGCGGGTGTGGCAACAGCTAAAGAGCTGGAGTACTGTGGATTAGCCCCGATTAGCGGCTCCCTGAGTGTCCTGCCCCCCCCCCCCCTCCCCACCCCCAGTGTAGACAGTCCAGTTTAACCCTCTCACCTTCTCCCCTGTCCACGAAGCTGGTGATGGTGTTGGCCAGGCCTGCCGCCGGCTGCAGGCTGCTGTTGGAGCCACTGCGCTCTGCCACTGACAGGCTCCTGTACAGGAACAGCATGTAATCGTGAGGGGTCACCTGGGGGCTGGCCGGCTTCTTGGACCTTCTGGCACCCCCCTGCACCTTAGCGTTCTCGGTCTTGAGCGTCCCCTCGCCAGTCCTTCTGTTCCCTTTCCTGAGGCCGGACAAAGCTCTGCCAGTCCCGGGCACCCCCCATCTGCCCGGGCCGGGCAGCCCCTGGCGGAGGGGGGCATCACTCTTCCCGGGGGGGCTGAGGGCGGCCGCCGAGTGGGGACGGGGCAGGAGGCAGATCCAGCTGAGGCAGCACAGGAGAAGGGAGAGATTTCTCAGTAATTCCATGCTCCGGGCTCGCTGGGGGCGAATTCCTGCAGGGTGGCAGCAAGCACCGACTCCCAAAACTTCCAGACAAATTTCTCCAACACTTTCCTCCGCACTTTAGGAATCTGTCCCATAGTGAACTCGGCTGACTGCAAATTAATCCCGGACCCTTTCAGCCAGCAAAGGAGAAACCAGGGAATGAGAGACAGAAGGTGAGAGAGACAGAGAGGGGGGAGAAAAAAAAATCCACTTCTCTTCTGCTGCAGTCCCTTGTCCTTCTTTTCCCAGGCAGAGCAAATGTTTCGCGTCTTGTCTCAATCCCTCTTTCAAGGAGCAGGGAATGCGCAATCCTGCCCAGCGCCCTCTCTCTTAAAAACTTCCAAATTTTGAATCATTTCCAATAAAAATATTTCACACTCAAAAATATTGCAACCAGGGACAGGTGCCCACAGTCCCTGCTCCCAGCAATCGGCGAGAGAGTTCCGACAACACTCTGTGAGAGAGAGAGAGAAAGAGAAATCTCTTTAATTACTTGCTGATGTTGAGCACTCGACCTGTCCAAGGCTGTTTGGGTGCAATATATTTCTGTTAAATAATATATCTGGGTTTAACCTCCCCACTCCGATCTGACAGCAGTGTGGTGATGGAGAGAGAGACACTTACTCCAGCCACTGAGAAACTCAGTGTGAGTGGAAATTACATTCCTGGGTTCATCAGCAACAAATTGACATCGCAACCAGACGTAATTTCCTTTCACTTTTTTTTTTGTTAACAAAAAGCAATAATAAGGAGGCCTCCCAGCCCCAGTTGCAAGGGAATCTTTACACTGGAACAGCCCAGGAAAGTTCCTGGGGAAGTGGCATCTTTGGGCAGCTTCATATTCCCAGCAATCCAGCAGCTTCCCTGCTATTCCACTGGGTACCTGCCCTGTCCCCTGGGACCTGGTTAGAGTCTCTGCTCCTACCTGGTGTCCCAGTGCAGACGCAGTTAAGGATACTGTTGGTGACTTTCACCCAGGTGCTTTTGGTGCTCTGACTGGGCAGACACTGGGGAGCAGGACAGGGTTGTGGCAGCACGGTAGCACAGTGGTTGGCACCGTTGCCAGGGCCCCAAGTTCAGTTCCCGCTTGGGTCACCGTCTATAGGAAGGTTGCACGTTCTCCCCGTGTGTGCGTGGGTTTCCTCCGGGTGCTCCGGTTTCCTCCCACAGTCCAAAGACGTGCAGGTTAGGTGGATTGGCCATGCTAAATTGCCCCTTAGTGTCCATAAAGGTTAGGTGGGTTACTGTGCTACGAGGATAGGCTTAAATACATAGAACACACAGTGCAGAAGGAGGCCATTTGGCCTATCAAGTCTGCACCGACCCACTTAAGCCCTTACTTCCATCCTAGTAAGGTACTCTTTTTTCAGGCAGCACGGTGGCACAGCTGCCTCACGGCGCTCAGGACCCGGGTTTGAATCCCGGCCCTGGGTCACTGCCTGTGTGGAGTTTGCACGTTCTCCCCCTGTCTGCGTGGGTTTCACACCCACAACCCAAAGATGTGCAGTGCAGGTGGACTGGCCATGCTAAATTGCTCCTTAATTAGAAAAAAAATAATTGGGTACTCTTAATTTATTTTTTGAAAATGTATGACTCAGCCAAAAGAGGTGATGGGGCCATTATCGGATCGCTGTATGTGGCAGCTTGCTGTGTACAAATTGGCTGTTGCATTTCCTACATTGCAACAGTGACTGGAACTCAAAAGTGATTCATTGGATGTGAATTGCTTTGGGATATTCTAAATTGGTCGAGATGCTATATAAATGAATATTCCCTCTTCAAGAAAGGTTTCACA
This sequence comes from Scyliorhinus canicula, assembly GCF_902713615.1. Classification (NCBI taxonomy): domain Eukaryota; kingdom Metazoa; phylum Chordata; class Chondrichthyes; order Carcharhiniformes; family Scyliorhinidae; genus Scyliorhinus; species Scyliorhinus canicula. The sequence continues at coordinate 202,313,987 of NC_052152.1, read as the reverse complement.
GGAAGCTTGAGAGAAAGGGAGGACTTTATCGAGAGTAATGATGCAGAAGGTCGCCGAAATATCTCTGTTAATCAGTCATTAAAAATGTGAGTAAGCCTGAGTGAGAGTGGAGGCATTGTGAGGGGAGGCAGTGTGAGGGGAGGCAGTGTGTGAGGGGGAAGTGTGAGGGGAGGCAGTGTGAGGGGAGGCAGTGTGAGGGGAGGCAGTGTGAGGGGAGGCAGTGTGAGGGGAGGCAGTGTGAGGGGAGGCAGTGCGAGGGGAGGCAGTGTGAGGGGAGGCTGTGTGAGGGGAGGCAGTGTGAGGGGAGGCAGTGTGAGGGGAGGCAGTGCAAGGGCAGTGCGAGGGGAGGCAGTGAGAGTGGAGGCAATGTGAGGGAGGCAGTGTGAGGGGAGGCAGTGTGAGGGGAGGCAGTGTGAGGGGAGGCAGTGTGAGGGGAGGCAGTGCGAGGGGAGGCAGTGCGAGGGGAGGCAGTGTGAGGGGAGGCAGTGTGAGGAGAGGCAGTGCGAGGGGAGGCAGTGTGAGGGGAGGCAGTGTGAGGGGAGGCAGGGCGAGGGGAGGCAGTGCAGGGGAGGCAGTGTGAAGGGAGGCAGTGTGAGGGGAGGCAGTGTGAGGGTGAGGCGGTGTGAGGGGAGGCAGTGTGAGGGTGAGGCAGTGTGAGGGGAGGCAGTGTGAAGGGAGGCACTGTGAGAGGAGGCAGTGTGAGGGGAGGCAGTGTGAGTGGAGGCAGTGAGAGGGGAGGCAGTGTGAGGGGAGGCAGTGTGAGGGGAGGCTGGAGGCAGTGCGAGGGGAGGCAGTGTGAGGGGAGGTAGTGTGAGGGGAGGCAGTGCGAGGGGAGGCAGTGTGAGGGGAGGCAGTGTGAGAGGAGGCAGTGTGAGGGGAGGCAGTGTGACGGGAGGCAGTATGAGGGGAGGCAGTGTGAGGGGAGGCACTGTGAGAGGAGGCAGTGTGAGGGGAGGCAGTGTGAATAGAGGCAGTGCGAGGGGGAGGCAGTGTGAGGGGAGGCAGTGTGAGGGGAGGCTGGAGGCAGTGTGAGGGGAGACAGTGTGTGGTGAGGCACTGTGAGGGGAGGGCAGTGTGAGGGGAGGCAGTGTGAGGGGAGGGAGTGTGAGGGGAGGCAGTGTGAGGGGAGGCAGTGTGAGGGGAGGCAGTGTGAGGGGAGGGAGTGTGAGGAGAGGCAGTGTGAGGGGAGGCAGTGCGAGGGGAGACAGTGTGAGGGGAGACAGTGTGAGGGGAGGCAGTGCGAGGGGAGGCAGTGTGAGGGGAGGCAGTGTGAGGGGAGACAGTGTGAGGGACGGGCAGTGTGAGAGGGAGGAAGTGTGAGGGGAGGCAGTGTGAGGGGAGGCATTGTGAGGGAGGCTGGAGGCAGTGTGAGGGGAGGCAGTGAGAGGGGAGGCAGTGCGAGGGGAGGCAGTGTGAGGGGAGGCAGTGTGAGAGGAGGCAGTGTGAGGGGAGGCAGTGTGAGAGGAGGCAGTGTGAGGGGAGGCAGTGTGACGGGAGGCAGTGTGAGGGGAGGCAGTGTGAGGGCAGGCAGAGTGAGGGGAGGCAGTGAAGGGGAGGCAGTGTGAGGTGAGGCAGTGTGAGGGCAGGCAGAGTGAGGGGAGGCAGTGAAGGGGAGGCAGTGTGAGGGGAGGCAGTGTGAGGCGAGGCAGTGCGAGGGGAGGCAGTGCGAGGGGAGGCAGTGTGAGGGGAGGCAGTGTGAGGGACGGGCAGTGTGAGGGGAGGCAGTGTGAGGGACGGGCAGTGTGAGGGCAGACAGTGTGAGGGGAGGCAGTGTGAGGGGAGGCAGTGCGAGGGGAGGCAGTGTGAGGGGAGGCAGTGCGAGGGGAGGCAGTGTGAGGGGAGGCAGTGTGAGGCGAGGCAATGTGAGGGGAGGCAGTGTGAGGGGAGGCAGTGCGAGGTGAGGCAGTGCGAGGGGAGGCAGTGCGAGGGGAGGCTGGAGGCAGAGTAAGGGGAGGCAGTGTGAGGGGAGGCAGTGTGAGGGGAGGCAGTGTGAGGGAGGCAGTGTGAGGGGAGGCAGTGTGAGGGGAGGTAGTGTGAGGGGAGGCAGTGCGAGGGGAGGCAGTGCGAGGGGAGGCAGTGCGAGGGGAGGCAGTGTGAGGAGAGGCAGTGTGAGAGGAGGCAGTGTGAGGGGAGGCTGTGTGATGGGAAGGCAGTGCGAGGGGAGGCAATGTGAGGGGAGGCAGTGCGAGGGGAGGCAGTGTGAGGAGAGGCAGTGTGAGGGGAGGCAGTGTGAGGGGAGGCAGTGTGAGGGAAGGCAGTGCGAAGGGAGGCAGTGTGAGGGGAGGCAGTGCGAGGGGAGGTAGTGTGAGGGGAGGCAGTGTGAGGGGAGGCAGTGCGAGGGGAGAAAGTGTGAGGGGAGGCAATGTGAGGGGAGGCCGTGGGAGGGAGGCTGGAGGCAGTGTGAGGGGAGGCAGTGTGAGGGAAGGCAGTGTGAGGGGAGGCAGTGTGAGGGGGAGGCAGTGCGAGGGGAGGCAGTGTGAGTGGAGGC